>NC_092124.1:7028204-7343131 GCF_045679555.1 Salvelinus alpinus | reverse complement strand
TGCAGTTAATACAGGTAATGAGTGGAGAACAGGAGGGCTTCTTAAAGAAAAACTAACAGATCTGTGAGAGCCGGAATTCTTACTGGTTGGTAGGTGATCAAATACTTATGTCATGCAATAAAATGCAAATTAATTACTTAAAAATCATACAATGTGATTTTCTGGATTTTTGTTTTAGATTCCGTCTCTCACAGTTGAAGTGTACCTATGATAAAAATTACAGACCTCTACATGCTTTGTAAGTAGGAAAACCTGCAAAATCGGCAGTGTATCAAATACTTGTTCTCCCCACTGTAGGTTTGTACTCCCAAACCCACGTTTACCTCTGCACATAGAATAGTTTCTTTCTCTATAAGCCAATATGTCATTTATAGGCCTACAGTGTATTGTATTGGGATCAATGGAGTGGGTGGAGTAAAGTGTTGCTGTGCATACAGTGGGGCAAAAAAGAATTTAGTCAGCCACCAATTGTGCAAGTTCTCCCACTTAAAAAGATGAGAGAGGCCTGTAATTTTCATCATAGGTACACTTCAACTATGACAGACAAAATGAGAAGAAAAAAAATCCAGAAAATCACATTGTAGGATTTTTAATGAATTTATTTGCAAATTATGGTGGAAAATAAGTATTTGGTCACCTACAAACAAGCAAGATTTCTGGCTCTCACAGACCTGTAACTTCTTCTTTAAGAGGCTCCTCTGTCCTCCACTCGTTACCTGTATTAATGGCACCTGTTTGAACTTGTTATCAGTATAAAAGACACCTGTCCACAACCTCAAACAGTCACACTCCAAACTCCACTATGGCCAAGACCAAAGAGCTGTCAAAGGACACCAGAAACAAAATTGTAGACCTGCACCAGGCTGGGAAGACTGAATCTGCAATAGGTAAGCAGCTTGGTTTGAAGAAATCAACTGTGGGAGCAATTATTAGGAAATGGAAGACATACAAGACCACTGATAATCTCCCTCGATCTGGGGCTCCACGCAAGATCTCACCCCGTGGGGTCAAAATGATCACAAGAACGGTGAGCAAAAATCCCAGAACCACACGGGGGGACCTAGTGAATGACCTGCAGAGAGCTGGGACCAAAGTAACAAAGCCTACCATCAGTAACACACTACGCCGCCAGGGACTCAAATCCTGCAGTGCCAGACGTGTCCCCCTGCTTAAGCCAGTACATGTCCAGGCCCATCTGAAGTTTGCTAGAGAGCATTTGGATGATCCAGAAGAAGATTGGGAGAATGTCATATGGTCAGATGAAACCAAAATAGTTTTTTTTGGTAAAAACTCAACTCGTCGTGTTTGGAGGACAAAGAATGCTGAGTTGCATCCAAAGAACACCATACCTACTGTGAAGCATGGGGGTGGAAACATCATGCTTTGGGGTTGTTTTTCTGCAAAGGGACCAGGACGACTGATCCGTGTAAAGGAAAGAATGAATGGGGCCATGTATCGTGAGATTTTGAGTGAAAACCTCCTTCCATCAGCAAGGGCATTGAAGATCAAACGTGGCTGGGTCTTTCAGCATGACAATGATCCCAAACACACCGCCCGGGCAACGAAGGAGTGGCTTCGTAAGAAGCATTTCAAGGTCCTGGAGTGGCCTAGCCAGTCTCCAGATCTCAACCCCATAGAAAATCTTTGGAGGGAGTTGAAAGTCCGTGTTGCCCAGCAACAGCCCCAAAACATCACTGCTCTAGAGGAGATCTGCATGGAGGAATGGGCCAAAATACCAGCAACAGTGTGTGAAAACCTTGTGAAGACTTACAGAAAACGTTTGACCTCTGTCATTGCCAACAAAGGGTATATAACAAAGTATTGAGATACACTTTTGTTATTGACCAAATACTTATTTTCCACCATAATTTGCAAATAAATTCATAAAAAATCCTACAATGTGATTTTCTGGATTTGTTTTTCTAATTTTGTCTGTCATAGTTGAAGTGTACCTATGATGAAAATTACAGGCCTCTCTCATCTTTTTAAGTGGGAGAACTTGCACAATTGGTGGCTGACTAAATACCTTTTTGCCCCACTGCATAGACCTCAGTCCCCCATGAAATAACTTCATATATAGATTCTGTTTTAAAATCCACATTTAATGTCACCTAAATATGCACAAATATGAATCACTGTTAATGTTTAGACAATTATTTTTCATTTCATGAATAAATACAGGTTGACACTTTTACATGGGGAACTTTAATTTAGAAAAATTGTGAAATTCCGTGACCTGGAAGTACTTAGCAGTCTTATGGCTTGGGGGAGTAGAAGCTGTTAAGGAGCATTTTGGTCCTAGACTTGGCTTTCCGGTACCGCTTGCCGTACGGTAGCAGAGAAAACAGTCTGACCTGGGTGACTGGAGTCTGACAATTTTATGGGCTTTCTTCTGGCACCGCCTATTATATAGGTCCTGGATTGCAGGAAGCTTGGCCCAGTGATGTACAGTTTGTTGGTGATGTGGACACCAAGGAACTTGAAACTCTCGACCCGCTCTACTACAGCCCCGTTGATGTTAATGGGGCCTGTTCGGCCCGCATTTTCCTGTAGTCCACGATCAACTCCTTTGTGTTGCTCACATTGAGGGAGAGGTTGTTGTCCTGGCACCACACTGACAGTTCTCTGACCTCCTCCCTGTCTCATCGTTGTCGGTGATCAGGCCTACCACTGTTGTGTCATCAGCAAACTTAATGATGGTGTTGGAGTCGTGTTTGGCCACGCAGTCGTGGGTGAACAGGGAGTACAGGAGGGGACTAAACACCCCTGAGGGGCCCCAGTGTTGAGGATCAGCAAGGCAGACGTGTTGTTGCCTACCCTTTACACCTGGGGGTGGCCCATCAGGAAGTCCAGGATCCAGTTGCAGGGAGGTGTTTAGTCCCAGGGTGATGAGCGTCGTGGGCACTGGTGTTGAATGCTGAGCTGTAGTCAATGAACAGCATTCTAACGAAGGTGTTCCTTTTGTCCAGGTGGGAAAGGGCAGTGTGGAGTGCAATTGAGATTGCGTCATCTGTGGATCTGTTGGGGCGGTATGAGAATTGGAGTGGGTCTAGGGTATCCGGGAGGATGCTGTTGTGAGCCATGACCAGCCTTTCAAAGCACTTCATGGCTACAGACGTGAGTGCTACAGGGCAGTAATCATTTAGGCAGGTTACCTTCGCTTCCTTGGGCACAGGGACTATGGTGGTCTGCTTGAAACATGTTGGTATTACAGATCCCGTCAGGGAGAGGTTGAAAATGTCAGTGAAGACACTTGCCAGTTGGTCCGCGCATGCTTGGAGTACATGTCCTGGTAATCCATCTGGCCCCCCGCGGCTTTGTGAATGTTGACCTGTTTAAAGGTCTTGCTCACATCGGCTACCGAGAGCGTTATCACACAGTCATCCAGAACAGGTGGTGCTCTCGTGCATGCTTCAGTGTTGCTTACCTCGAAGCGAGCATAAAAGGCATTTAGCTCGTCTGGTAAGCTCGCATCACTGGGCAGCTCGCGTCTGGGTTTCCCTTTGTTGTCCGTAATAGTTTGCAAGCCCTGCCACATCCAACGAGCGTCAGAGCCGGTGTAGTAGGATTCAATCTTAATCCTGTATTGACGCTTTGCTTGTTTGATGGGTCGTCTGAGGGCATAGCGGGATTTATTATAAGCGTCCGGATTAGTGTACCGCTCCTTGAAAGCAGCAGCTCTAGCTTTTAGCTCGATGTGGATGTTGCCTGTAATCCATGGCTTCTGGTTGGGATATGTACGTACGGTCACCGTGGGGACGATGCACTTATTGATGAAGCTGATGACTCAGGTGGTGGTGGTACTGTAAACTCCTCAATGTCATTGGATGAATCCCGGAACAAATTCCAGTCTGTACTAGCAAAACAGTCCTGTAGCGTAGCATCCGCGTCATCTGACCACTTTGAGCAAGTCACTGGTACTTCCTGCTTTAGTTTTTGCTTGTAAGCAAGAATCAGGAGGATAGAATTATAGTCAGATTTGCCAAATGGAGGGCGAGGGAGAGTTTTTTTTATGCATCTCTGTGTGTGGAGTAAAGGTGGCCTATTTTTTTCCCCCTCTGGTTGCACATGCTGGTAAAAATGTGGTAAAACGGATTTAGGTTTGCCTGCATTAAAGTCCCCAGCCACTAGGAGCACCGCTTCTGGGTGAGCATTTTCTTGTTTGCTTAGGGCCCTATAGAGTTGGTTGAGTGCGGTCTTAGTGCCAGCATCCGTCTGTGGTGGTAAATAGACAGCTACGAATACTATAGATGAGAACTCTCTCGGTAGATAGTGTGGTCTACAGCTTATCATAGGGTACTCTACCTTAGGCGAGCAATACCTCGAGACTTCTTTAATATTACACATCGCGCATCAGCTGTTATTGACAAAAAGACACACACACCCATCCCTCGTCTTACCAGATGTGGCCTCTCTGTTCTGCCGGTGCATGGAAAATCCCGCCAGCTCTATATTATCTGTGACGTTGTTCAGCCACGACTCGGTGAAACTTTAGATATTACAGTTCTTAATGTCCCATTGGTAGGGTAATCGTAGGTCATCAATTTTATTTTCGAATGATTGGATGGTAGTTTACTCGCTCGCCTACGGATTCTCAGAAGGCAGCCGTTCTGCGTCCTCTTTTCCTCTGTCTTTTCTTCACGCAAGTGACTGGGATTTGAGCCAGTTCCCGGGAGAGCAGTATGTCCTTCTCGTTGGACTCGTTAAAGGAAAAAAGCTTCTTCCAGTTCGTGGTGAGTAATCGATGTTCTGATGTCCAGAAGTTATTTTCGGTCATAGGAGATGGTAGCAGCAACATTATGTACAAAATAAGTGAAAAAATAAGTTCAACAACACTATTAAAAAAAAAAAAAGGTAAATAGCACAATTGGTCAGGAGCATGTAAAACGTCAGCCATCTTCTTCGGCGCCATCTTAACAAGCTCCCCTATGGCAGATAAATTAGGATGTACATGTAAGCAAATTAATAGCTATGCGTAGCCTTTCTGAAATAAATGGGACAAATTTGATGTACTGTAACTTTTAATGTTACACTACAGTGCCTTGCAAAAGTATTCACACCCTTGGCGTTTTTCCTATTTTGTTTCATTGCAACCTGTAATTTAAATCGATTTTTATTTGGATTTCATGTAATGGACATACACAAAATATTCCAAATTGTTGAAGTGAAATTTAAAAAATTACCTGTTTCAAAAAATAAATAAAACGGAAAAGTGCTGCGTGCATATGTATTCACCCCCTTTGCTATGAAGCCCCTAAATAAGATCTGGTGCAACCAATTACCTTCAGGAGTCACATAATTAGTTAGATTGCACACAAGTGGACTTTATTTAAGGGTCACATGATCTGTCACATGATCTCAGTTTATATACACCTGTTCTGAAAGGCCCCAGAGTCTGCAACACCACCAAGCAAGGTGCACCACCAAGCAAGCGGCACTATGATGACCAAGGAGCTCTCCAAATAGGTCAGGGACAAAGTTGTGGAGAAGTACAGATCAGGGTTGGGTTATGAAAAAATATCAGAAACTTTGAACATCCCACGGAGCACCATTAAATCCATTATAAAAATAAAAATGTTTAAAGAATATGGCACCACAACAAACCTGCCAAGAGAGGGCCACCCACCAAAACTCACAGACCAGGCAAGGAGGGCATTAATCAGAGAGGCAAAAAAGAGACCAAAGATAACCCTGAAGGAGCTGCAAAGCTCCACAGCGGAGATTGGAGTATCTGTCCATAGGACCACTTTAAGCCGTACACTCCACAAAGCTGGGCTTTACAGAAGAGTGGCCAGAAAAAAGCCATTGCTTAAAGAAAAATATAATATGTTCGCCAAAAGGCATGTGGGAGACTCCCCAAACAAATGGAATAAAGTACTCGGGTCAGATGAGACTAAAATTGAGCTTTTTGGCCATCAAGGAAAACGCTATGTCTGGCGCAAATCCAACACTTCTCATCACCCCGAGAACACCATCCCGACAGTGAAGCATGGTGGTGGCAGCATCATGCTTTGGGGATGTTTTTCATTGGCAGGGACTGGGAAACTGGTCAGAATTTAAGGAATGATGGATGGCACTAAATACAGGGAAATTCTTGAGGGAAACCTGTTTCAGTCTTCCAGAGATTTGAGACTGGGACAGAGGTTCACATCCAGTAGGACAATGACCCTGAGCATACTGCTAAAGCAACACTCAAATGGTTAAGGGGAAACATTTAAATGTCTTGGAATGGCCTAGTCAAAGCCCAGACCCCAATCCAATTGAGAATCTGTGGTATGACTTAAAGAATGCTGTACACCAGCGGAACCCATCCAACTTGAAGGAGCTGGAGCAGTTTTGCCTTGAAGAATGGGCAAAAATCCCAGTGGCTAGATGTGCCAAGCTTTCGAGACATACCCCAAGAGACTTGCAGCTGAAATTGCTGCAAAAGGTGGCTCTACAAAATATTGACTTTGAATAGTAATGCACGCTCAAGTTCTTTCTTTTTTTGTATTATTTCTTGTTCATTTCACAAAAATCTTCAAAGAGGTAGGCATGTTGTGTAAATCAAATGATACAAACCCCCCAAAAATCTATTTTAACTCCAGGTTGTAAGGCAACAAAATAGGAAAAATGCCAAGGGGGTGAATACTTTCGCAAGCCACTGTATGACACCAACCTCAATCACGATAACATGCTGGGTTGAGGTTCCACTCCTCTCATCAACAGCTACGGGTTGGTCATCTCTCCACGTGTTGTGTCCTGCCGGCTTTGCAAAGCTCCTGTGGTCTCCAGTGAGATGTCCTTCACCTGAGAAAAGTATTGGGGTAAAAGAGGTGGTTAGGTACTGTCAATGTTCAACACTATATTGTACACTATTGACACTGTCTACAATTGGCAAGGATAAGGTTACACTAATCATAACGCCTTGATATACTATTTATTGATTGATTGTTCCATGCATCACATTCTTTTTGAGTATGATAATTCAACATTCAGTTTATCAATAATCTACTTAGAATACGATCTTGTCTTTGTGCAATAATTTGTTCTTAATTGTTCTACCTAGTAAAACAAAGGTAAAATAAAGTTGTGCAAGATGGGGTTAGTATTGCATACTATCCAAGACCCAATTTTGGACAACACATCTGAACACATACGCAGATGAGAACGGGGCGACAGGCCCTGCAGCATCCGCCTTCTAAAAAAAAATGTACCTCTTGCCATTTCTCTGTATCGGTCGAGGATCTTGACACCACTGGAACGGCTGGCGAGGGCGCGCTCTCGGATCGTCCTCTCTGCGCGCTCCCGTGCCACCTTCAGTTCCATTAGCTGTAGTTTCCTCCGCAATGCCCTGTTTTCTTTCTGGCTTTGAGTAATTTCCAAACGAAACACTGCATAGTCGTCGTCTACGAGTTTACAGATATCTGCCACGGCTGAATTCGCTAACACCTCAATGATGGAGGCTATTTGAGTGTGGAAAACCATACAGTTAGCCATTGTTACTTTTAGCTAACGTTAGCAACTAGCTAGCTAGCGTTACCTAAATAACGTCTATCAACCAAGTCCTGTCTCCAACGCGAATTAAATACAACATTGGGTAAGTATGTGATGCTGTGCAATTAAATTAGTCATATTTTTAGTTCCATCGTGTTAATAAACGTCTAAATAACAACAATAAAAACGCTGACGTGGAAGTTGTTCTTTGTCATTGTTTACTTCCGTTTACACTCTTCTTCTTGTGCGTTTCCAGCAGACTAGACGCTGTATTGCTGCCTCTCTCAGGTCAGAGTGCGAATTACACATTTAAATACGCTACATTACCAAAAGTATGTGGACACCTGCTCGTCGAACATCTCATTCCAAAACCTTGGTCATTAATATGGAGTTGGTCCCCCATTGCAGCAATAACAGCCCCCACTCTTCTGGGAAGGCTTTCCACTAGATGTTGTAACATTGCTGCGGTGAATTGCTTCTATTCAGCCACAAGTGCATTAGTGAAGTCAGGCACTGATGTTGGGCGATTACGACTCCAATTCATCCCAAAGGTGTTCAATGGGGTTGAGGTCAGGGCTCTGGACAGGCCAGTCAAGTTCTTCCACACCGATCTCGACAAACTATTTCTGTATCGACCTCGCTTTGTGCATGGGGACATTGTCATGTTGAAACAGCAAAGGGCTTTCCCCAAACTGTTGCCACAAAGTTGGAAGCACAGAATCGTCTAGAATGTCATTGTATGCTCTAGCGTTAAGATTTCCCTTCACTGGAACTAAGTGGCCTAGTCCGAACCATGGAAAACAGCCCCGGACCATTATTCCTTCTCCACCAAATTTTCCAGTTGGCACTATGCATTGGGGCAGGTAGCATTCTCTTGGCATCCGCCAAACCCAGATTCGTCCCTCGGACTGCCAGATGGTGAATCGTGATTCATCACTCCAGAGAGTCACTCCAGTTTCCAATGCTCCAGAGTCCATGGCAGCAAGATTTTCACCACTCCAGCCACTGCTTGGTACTGCATATGGTGATCTTAGGCTTGTGTGCGGCTGCTTGGCCATGGTAACCCATTTTACGAAGCGCTCGACGAACAGCTCTTGTGCTGACGTTGCTTCCAGAGGAAGTTTGGAACTTGGTAGTGAGTGTTGCAACCAAGGACAGACGATTTTTACTTGCTACTCGCTTCAGCCCTCGGCGCTCCCGTTCTGTGAGCTTGTGTGTCCTACCACTTCGCAGCAGATCCATTCCACTTGACAATAACAGCACTTACAGTTGCCTGGGGCAGCTCTAGCAGGGAAGCAATTTTACAAACGGACTTGTTGGAAAGGTGGCATCCTATGACTGTGTCACGTTGAAAGTCACTGAGCTCTTCAGTAAGGCCCTTCCTACTACCAATGTTTGTCTATGGAGATTGCGTAGCTCTGTGCTCGATTTTATATACCTGTCAGCAACGGGTTTGGCTGAAATAGCCGAATCCATTCATTTGAAGAGGTGTCAACATACTTTTGTATACATAGTGTATGTCAAAGAATTAAAGTGGGGACTCTTGCTTCGCAAGCCTCACTAATAGACCATCCTTAATACTGTAGAAGCAGTGTTGTGCTAATATAACAATTTGCAAATATTACACTTGTCTTTCATCTTTTGTTATTCACAGCCGATACAGATACTGTACCTATAAACATTTTGTCTGGTGGTGCTGGGGCTACCTTGCCAAGCATGTCAGTCATCTTACCTTCCTTGATGGTGTCCTAGTATCATACAGACATAGCCTATCAAATAATGACATGTAGCTAGCTATTAACAAAACATAGCTACTTACCAACAACACAGCAGTCTCGGGTTTGACGGTTGACAGCCCAAGTAGAAGCTAGTTGGATGTAAATCCAGATGGCGCCAACAGACATGACAGCTCTGCCTCTAGCTCCGAAGCAACTTTGCAGTATTTTTTGGGGGTGTGTTATTTCTTACATTATTAGCCTAGAATGTTTTTGTGTTATTACATATTACATTATTACATACAGCCGGAAATAACTTTTGGATATCAGAGCTGCGGTAAATTACCAGCCCACTAATTTTATCTCTATTTCTGACTTGTGTAACTCTTCTACTTGCCTGGTTACTGTTTGTAATGATTTGTCTGCTGAGCTATGTTCTCAAATAATCGTAAGGTATGCTTTTGCCGTAAAGCATTTAAAAAAATTTTTTTATATAAATCTGACACCATGGTTGGATTCACAAGAAGTTCATCTTTAAACCTATGTAAAATATGTTTTGTTTTCTGAATTTTTATAATGAGTATTTCTGTATTTGAATTTGGCGCCCTGCAGTTTCACTGGCTGTTGAAGAGGTGGGACGCTACCATCTCACTTACCCTAGAGAAGTTAACAAAGCACATTTGAGGAAAACGCTACCGAAGTTCTATCAATACATTGACAGTAGTACTCGCTTAGGAAAAACACTAGACTACTGCTTCTTGCCTTTTCGAGATGCCTACAAGGTCCTCACCTGCCCTCCTCCTGCAAATCAGATAATGACTCCATTTTGCTCCTCCCTTCCTATAGGCAGAAACTCAAACAGGAAGTACCTGTGCTAAGGTCTATTCAACACTGGTCTGACCAATCAGAATCCATGCTTCAAGATTGTTTTGATCACGTGGACTGGGATATGTTCCGGGTAGCCTCTGAGAATAACAATGACATATACACGGACATGGTGACTGAATTCATCAGGAATCGATAGGGGATGTTGTTCCCACTATGACTATTTAAACCTACCCATACCAGCAACCATGGATAGATGGCAGCATTCACGCCGAACTGAAAGCGCGAACCACCGCATTTAACCATGGCAAGGTGACTGGGAATATAGTTGAATACAAACAGTGTAGTTATTCCCTCCGTAAGGCAATCAAACGGGTAAAACGTCAGTACAGAGACAAAATGGAGTCGCAATTCAACGGCTCAGACACGAGACGTATGTGGCAGGGTCTACAGACAATGACTACAAAGGGAAAACCAGCCACGTCACGGACACCGACGTCTTGCTCCCGGACAAGCTAAACACCTTCGCCCGCTTTGAGGATAACACAGTGCCACCGACACGGCCCGCTCCCAAGGACTGTGGGCTCTCGTTCTCCGTGGCCGACGTGAATAAGACATTTAAGCGTGTTAACCCTCACAAGCCTGCCGGCATCCCTATCCGCATCCTCAGACAAGCTGGCTGGAGTGTTTACGGACATATTCAATCTCTCCCTATCCCAGTCTGCTCTCTCCCTATCCCAGCTGCAGGACAGGAAGTAAACTGCTCAGGGATGTCCCCATTAGGCCATTGGTGATTTTAAAACGGCTAGAGTTCAATGGCTGTGATGGGAGAACTGAGGATGGATCAACAACATTGTAGTGACTCCACAATATTGACCGAAATGACAGTGAAAAGAATACAAATATACAGAAAAAAAATATTCCAAAACATTCCTGTATGCAACAAGGCACTAAAGTAATAGTACTTTCTTTGTTGCTTAAATTCAAAGTCTTATGTTTGGTGCAAATCCAACATCACTGAGTAACCGCCTCATTTTCAAGCATGGTGGTGGCTCTAAACATGGTCTGGGTATGCTGGAACTTTGCAAAACTGGGGAGTTTTTCAGTATAAAAGCAGGACAATAACTTACAACACAAGGCCAAATCTACATTGGAGTTGCTTACCAAGAAGACGGGGAATGTTCCTGAGTGTCCAAGTTACAGTTTAGAATTAAATCTGGGAGTGAATACTTAGCTAATCAAGGTATGTTTTTTTATTTTTCATTAAGCTTTCAAAAATATTGGAATTTTTCTTCCACTTTGACATTGGAGTATGTTGTGTAGATCATTGACTAAAAATGACAATTCAATCCATTTTAATTATACTTTATTACAAAATTTGAGGAAATTCAAGGGGGGTGAATAAAAGTCTTAATGAAAAGTCCCATTATATGTTTATTAAACATAAACAAGTTTTAAATACACCATATGAAAACCACACATCACATCACATCAAAAAATATGCATGAACTTGATACTGCATTCATCTTCTCAAAAGTGTTTAGGGAAAAAAATTAAGTAGTTGAATGGAAGTAATGAAATAGGCATTTATGAACATTATATATCCTCCACAGTAGAAACACAACATGTAACAGACTTTTTATGCTTATATATGCCTTATATATCACACAATGTCTGGATGCAATATTCTACCCAGGAATATTCAACACTGAAATCTGTTACTCTTGTTATTCCAAATGCATCTGTGGATATTTTCTGATGGCAACAATGAAAATTCACCTTTGTCTTTAATGCAGGGTTTGATCTAAACGTCAGAAGCTATCGAGTGGAATGTTTACTTTCTATGTTATAGAGTTGAATGGTGTTTTTGCTGGTGTGTCCTGAGGTAGCTCCTCTCTGAGAACCTTTTCCCGCAGTGTGTACAGGCGAATGGCCTTTCTCCAGTGTGGACCTTCAGGTGCATCTTCAGCTGGTCCTGGCGGGAGAACCTCTTCTCACACTGGGGGCAGCTGTAGGGTTTCTCCCCTGTGTGGACCCTCTGGTGCCTCTTCAGGTGGTGCTGGTGGGAGAACCTCTTCTCACACTGGGTACAGCTGAAGGATTTCTCCCCTGTGTGGACCCTCTGGTGACTCTCCACCTTCTGGAGGCAGCTAAAGCCTTTGTGACAGAACTTGCAGAGGAACCGTTTCTCTTTTGTATTGCCTGATATTGCTCCCCCTCTCTGAGCCTGGGCTCTAGCCCTGTCGTTTGAGTTCATTACCTGATCAAAAAGAACGCGGCCGTGTGAATCGGAAGGCCCCATTGACGTGGACACTGGGTCGCGATCCCTGAATGCGTGTAAAGGGGAGTGCGTTGCGACATTTGGATTTGTCTCTAAGCTTTCCCTGTAATCTAAGAAGTCACTGGTGTTGCCCTGCGAGTGTCCTAAGTGAGTTTCGATTGCATTCCATGTCAGAGGAGTGTCGTCCTCCACTTTCACAATCATGTCATCTAAGACTATAACCTCCCCTTTCTTATTTAGGCACCCTTCAGAGTATACGCTACTACTGTACCGGTTCCAGTCCCCTCTCATTGGATTAGTATGTGTATCTAAGTCCACCGATATATCACTAGGTATCATCTCGGTCTCTGTAGCGTATGAACATGACGGATCATTGCCAGTCTGTAACGCGTCACCTGTGTCCTGATGTGATAGAACCGTCCTCGGGCTCGGGTTACCGTAAAGTGAATACTCTGAGCGGGCAGCAGGAGGACAGCCCAGTCGCCCCAGCCCCGTTAAAGTCTCGGTCTCTGACTTGAGTACGGCGTTCGGCGTTCCACTGACCTCTGTGATGCTGCGTCTGGTCCTGGGCTTCACTGGGGCGGTGGTGGGGTCATCCGTGGCTACAGGGGGAGCTCCAGTCTGGATGTCTCTGCTATGCTGTGGGTCCACCTCTCCTTCAGACCTCTCCAGCTTGACCTCAGGACCATCAGCCTCTGCAGACTGATAAAGAGAGAGGGGGTTATTACCAGTACATGAGTAGAATTTAAAAAATATGTTGTAAGGAAGTCTCACAAGCTCCCCTTTGGCAGATAAATAAGGATGTACATGTAAGCAAGTGAATAGCTGAGGGGAGCCTTTCTGAAATAAACAGGCCACATCTGATTTACAAAGTAACTGTAATTTGTAATGCAACACTATTCCACTAACCTCTATCATGATAATGTGCTGGGTTGAGGTTCCACTCCTCTCATCAAAAGTGATTGGTTGGTCATCTCTCCATGTATTGTGTCCTGCTGGCTTCACAAAGCTCCTGTGGCCTTCAGTGCGATGTCCTTCACCCGAGAGAGTGATAAAGAGGAGGTTGTTTGCAACTGTCAATGCTCAACGCTATATTGTACACTATTGACAGTTTGGACACCGTCAACAATTGGCAAGGTAACACTTCTCATAACTTCTTGATATACTATTTATTGATCTCTGTATTATGTTCCATGCATCACATTGTTTACATTGAGTAAATAATAGGAAATGCAGTTAATCAAGAATATGGTTAGAATATGATATTGTGTCTTTGCGAAAGATATTCAAGTAATCAGGAGAATTATTGCATACTAGCCAAAAAACTGACCATGACCCAATTAACACATCTGAACACATGTGCAGATGAGAACGTGGTGACAGGCGCTGAGCTACATATTTTCTGCTAAATGTACCTCTTGCCATTCCTCTGTATCGGTCCAGGATATTGACACTACTCGTAGTAGTACTCCCTGGGACGACGCGCCCTCGCGTCATTGTCCTCTCTGCGCGCTCCCGTGCCTCCTTCAGTTCCAGTAGCTGTAGTTTCCTCCGTAATACCCCGTTTTCTTTCTGGCTTTGAGTTATTTCCAAACGAAACACTGCATAGTCGTCGTCTACGAGTTTACAGATGTCTGCCACGGCTGCATTCGCTAGCACCTCCATGATGGAGGCTATTTGAGTGTGAAAAACCATACAGTTAGCCATTATTAGCTAACGTTAACAGCTAGCTAGCGTTACTTATATAAAACCTATAATTTAAGTCCTGTTTCCAACGCGAATTAAACACTACCGTGGGTAAGTATGTGATGCTGTGCCGTTAAATGAGTCATATGTTGATTTCTAGGGTGTTAATAAACGTCTAAATACAACAATAAAACGCAAACTTTGAAATTATTGTTCACTTCCGTTTACTACTTTTTTGTTTGGTTTTCCGGGAGACTACGTATTCAGTAGGTTTAATTCCGGTTGGCATCCAATATTAACGTTGCATTACCGCCATCAACTGGACTGGAGTATAAATGGGAGAAGGAAAAACCCTGCCAACTAACCCAGCATTCATTAAAAACCCACCCCCCATCCCACTATGTTGACCCTATCTGATCATACACCATGCCAACAGCGTGGGAGGACAGAACAATACCATTCAACACACCATGTAACTCTTCCGTAGTAATGTATCCTAATCCCAAGCACTTCTCTGCAGCTGCCACCACAACACATATTTTCTGTGATTTACATTCCATTCCTGCGGTACAGTTGATAACCATGGCAATGAACGCTAAAAAGCCAACCTTATTGAAGCACGTTTCGTTCGTAGGCCTATCACTCTGTACTGGAAAAAGTATACCACTCAACAGGAGCCTCTTAGGATCCTTGACCCATCTTCACTGCCCCAGCATAGGACACCTAACTAGATGCTTTGTTGCGTATTGCTGCCCTTCACAGGTCGGTGTGAATCGCACATTTTGTTCACAGAAAAGGGGAATAGGAAAAAAATTATTGCACCTCCATCTAACCCTTCATATACACCACTATCCCCAACAAACCCACCACTCCTTCCCACTACTTTGGCCCTAACAAATACTAACCCAGGGCATTGGCCTGGGAGGATGGAACCCTTTCTCTCAAAATTCCCTGTAGTTCTTCTGCACTAAAATCTCTGACACCCAAAAACTTCCCTGCTGCTGCTACTAACAAAATCTATCTTCTGGGATTTCCATTCCGTCCGTGCGGTACAATTAATGACCATAGCAATAAACACCAAGAAGCCAACCTTACTAAACACAAACTATTCGAGTCACTCTGTACTGGCCTACGAGTCACATTGATCCTTCTAGGCTCCCTCACCCATAGCCCTCCATCTTCTACTTTCCTCACGGCCTCAGCATATGGCACTTTCTGCTCTGCTCTCACCCTGGCAACCTCACCCTGTCTCACTCGCACAGGACTTTTCTGATCCCCAGCAACATGGACACCCCCACAATTGACACACAGCTTTTCGCACCAAAACGACACACTATTTTGTCCCACTGTAGGGGGTTTGGAACAAAAGCTCTCACCGGATAACTTACATATCCTAACATTACTTTATCAGGTAATAACTCTGTATCAAAACTCAAAAGTACCGACAGGGTCACTTCAGTCTTGCGTTCTCCACCGGGTCTGCATCACACCCAACGGTGCGCCCCTTTACACTGAAGAGAAAGGATCTTATTGGTTGGGATCAAATCAAATGTATTTATATAGCCCTTCTTACATCAGCTGATATTGCAAAGTGCTGTACAGAAACCCAGCCTAAAACCCCAAACAGCAAGCAATGCAGGTGTAGAAGCACGGTGGCTAGGAAAAACTCCCTGGAAAGGCCAAAACCTATGAAGAAACCTAGAGGGGAACCAGGCTATGAGGGGTGGCAAGTCCTCTTCTGGCTGTGCCGGGTGGAGATTATAACAGAACATGGCCAAGATGTTCAAATGTTCATAAATGACCAGCATGGTCAAATAAGAATAATCACAGTAGTTGTCGAGGGTGCAACAAGTCAGCACCTCAGGAGTAAATGTCAGTTGGCTTTTCATAGCCGATCATTAAGAGTATCTCTACCGCTCCTGCTGTCTCTAGAGAGTTGAAAACAGCAGGTCTGGGACAGGTAGCACGTCCGGTGAACAGGTCAGGGTTCCATAGCCGCAGGCAGAACAGTTGAAACTGGAGCAGCAGCAAGGCCAGGTGGACTGGGGACAGCAAGGAGTCATCATGCCAGGTAGTCCTGAGGCATGGTCCTCCGAGAGAGAGAATTAGAGAGAGTATACTGAAATTCACACAGGACACCGGATAAGACAGGAGAAGTACTCCAGATATAACAGACTGACCCTAGCCCCCCGACACAAACAACTGCAGCATAAATACTGGAGGCTGAGACAGAAGGGGTCAGGAGACACTGTGGCCCCATCCGATGATACCCCCGGACAGGGCCAAACAGGCAGGATATAACCCCACCCACTTTGCCAAAGCACAGGCCCCACACCACTAGAGGGATATCTTCAACCACCAACTTACCATCCTGAGACAAGGCCGAGTATAGCCCACAAAGATCTCCGCCACGACACAACCCAAGGGGGGCACTAACCCAGACAGGAAGATCACGTCAGTGACTCAACCCACTCAAGTGACGCACCCCTCCTAGGGACGGCATGGAAGGGCACCAGTAAGCCAGTGACTCAGCCCCTGTAATAGGGTTAGAGGCAGAGAATCCCAGTGGAGAGAGGGAAACCGGCCAGGCAGAGACAGCAAGGGCGGTTCGTTGCTCCAGAGCCTTTCTGTTCACCTTCACACTCCTGGGCCAGACTACACTCAATCATATGACCTACTGAAGAGATCAGTCTTCAGTAAAGACTTAAAGGTTGAGACCGAGTCTGCGTCTTTCACATGGGTAGGCAGACCATTCCATAAAAATGGAGCTCTATAGGAGAAAGCCCTGCCTCCAGCTGTTTGCTTAGAAATTCTAGGGACAATTAGGAGGCCTGCGTCTTGTGACCGTAGCGTACGTGTAGGTATGTACGGCAGGACCAAATCGGAAAGATAGGTAGGAGCAAGCCCATGTAATGCTTTGTAGGTTAGCAGTAAAACCTTGATCAGCCCTTGCCTTAACAGGAAGCCAGTGTAGGGAGCTTAGCACTGGAGTAATATGATCAAATTTTTTGGTTCTAGTCAGGATTCTAGCAGCCGTATTTAGCACTAACTGAAGTTTATTTAGTGCTTTATCCGGGTAGCCGGAAAGTAGAGCATTGCAGTAGTCTAACCTAGAAGTAACAAAAGCATCATAGCTCAAAGGGTGTGGTCGTTCCATTTGATTTCAATAACTTTTTGATTTGACGCCAACTTTCTATACATATTTGCACATTGTAGAAGTGGTCAAGAAAGTGACTTTTTGGGCCTGATTGCCAAAACATTTAGGAGATAGAGGTGCTTAAAGTTGATCAATTTTGCACCATTAGACATCCCCCGCCTGGACACAGACGTCAGTTCAACGTCTAGTTTTGATTTACATTTGGTTGATTTGTCAATTAACCTGAATTAAATGTAAAATCTTTTTTTTTTTATGGATTTAGGTAAAAAGTTGGGTGAAAAAAACAGTCTGCATTTTTAGGTAATTGATGTTAAAGGATAAAAAAGTTAAGTTTGTATGACATTTAAAAAAAAAAATTACAATTTTTTTTGACAACCCTGTTTGTAAGCTTTTAAATTCTAATCAAACTCAACTGTTTATCTTTCCCAGTGATGAAGACATAGATGTCTCGTAGTATGGTGGGGTATGCAAAATGGGTCAACTTTTAGCACCTTTATCTCCTAAATGTTTTGGAATTCAGGTCCAAAAAGTCGCTTTCTGACCACTTCTATCATGGGCAAATATGTATAAAAGGGTTTGGTCAAAAGTGATTAAAATCAGATGGAACGTCCCTAGAATGACTATTCCATCTACATTACCTCAGTATGGTAAATATTCAACTCTCCTTGTTCTAGCCTAGGTTTACTGTCTCTAAAAAAGTATTTACACAAACCTGTTTCAAATGACAAGTTAACAAAGGGTAATGAGGGGTATGTGGTTAATTACCCTCTTACCCCAAGACACATGATAGTTATATGTCAGCTAAAGAATGGTTCCCAGATATCCCCTGTGTAAAACTCAAACCACACTGCTTTCTCCCCATTGTGGACACTCCTATGTCTGGTAAGGTTACTCAGGAAAGAGAAGCTCTTGTAAAATACTTTGCACTTGAAGGGCCTCTCCTTGGTGTGAACGGTCTGGTGCTTGGTCACATTGTTCCCTGCTCTGTTCATTGATACTGTGGTGTTTGTATCATAGGAACAGGAGGGTTTATCTCTATCAGCCCCAGGACCTGCTCCATCCCTGCACTGAGACTGTGAAGAGAAGGGTCTGGGCTGCAGACTGGATCCCTGACTGGAGCCTCTGTCACTCTGATGACCACCAGGGCTGAGGTTGTTCAGTCCACCTGTCCACTGGTTGTGTTCTTTGTGGTGGAGTCTCTGCCCTTTGTGGTTTGATCCCTGTTCCGACTCGGAAAGGAAGAGCAACGGCTCCTGATCTGGGGCCAGGGTTTGTGACCAGCCGCTGCAGAGGTCCAGTCTCTCCCGCCAGCAACACCAGACATCAGCTGGTCCTCATGTACTGCAGACTGTAAACACAAATTGTACAGAAGAACATAAAGAGTTATATAAGAAACTCTTTGCTGTACACAGAAAAACATGACAATAATTATTAAATGTTAACCACAGTCAAGCCCATCTCTAACAATGTGATTCAAGTACCCAACAATATGGAGCCATTGGAGTTTATTATAAAAATAATAATACAAATGTGTTGATTCAAGAATTAAGTATGTTTAGGTTCGACTGAGATAAGGGAAACTCAGTCCCTGCAATGATACAAAAATAACCAAGTCAGTCAACAGAGTCAATTTTGTATTTGTCATACAAATGGTCATACACTCACATAACGTGAAATACAGTACTTTTATTGCACAAAACAGTATATATGTGACAAGTAGAATAACTTTTCTCACTATGGTAACACTTTACCTTTTCTGTAAATCTGGTACCCTCACTTTCATGAAATACATTTTTGAATACTTTGGAAAAGGTTAAACCTTACATAACACACCCTACCTACATGTACAAATTACCTCGACCAACCTGTACTCCCGCACATTGACTCGGTACCAGTACCCCCTGTATATAGCTTAGTTATTGTTATGTAATCTTATTGTGTTACTTTTTACTTTAGTTTTTGAGCAAATATTTTCTTAACTCTATTTCTTGAACTGCATTGTTGGTTAAGTAAGCATTTCACGGTAAGGCTGTTGTATTCGGGGGATGTGACAAATAAAAATGTATTTGATATTTACTACTTCATGTCAAGAAAACATGAATTAAGGTACTATCATTATTTCATTATAAAACACCAGTATCAACCTAAAGGGACATAGTTGTCACTCTTCATCAGTGAAGCATTTTTACAGACACCATCACACCAACCATCACCATATCATCTACTCTGCCTCATCATACTCATTCTTTCCTCAGTTCATCTGATCCAGTTCCCTACTACACCAAAAACCAACAGAATTTTCTACAAACAAGCTAACTAGTACTACATTACTAGACATGGGCCGTGTGCATATGGTGTATCCTGAGCTAGCTCCTCTCTGAAAACCTCTTCCCACAGTGAGTACAAGCAAACAGCCGCTCTCCTGTGTGGCCCTTTAGGTGCATCTTCAGCTGGTGTTGTGGGAGAACCTCATCTCACACTGGGGGCAGTTGTAGGATTTATCCCCTGTGTGGACCCTTTGGTGCCTCTCCTGGTTAAAGGAGTTGGAGAAATTGACCTGGCACACTTGGTTGCCGAACGTGTGTATCTTCTGGTGAATCTCCACCTGTTTGGGGAAACTAAAGGCTTTCCCATAGAACGAACACGGGTACCATGATTCCATCTGTACTACTGTCAGTTGTCAATGGGCTTGTGTAGCCATTTAGTGTTGAGGCACTGGCATTGTCTGAGGTCTGGTTTAACATTAGGAGAGTGTGGGGAGGACGAAGGCCAGGGAGTGTCTGTGTTGTCACAGGGTCCATGTTCCAGTTGATAGATCCTATAGAAGGCAGGCTGAAGGCAGCACCTGTTAGGGGGTTAACCTGGGGCCCCATCAGTCTCTCTGAATCACAACTATAGGAGCAGGACGGAGCATCGCTAGCTGAGTCTGTGTCTGTTCTCTCCTGCCGCATAGGGACACACCTCAAATCTACACCTCACCCAGTGTGTTGTCAGTTTGGTTGTTGTTTTGTGTTCGACTGTCTGTTTCTGGTTGTGGTTAAAGGTGTTGTTCCTCTCTCCAGAGTTGAGGACACTGTCCCATCCACTGACCTCCACTATGTCACCTCTGGTCCTGGCCAGTTCAGTGATGTTGTCCCCTGGGCCCTTGGCTGCACCGGTCTGGGAATCCAAGATGGCTTCCCAGTCTCCTCTGTTATCTTCCAGCCAACCACCTGCAGGAAGAGGTTAGAAAATAGACTTTACAAACATGGCAAAGAACTCTACATATGGAGTTTTTTTAATCAATTACCTGGTCAAGTTCATACATTATAATGTGTGTTTTTGTATGTAAACATAAGCAGTATTGATAAAAAATGTTGAATGAAGAAAATTACGGAAAAAAACAATAGCCAGGAGTATCACTATTCCCATTGAAGATCTATTACTGTAGGTAAGTTATATGTATTTCTTCCTTACCTTGCTCCCCCATCTTTAGTCCACTCAGCAGATCAATGCTCTCTGGTTCGTCTTCTATTGTCTCCTCTTTGACCAGCAGCAGATCAGGCTTCCCGTCCTCCTTGTCTACTGACTGTAAGAGATACAGAGTGAGAGGATGTTGGATCAAGACATCTGATATGAGCACCCTGCTATGGAGCATCTTCTGATTGGGCAATGAGGGATTGCTATGAGTACTATACAAACATGCTAGTTGATTTGATTAGTTGACACTCTTTAATACTTTGCTGATTCAAAGGCATGGTTCCACACCTCTCCTCCTCTGAGAGACTTTGTGGATACGAGCCCTGACCTAATATCATTCAGACAGTAGTTCACAGTGGACTCACCTCAGTGAGACTGTGTGTGGTCCTGTGCTGCTCAGCTGGTTCCTCTGTGGGTTCAGGAGGTGTAGTCTGGTTGTCCTCCATGACCATGGTCTCCTCAGGGTTCCCCAGACCCTCCTCACACCCCTCCTCTATTAGCTGCACCTCTGGACCCTCCTCCTCCTGGAAGAGACAGGTGATACACTCCATCACGTACGTACAGATGCACAGATAATAAACACACTTTCAACATGGAGTGTTTGTTTACCCATCCCCACTACATGAGTCCTGTACTGTAGTTACAGAATGACTTCCTTGTTATTAAACTCATCATGGTGGAAATAAATATGTTGTGGGTAAAAAAATAAGTCAGCTGTAATAAGTTTTTTTTTTAACTGCTGAACAAGTCACATAAGTTGCACGGACTCTGTGTGTAATAATAGTGTTCAACATGATTTGAATGACTACCTCATCTCAGTACCCTACAGGTTTTCCAATGCCTCGCAAAGAAGGGGACCTATTGGTAGATGGGTAATAAAAAGAAAGAAAAAAAAGACATTGAATATCCTTTTGAACATGGTGAATTTATTAAATTACACTTTGGATGGTGTATAAATACACCAAGTCACTACAAAGATACAGGCGTCCTTGTGATAGGAGAATACTGAGGATGGATGAACAACATTGTAGTTACTCCACAGTACTAACCTAATTGACAGAGTGAAAAGAAGGAAGCCTGTAAAGAATAAAACATTTTTTGCAACAAGGCACTAAAGTAATACTGCAAAAAATGTGTCAAAGCAATTTGCTTTTTGTCCTGAATACAGTGTTATGTTTGGGGCAAATCCAAATCAACACATTACTGAGTACCACTCTCTATATTTTCAAGCATAGTGGTGGCTGCATCATGTTATGGGTATCCTTGTCATCACTAAGGACTGGGGAGTTTTTCAGGATACAAAATAAACTAAGCTAAGCACAGGCAGGTGCCTGCTTTCCACCAGATACTGGGAGATTAATTCACCTTTCAACAGGACAACAACCTAAAGCATATTGGCAAATATACACTGGAGTTCCTTACCAAAAAGACAGTGAATGTTCCTGAGTTACAGTTGACTCAAATCTACTTTAAAATCTATGACAAGACCTGAAAATGCTTGTCTAGCAATGATCAACAACCAATTTGACAGAGCTTCAAAAATGTAGAAAATAATACAAGGGCAAATGTTGCACAGTCCAGGTGTGGAAAACTCTTAGAAACTTACCCATAAACACTCAAAGCTGTAATAGCTGCGAAAGGTGCTTGCTTCTACAAAATATTGGCTCAGGGGTGTGAATACTTATGTAAATTAGATATGTCTGTATTTAATTTTGAATACATTTGCTAACATTTCAGAAAACATGTTTTCACTTTGTCATTATGGAGTATTGTGTGTAGATGGGTGCCGGAAAAAAATCATATTTAATCCATTTTGAATTCAGGCTGTAACACAAAATGTGGAATAAGTCAAGGGGTATGAATACTTTCTTAAGGCACTGTATAAGGATAGGGCTAAATTGAAATGTTTCTTACAGAAGAAATATGAAATGCATAAGCATGGTAGCAATTGAAACGGAACAGTTTTGAGATCATGATAACTGTTGCGTCCAAAGTAGAGGACACAACAGTTCACCTGACACAATACTGAATCGCAATATTACACTGTTAATATGATGTGCATTTTACATTTACTATACTTTTCACCGTATTTGTTAATAACAAAATCAGAAAATACTCTTGATACATTCAGTAAGATGACAAGAATATTCCTGGAAAATGTGGGGTAGGAGCAACATAAGACAAAAAAATTACAAGGGTTTGAGTGAGGACTAACTGGTGACTCCAAGTGGCAACACACCTCTCCAAACCGTGCACAGTTCCTACATAATTTCAATGCACTTTTATGACTCAAAGAAGAGTCTTCAACTACAAGGTGCTTTTTTGTTGCTCTCCTAGCTGTGCCATTGAGGAACTGCAGCAAGCGCACTTGTAGTCGTTTTGTTTGGAACACAACCCTGCAGCCTCGCCATCACACAAATGCTGTCATCGCAATCCAAAACCGGACCATTTTAAAATGGCAATCTGGGTCAGGTGCAGTTCTATAGCCAACATGAGTTATAAAGTTATAAAATACGATATTACAGTGTTAGGCTTTCACAAGACAATTCAGATGGTAATTTTGGTGCGCATAGAAAGTCATGAGTGCATTCAGGTGCATGTTCTGTGGCTAATAGCTATATTCTGTTCAGAACAGGTTATGACGCCATGTCATCTTGTAACTGTACATCAAACATAGTGATCAGAAACGTTGACGCTGTACACTGAGTGTACAAAACCTTAGGAACACCTTCCTACTATTGAGTTGCACCCCCCTTTTGCTCTCAGAACAGCCTCAATTCGTAAGGAGGGCATGGACTCTACAAGGTGTCGAAAGCGTTCCACAGGGATGCTGGCCCATATTGATTCCAATGCTTCCCACAGCTGTGTCAAGTTGGCTGGATCTCCTTTGGGTGGTGGACCATTGATACACAAGGGAAACTGTTGAGAGTGAAACACCCAGCAGCGTTGCAGTTCTTGACACACTCAAACTGGTGCACCTGGCACCTACCATACACCAATCAAAGGCACTTAAATATTTTGTCTTGCCTATTCACCTTCTGAATGACACATACACAAAGGCTTAAAAATCCTTCTTTAACCTCTCCTCCCCTTCATCTACACTGATTGAAGTGGATTTAACAAGTGACATCAATAAGGGATCATAGCTTTCACCTGGTCAGTCCGTCATGGAAAGAGTTTCCTAATTTTTGTACACTCAGTGTACAGTCATGGCCAAAAGTTTTGAGAATGACAAATATTAATTTCCAAAGTTTGCCGCTTCAGTGTCTTTAGATATTTTTGTCAGATGTTACTATGGAATACGGAAGTATTATTACAAGCATTTCATAAGTGTCAAAGGCTTTTATTGACAATTACATGAAGTTGATGCAAAGAGTCAATATTTGCAGTGTTGACCATTCTTTTTCAAGACCTCTGCAATCTGCCCTGGCATGCTGTCAATTAACTTCTGGGCCACATCCTGACTGATGGCAGCCCTTTCTTGCATAATTAATGCTTGGAGTTTGTCAGAATTTGTGGGTTTTTGTTTGTCCACCCACCTCTTGAGGATTGACCACAAGTTCTCAATGGGATTAAGGTCTGGGGAGTTTCCTGGCCATGGACCCAAAATATCGATGTTTTGTTCTCCGAGCCACTTAGTTATCACTTTTGCCTTATGGCAAGGTGCTCCATCATGCTGGAAAAGGCATTGTTCGTCACCAAACTGTTCCTGGATGGTTGGGAGAAGTTGCTCTCGGGGGATGTGTTGGTACCATTCTTTATTCATGGCTGTGTTCTTAGGCAAAATTGTGAGTGAGCCCACTCCCTTGGCTGAGAAGCAACCCCACACATGAATGGTCTCAGGATGCTTTACTGTTGGCATGACACAGGACTGATGGTAGCGCTCACCTTGTCTTCTCCGGACAAGCTTTTTTATAGATGCCCCAAACAATCGTAAAGGGGATTCATCAGAGAAAATGACTTTACCCCAGTCCTCAGCAGTCCAATCCCTGTACCCTTTGCAGAATATCAGTCTGTCCCTGATGTTTTTCCTGGAGAGAGGTGGCTTCTTTGCTGCCCTTCTTGACACCAGGCCATCCTCCAAAAGTCTTCGCCTCACTGTGCGTGCAGATTCACTCACACCTGCCTGCTGCCATTCCTGAGCAAGCTCTGTACTGGTGGTGCCCCGATCCCACAGCTGAATCAACTTTAGGAGACGGTCCTGGCGCTTGCTGGACTTTCTTGGGCGCCCTGAAGGCTTCTTCACAACAATTGAACCGCTCTCCTTGAAGTTCTTGATGATCCGATAAATGGTTGATTTAGGTGCAATCTTACTGGCATCAATATCCTTGCCTATGAAGCCCTTTTTTTGCAAAGCAATGATGACGGCACGTGTATCCTTGCAGATAACCATGGTTGACAGAGGAAGAACAATGATTCTAAGCACCACCCTCCTTTTGAGGCTTCCAGTCTGTTATTCAAACTCAATCAGCATGACAGAGTGATCTCCAGCCTTGTCCTCGTCAACACTCACACCTGTGTTAACGAGAGAATCACTGACATGATGTCAGCTGGTCCTTTTGTGGCAGGGCTGAAATGCAGTGGAAATGTTTTGGGGGGATTCAGTTCATTTGCATGGCAAAGAGAGACTTAGCAATTAATTGCAATTCATCTGATCACTCTTCATAACATTCTGGAGTATATGCAAATTGCCATCATACAAACTGAGACCGCAGACTTTGTGAACATTTATATTTGTCATTGTCAAAACTTTTGGCCACGACTGTATATGACATGAGTTTTATGATATGGAAATGTGAAATGCACAATTGGACTCATGAGTATTTGGCTTGTATGACATCAAAGTGGTATTTATTATAATCCTTAACATCGCATCTTTCTAAATACACTGAGTCCTCTTAAGTTCAGAACAGCTGTCAGTCAAAACCCAAACTGAGCCTGAGCACTGACGTCATTTATAGCATATTACTGTACAGCCACTGCATTACAATTTAGGTGCTTATCAGTGCCCAAATCAGCCACTTTCAACCCGTATATAGGTATGAGTCTAAAGGGTTACACATAAACAAGTGTTAAATACACCATATGAAAACCACACATACATGTCTCAACAATAAATACACATACATTTTCTCATTAGGAGTGTCTTGGGGGCCTCCCGAGTGGCGCAGCAGTGTAAGTCTCTGCATCGCAGTGCTAGCTGCGTTACTACAAATCCTGGTTCGATACCGGGCTGTGTCGCAGCCGGCCACGACCGGGAGACCCATGATTGCGATGCACAATTGGCCCAGCGTCGTCCAGGTTAGGGGGGGTATCGCCGGCCGGGAAGTCCTTGTCCCATCACGCTCTGGTGACTCCTGTGGCGGGCCAGGCGCAGTGCACGCTGACACGGTCGCCAGGTGTACGGTGTTTCCTCCGACACATTGGTGCGGCTTGGCGGGGTTGTGTTTCGTAAGATGCACGGCTCTCGACCTTCGCCTCACCCGAGTCCGTGCGGGAGTTGCAGCGATGAGACAAAACTGTAACTACCGATTGGATATGACGAAATTGGTAAAAAAAAAAAGGGGGTAAAAAAATATATTAAAAAATAACAAATAAAAAGTGTCTTGGGAAACAATGTAAGTAGTTGAATGGAAGTAATAAAACATGTAGCCTAAACAGTACAAACACAACATGTAACAGACTTTTTAGGCTTATACAGTGGGGAGAACAAGTATTTGATACACTGCCGATTTTGCAGGTTTTCCTACTTACAAAGCATGTAGAGGTCTGTAATTTTTATCATAGGTACACTTCAACTGTGAGAGACGGAATCTAAAACAAAAATCCAGAAAATCACATTGTATGATTTTTAAATAATTAATTTGCATTTTATTGCATGACATAAGTATTTGATCACCTACCAACCAGTAAGAATTCCGGCTCTCACAGACCTGTTAGTTTTTCTTTAAGAAGCCCTCCTGTTCTCCACTCATTACCTGTATTAACTGCACCTGTTTGAACTCGTTACCTGTATAAAAGACACCTGTCCACACACTCAATCAAACAGACTCCAACCTCTCCACAATGGCCAAGACCAGAGAGCTGTGTAAGGACATCAGGGATAAAATTGTAGACCTGCACAAGGCTGGGATCGGCTACAGGACAATAGGCAAGCAGCTTGGTGAGAAGGAAACAACTGTTGGCGCAATTATTAGAAAATGGAAGAAGTTCAAGATGACGGTCAATCACCCTCGGTCTGGGGCTCCATGCAGGATTTCACCTCGTGGGGCATCAATGATCATGAGGAAGGTGAGGGATCAGCCCAGAACTACACGGCAGGACCTGGTCAATGACCTGAAGAGAGCTGGGACCACAGTCTCAAAGAAAACCATTAGTAACACACTACGCCGTCATGGATTAAAATCCTGCAGCGCACGCAAGGTCCCCCTGCTTAAGCCAGTGCATGTCCAGGCCTGTCTGAAGTTTGCCAATGACCATCTGGATGATCCAGAGGAGGAATGGGAGAAGGTCATGTGGTCTGATGAGACAAAAATAGAGCTTTTTGGTCTAACTCCACTCGCCGTGTTTGGAGGAAGAAGAAGTATGAGTACAACCCCAAGAACACCATCCCAACCGTGAAGCATGGAGGTGGAAACATCATTCTTTGGGGATGCTTTTCTGCAAAGGGGACAGGACGACTGCACCGTATTGAGGGGAGGATGGATGGGGCCATGTATCGCGAGATCTTGGCCAACAACCTCCTTCCCTCAGTAAGAGCATTGAAGATGGGTCGTGGCTGGGTCTTCCAGCATGACAACGACACGAAGCACACAGCCATGGCAACTAAGGAGTGGCTCCGTAAGAAGCATCTCAAGGTCCTGGAGTGGCCTAGCCAGTCTCCAGACCTGAACCCAATAGAAAATCTTTGGAGGGAGCTGAAAGTCCGTATTGCCCAGCGACAGCCCCGAAACCTGAAGGATCTGGAGAAGATCTGTAGGGAGGAGTGGGCCAAAATCCCTGCTGCAGTGTGTGCAAACCTAGTCAAGAACTACAGGAAACGTATGATCTCTGTAATTGCAAACAAAGGTTTCTGTACCAAATATTAAGTTCTGCTTTTCTGATGTATCAAATACTTATGTCATGCAATAAAATGCAAATTAATTACTTAAAAATCATACAATGTGATTTTCTGGATTTTTGTTTTAGATTCCGTCTCTCATAGTTGAAGTGTACCTATGATAAAAAGTACAGACCTCTACATGCTTTGTAAGTAGGAAAACCTGCAAAATCGGCAGTGTATCAAATACTTGTTCTCCCCACTGTATATGCCTTATATATCACACAATGTCTGGATGCAATATTCTACCCAGGAATATTCAACACTGAAATCTGTTACTCTCGGTATTCCAAATGCATCTGTGGATATTTTCTGATGGCAACAATGAAAATTCACCTTTGTCTTTAATGCAGGTTTTGATCTAAACGTCAGAAGCTACAGTATCAAGTAGAAATGGTTACGATCTTGGTCTGTTATAGAGTGGAATGGTTATTCTGCTGGTGCACCCTGAGGTAGCTACGCAAACGGCCTTTCTTCCATGTGGATCTTCAGGTGCATCTTCAGCTGGTCCTGGCGGGAGAACCTCTTCTCACACTGGGGGCACCTGAAGGGTTTCTCCCCCGTGTGGACCCTCTGGTGCCTCTTCAGGTCACCAGCCTGGGCGAAGCGCATGTGACACTGGGTACATTTGAAGGGTTTCTCTCCTGTGTGGACCCTCTGGTGCCTCTTCAGGGTGCCAGCTTGGGCGAAGCGCATGCGACACTCGGTACAGATGAATGGTTTCTCCCCTGTGTGGACCCTCTGGTGGATCTCTACCTTCTGGGTGCAGCTGAAGCCTTTGTTACAGAACTTGTACAGCAACCGTTTGTCTTTACTATTGCCTGATGTGTCTCCCCCTCCCTGAGCCTGGGCTGTAGCCCTGTCGTTTGAGTTCAATACCTGATCGAAAAGTACAAGGCTGTGCAAATCGGAAGGCCGCATCGACGTGGACACTGGGTCGCGACCGCTGAATGCGTGTAAAGGGGAGTGGGTCACGACATTTGGATTTGTCCCCAAGCTTTCTCTGTTTTCTAAGAAATCTCTGCCCTGTGAGTGTCCGTCTCCTAGGTGACTATCTGCATTCCATGTGGGAGGGACATCACCCTCCACTTTCACAGTCACTTTATCTACGACCAGACCCTCTACGCACTCTTCAGAATATACACTACTACTGTACCGGTTCCAATCCCCTCTAGAGAGAACAGTCTGTGTCTCTAAACCCAAGGGAATGTTGCCAGTGTCCAGCTCTGTAGTGTAAGAACAAGACGGATCATTGCCAGTCTCTAACACGTCACCTGAGTCCTGATGAGAATGAACCGTCCTCGGGCTTGGGTTACCGTAAAGTAAATACTCTGAGCCGGGAGCAGGAGGACAGCCCAGTGGCCCCGGCCCCAGTCTCTCTGGGTCTGACCTGTGGTCAGATCCTGTGTGCAAAAGCCTTTGTGTTACAATTAAAGTCTCTTTGTCGGTCTCTGACTTGAGGACGGCGTTCAGCGTTCCACTGACCTCCGTGATGCTGCGCCGCGTCCTGGGCTGCGCTGGGGTGGTGGAAGAGTCCTCCGTAGCCACAGGGGGCGCCACTCCAGTCGCTGCTCCAGTCTGGATGTCTCTGTTGTGTCGTGGGTTCTCCTCTCCTTCAGACCTCTCCTGCTTAACCCCAGGACCTGCAGCCTCTGCATCTGCATACTGACACAAGAAGGCTGCATTTAGACAGCAGCCCAATTCTGATATTTTTTTCACAAATTGGTCTTTTGACCAATCAGATCAGCGCTGAAAATGATGTGATGTGATTGGTCAAACAACAAACGACAACAATGAAATAGGGTCATTTAATTTCAATCACTTTTTGACCGCACTCCTTTAGATTTGAATGAAACTGTCCATGGTAGAAGTGGTCATTAAGTGACTTTTTGGACCTGAGTGCCAGAACATTCAGGAGATAGAGGTGCCCAAAGTTGACCCATTTTGCTTCACCCACCATACCACTGCAGATAAACGGGTGAGTTTGATATCATTTAAAAAGCTTACAGACAGGGTTGTCTATTTTTGATTTCTTGAAAAATAAAAAGGTACTCTTTTTTTAAACGCCAATTATCTAAAAAAAAAAAGTCCACTTTTCTTGCATATGTTGTAGCTTATACTATTTTACATCATCTGAGGTGTTTGTGTTGTGCCAGTCATCAGTTGAGGCACAGCATGCTCTTGAAAACAGGGTGGTGGGCGTCATGTTTTGACTGATAAATGTACTAAAATGGGAATACAATTTCAACTTTCAATTGGTACCAAAAAAGATGGTTGGTGGTCCATACATCAGAGAATGTTGACTTGAATGGGAATATCAGCCGTTTTATATTATACTGTGAATCCTCCATAGGACATTTATTGAAATCATAGAACAATAGATAACAGAATATACATTCTTACTTAAGTTGACATTCAACTGTGAATTGACCGGCGGCCATCTTTGTGGTAGTAATTGGAAATGTAAATGCCCACACCAGTAGAAATAAACTTTTTTGAGCTGAAAGATGATGGCCATAGCTTACCCATGATGTTGCACAATGATTTAAGTCAATAAGTCATTGTTTAATCAAAGTATGATATATTTGGGTTTGAAGTGAGAAATCCAAACTGTCCACTTTGTGCAAATCTGTGTGAATGCGGTGTGTTTTCCTATGATATGACATACAAATGCTTTTCAAACTACTTTTCATTTCAGGGCTGGGTTTTATTTGAATGTTACCACCCACCAACATGGCATTGTTCATTAATCAGAAACAGCAGTAAAGTTATTCCCATCTGCAACTGAGATGAGCCAAACAGCCTTGTGTCTGTATTAAATATACACATATCTGAACATTTTATAAACTGTATAATTGCGTGATATGATAGCATTATGCAAACCCGTCGCTCCAAAATCAATGGTTTTGGCCATTCAAGTTTTTCTTCACTTCACACAACACTGCTTTGATTGGTGTAAGAAACCACAAGTGTTTATCCAGATAATGAAAAGGCACCCGTGAAAGTAAAATTCAAGGAACTTATAGTTACATGTAGGGCCTAAAATTAACACCCCCCCCCCCCACCTGCCAAATGCGGGTAGATTTAAGGCATAATAATTTATGGGGGAAAAAACTGGCCACATTTGAACTACAAAGTAACTTATTGTTAATGCAACACTATTACACTAACCTCTATCACAATAACATGCTGGGTTGAGGTTCCACTCCCCTCATCAACAGTGATTGGTTGGTCATCTCTCCATGTAGTGTGTCCTGCTGGCTTCACAATGCCCCTGTGGCCTCCAGTGAGATGTCCTTCACCTGAGAGAGTGATTGGGGAAAAGTGGTGGTTAAGTTAGTTACTGTCAATGCTATATTGTACACTGTGGACACTGTCTAGAATTGGCAAGTAAGGTAACACTTCTCATAACTTCTTGACATAGGTCAATTGATTATGTTCCATGCATCATATAGAAAATTCTGAAAATCTGGTTAGAATATTATATTGTGCCTTTGTGCAAGATATCTAAGTAATCAGGTGAATTCTTGCATACTATCCAACTACTGCCCGAGACCCAATTCTGGTTAACCATAATGTGTTTAACGCATCTAAAGCCACACGCGCAGAGGGGAACGGGGCCACAGGTCCCTCAGCCTTCTGCAAAATGTACCTCTTGCCGTTCCTCTGTATCGGTCAAGGATCTTGACACCACTGGGACGACTGGCGAGGACGCGTTCTGCGCGCTCCCGTGCCACCTTCAGTTCCAGTAGCTGTAGTTTCCTCCGTAATACCCTGTTTTCTTTTTGGCTTTGAGACATTTCCAAACGAATCACTGCATAGTCGTCGTCTACGAGTTTACAGATCTCTGCCACGGCTGCATTCGCTAGCACCTCCATGATGGAGGCTATTTGAGTGTGAAAAACCATACAGTTAGCCATTGTTAGCTAGCGTTACCTAGATAACATCTATTAACCAAGCCCTGTCTCCAACGAGAATTAAACACTACGTGAAGTAAGTATGTGATGCCGTGCAGTTAAATTAGTAATATGTTGAGTTCCATGGTGTTAATAAACGTCTAAATAACAAATTAAAAAGCTAAAGTGGAAATTGTTCTTGGTCACTGTTCACTTCCGTTTACACTGAAGAGAAAGGATCTTATTGGCGTGCGTCATAGCCCAAAGGGTGTGGTTGAATGAAAAGGGGTATGCGCGCTGTTCTTTGAAATACGGTACTGTTTTACTACGTTAGTTACAAGTCCAGGGCTCTCTTTTTGGCTGGCGCAAACAGTGTTTTGCCCGGAACCGGCGCCTTCGCTTGACAACGCTTCGCTCTAAAAGATTGGCTGTTTCGTGGGCACAGGCTTGAACCTATTATAGTAAGTAAATACATGTTTACATACTGTTAGTGAAATATCACATCATTAAGGAATTTACATGGTCCACACACACCAACAGTCGTGAAGAAGACACGACAACGCCTCTTCCCCCTCCTGAAAAGATTTGGATCTACCGCTGCACCATTGAGAGTATCTTGACTGCCAGCAGCACCGTTTGGTATGCCAACTGCTTGGTATCCGACCGCAAGGCCATGACACAGAGGTCCAGACCTCTTTTTTTTATAATAAAATAAATCAACAATATTTTGTACACAAAAATCCATTAGCCTATGGGTCAACATAAATATTACTCCCAGTGTTGAACAAAGCTCAGAAGTTCTAATCACCTGCTTCTTTGTGAATGAGTGGAATAGTGCTTTGTTCGCCTGCATTCCCCTGGATTTGCCTTTTTAGCATCACATTCACCGCTCTTTCAAAAGGTTAACTCCACGCTCTCGCGGCACATGCCGAGGGCCTGAGACGTGAAAGGAACTACCCCAACTCGCAGTCGGCTCAAGTAGGCAACTACAGATGCTGCTGACAGTTTGTTTGCGAGATGCCGGACAAAAGGCAATTTTAAAACCGTCCTGTGACTCCTGCTGTGTCTACATAGGGTCCCCCCCAACAAACAAAAAACTACTCTCGGAGAAGGAGTGCACAACTGTCAAGGGTTGCGTCAATTCAAATCTGGTATCAGGATAAAATGTGATTCAGAGTCACCGAATATACTTTAAGTATTTTTATTCAACTCAAGCGATAAATGGTAAATAAGTCAGTAAATACATACTGACTCAACTCCAGCCACTTTAAAAATGGGAATTGATGGAAATTATGTAAAAATGTACCACTAGCCACTTTAAGCAATGCCACTTAATACTATGTTTACATACCCTACATTACCCATCTCATATGTATATATACTGTACTCTATATCATCTACTGCATCTTGCCATCTTTATGCAATACATGTACCACTAGCCACTTTTAAACTATGCCACTTTATGTTTACATACCCTACAGTACTCATCTCATACGTATATACCGTACTCTATACCATCTACTGCATCTGCCATGCCGTTCTGTACCACCACTCATTCATATATCTTTATGTACATATTCTTTATCCCTTTACACTTGTGTGTGTGTGTAAGGTAGTAGTGTGGAATTGTTAGGTTAGATTACTGTTGGTTATTACTGCATTGTCGGAACTAGAAGCACAAGCATTTCGCTACACTCGCATTAACATCTGCTAACCATGTGTATGTGACTAATAAAATTTGATTTGATTTGAAATGCAATTTTCGTATAAACGGGTTCACTGTATTACCACGCAGGGTAAAGCAGAGAACTGACTCAATGATACAATCAACCTTTGTTATACTGTGACAGTGATAGTTCCAACTCGTCCGTTGGCCTATCACAGTAGAGGCTTAGCTTGGTTTAGACTCACTAGCCTGTCGGTGGTGCTCCAGATGTCCGGCGCTGTTGCTGTGTAGATTACGCTCCCTCACCCTAGAGACTGAGGTCAGACAGTTCTGTAACACTGTTGAGCTATTTGCACCTGCATAGAAAGCATACTGTTCTCGCTCAAGGTTAACCACAGCTTCTCAACACTATCTGGGGCAAAATGTTACTTCCAGCACACACACAGGCACACATGCACAAAGCAGATACAGCATACAATATTCAATCACAAATGTGGTGGCGGGCTATAGTGCATAAAACACATATCCTCACACAACTGGTAAATATGTCAGTCAGTCAGGTGGCTAGCTGCCAGCAGAGTCTTCTATTGCAGTAACCTTGAAGGGCTCTGGCTAGTATTACTTAGCCAGCTAGAAGCCTACCTCAGCAGGAGAAAAATGTGTTACTAAGTTCTCATAACTTTGCTTTACAGAGAGTAGGCTGCTGAGACAGACAGTGCTGTGGCGCTCAGTAGTGCGGCTGAGGCCTCTGCACAAGACGCTACAGAGGTGTGTGTGGCACAGTACATCACTGAGGCCGAGCTCCCTGCCATCCAGGACCTCTATACCAGGCCGTGTCAAAAGAAGGCCCCAAAAATTGTCAGACTCCACCCACCCAAGTTCTAGACTGTTCTCTCTGTTCCCGCATGGCAAGCGGTACTAATGCACAAAGTCTGGAACCAACAGGACCCTGAGCCATATGACAGCTTCTGCCCCCAAGCCATATGGCTGCTAAATAGCTACCCGGACTATATGCAATGACCTTTTTTGCACTAACTTTTGACTCAACATACGCTGCTGCTAATGTTTTATCTATCCTGTTGCCTAGTCACTTTACCCCTAATTATATATACATACAGTGCATTCGGAAAGTATTCAGACCCCTTTCTCCCACATTTTGTTACATTACAGCCTTATTCTAAAATGGATTATAGTTTTTTTCCCCCCCTCAATCTACACACAATACCCCATAATGACAAAGCAAAAACATTTACAAAAGTATTCAGACCCTTTACTCAGTACTTTGTTGAAACACCTTTGGCAGCGATTACACCCTCGAGTCTTCTTGGGTATGACTACAAGCATGGCACACCTGTATTTGGGGAGTTTCTCCCATTCTTCTCTGCAGATCCTCTCAATCTGTCAGGTTGGATGGGGAGCGTCACTGCACATCTACTTTCAGGTCTCTCCAGAGATGTTAGATCGGGTTCGAGTCTGGGTTCTGGCTGGGCCACTCAAGGACATTGAGACTTGTCCCGAAGTCACTCCTGCGTTGTCTTGGCTGTGTGCTTAGGGTCGTTGTCCTGTTGGAAGGTGAACCTTTGCCCCAGTCTGAGGTCCTGAAGGCTCTGGAACAGGTTTTCATCAAGGATCACTTTGCCATGTTCATCTTTCCCTCGATCCTGACTAGTCTCCCAGTCCCTGCTGCTGAAACATCTCCACAGCATGATGCTGCCACCACCATGCTTCACTGTAGGGAAAGGGGGATACCTAGTCAGTTGTACAACAATGCATTTAACCCTCAGAGCGGTGCGGGGGGCTGCCATAATCGACATCCACATCTTCAGATGGTGCCAGGTTTGGCATTCAGGCCAAAGCGTTCAATCTTGGTTTCATCAGACCAGAGAATCTTGTTTCTCATGGTCAGAGTCCGTTAGGTGCCTTTTGGAAAACTCAAAGCGGGCTGTCGTGCTTTTTACTGAGGAGTGGCTTCCGTCTGGCCACTCTACCATAAAGGCCTGATTGGTGGAGTGCTACAGAGATGGTTGTCCTTCTGGAAGGTTCTCCCATCTCCACAGAGGAGCTCTGTAAGAGTGACCATCAGGTTCTTAGTCACCTTCCTGGCCAAGGCTCTTCTCCCCCGATTGCTCAGTTTGGCTGGGCAGCCAGCTCCATGAAGTCTTGGTGGTTCCAAACTTATTCCATTTAAGAATGATGGAGGCCACTGTGTTTCTAGAAGACCTTTAATGCTGCAGACATATTTTGGTACCCTTCCCCAGATTTGTGCCTTAACACAATCCTGTCTCGGAGCTCTATGAACAATTCCTTCGACCTCATGGCTTGGTTTTTGCTCTGACATGAACTGTCCAACTGTGGGACCTTATATAGAAAGGTGTGTGCCTTTCCAAATCATGTACATTCAATTTAATTTATCACAGGTGGACTCCAATCAAGTTGTAGAAACATCAAGGATGATCAATGGAAACAGGATGCACCTGAGCTCAATTTCGAGTCTCCTAGCAACTTATGTAAATAAGGTATAACCTACAGCATAGTCGAGCAAGTTAATGTTTCTGACATTTTGGGGCCGCTAAACAAATATTGATTTATAACCACGGAGAGTTACCGCAAGTAGAATACAGAAGCTGCCTCCACTATTCCAGCACCATTTCAACTTCATCAAATCACCTATGATTAGTCGAATACAATGACAACTAAAAGATACCAAAAACTATTTAATGCAATCAACATAATCTAAATATGAAGTGGTTCTTCATGGTTGTCCATGGTTCTGATTTCTGTGTGCGCGTGCAAGTATGAAAAACATGTCGACCTACCCTACTTGTTGAGAAACGCCAATGCTCGTTGGCTTCCCTTGCATTCAATGCTATGGGCGGCAAACAATGTCACACTTTTTTTTGCATCAGATAGATGGCCTACAGAGACAGAGGGGCTGTTTCGCTCGCTCAGATGCTTTCTCCGGTGAGACATTCAGCCTCTTGCGAATGTAAGGAAAATTCTGAAAGAAAGACGCATTATTTTTTTTCCTTGATCAATTTGAGTATACCTGGCTTCTCTTGACAACCATGAATATACACCACTGGTAGCCGACAGGCATTTACTATATTAGCCAGGTGAGGGCCTCAGATTTTCACTTTATCACATAGTCGGGCGGTTGCAAGTGGGTTATTAGCATTTGTGGACAGGTGCGGGTGAACAGCCAGCTGACCCGCGCACCATTACCGCACTGTATCTGCGTGTGCCAATACCAGTGTGGGCACATTCCAGGTTTTCTCTTAGGAAAATGTGGCGCCGGACAGACGACGTGACCAGAGAAAATTTACCAGACCCATATGAATTGGGTCCATTAGAGCATCCACCCACAGTGCTCCAAATGACCAAAATCACGATAATGCATCTTAACAGAACATGCAACTCATGTAATGAAGCAAACAAACAAAAAATCTAACATTTGCGAAAATCTATCAAAATACTACACCAGAAAGCATGACTTGGTCAGAGGAATCGAGGATCATTAGCTTCTTTAAAAGAAAATAGCTGTGGATTGTTTCAAATCACAGGCTCGTAGTGCTATGCCTATTTGGGAAGCCCACAATTTTGGCAGAGCGGATGGCAATAGGCCTAGCTGATTTGAGTTGCTGCGGTCAGTGAAAAGCATTTAAAATATGTTTGAAGACTGTGTTTTGAGTGTAATTTAAAATGTTGAGATGGGAGGTGGCCTCCCGATTGGCACAGCGGTCTAAGGCACTTTGAGACCAGAATGCCGATTAGCTGACAGCCGTGGTATATCACAGGTATAACAAAACATTTATTTTTACTACTCTAATTATGTTGGTAACCAGTTTATAATGGCAATAAGGCACCTTGGGTGTTTGGAATATGGCCTCGTGCCTTATTGCTTAAGCATCGCAGTGCTAGAACCGTCACTACAGACCTGGGCTCAATCCCGGGCTGTATCACAACCGGCCGTGATCGGGAGTCCCATAGGGCGGCGCACAATTGGCCCACCGTCGTCCGGGTTAGGGGAGGGTTTGGCCGGGAGTACTAGCGTCTCCTTGTGGCGGGCCGGGCGCCTGCAGGCTGACCTCGGTCGTCAGGTGAACGGTGTTGTGTTAAATGCGCGGTTTGGCGGGTCAAGTTTTGGAGGACACATGACTTGAACCTTCGCCTCCTGAGCCCATTGGTGAGTTGCAGCGATGGGACAAGATCGAAATTGGGGAGAAAAGGGGGTAAAAAAAGAAGGGATGGGGTGTGTGCCAAAGATATGAGATACTCAGCTTATTTTTCTATTCCCCATTCAATATGTCACCAGTAGGAAATGTACCATTAATGCCCTTCATTTGGTTATTCATTTCTGTTAATGCATGTATTAATTACAGTCAGTGCCAATTTTAGCATGTAAATCTTGGTGGGGCAAAAACATTTTTATCTGGGATGCATGCCAGCAAAGCCACAATACATTAATTGCACTATAACGGTGCCCACAAACTGTTAGGGCCTACATAAAGCAGTCCCGAACACCTTACTACTGCTACACCTGGCTATCAGTGGAGCCTTGTCTGGCAGCGAAACAGTTCATTCAGCCTCATTTACTGCCTTTTAGAAAAACATAGCTGACTTGCTTTAACAAATGTGGTTTCTACTGACAATTGAGATGTACAAACTATGGCACAAGGGGACGACAAGCGTATGAGGCAATCCGTATTAATGAGCGAGCTAGGATGGACGTAGTTAATAACTATTTGTTCAGCACTTTTGAAATGTACAGAGACAGAATTCAGAACCTGGGTGGGCCGTTCTTACAATATTCTCCCGGTACACCTAGTCAGAACCGTAGGATAAATAAAGGGCAGACAATGAAAGCTATTACAATATTCGATTACATTTCTCAAAAACAGGTTATAGGCTACATGTGCACCACCAAGTCAGAACAGTAGACGAAATTAAGAGGTGAAAATAGACCAAATTATTAGGGTGAGGCACATAGGCTACTAACAGCTTACTACACAACACATTTTTGGACCTACCTTGTGCAATGCTCACTTGTCATCAAAGTCTGGCATTCTCTGGATTTGTGGTGCTTTCAATACAATTGGGAACTCAACAAAATGAAGGTTGAATCATGTCAGTGATCTTCAGGTCGTAGCTCTAGAGAGGCCCGAGTTACAGAATTTACAATTCCGAGTTGGATGACCGTTCAAAACATATTTTCCCAGAACATCTACGAGAAATGTGGGGCTGAATGATGGGTCGCCACTGATTTAGTCATTTACGTTCTCATTCTCGGAGTGGAAACATTGTTTGCAGAGTTCACAACCTGCTACACTTGTGAGAAACAAGATTTGTTTTATGACGTTTGTCTTCTCAAGTCTCCCCCTTGGTGATCACCAATCCTCACTGTGAGAGTAATGGAAGTTATAGGTGTGGCAAGCTTGTAGCGTCATACCCAAGAAGACTCGAGGCTGTAATCGCGGCCAAAGGTGCCTCAACTAGGTACTGAGTAAAGGGTCAGAATACTTATAAAATCAGCAAAAATATCTAAAAACCTGTTTTTGTGTCGCAATTATGGGGTAGTGCGTGTAGATTAAGGAGAAAAAATATTTTAATCAATTTTAGAATAAGGCTGTAATGTAACAAAGGTCAATGGGTCTGAATACTTTCCGAAGGCACTGTATATAATTAACATGACATATTCTAAAATGTTTACCACAGTCTATCCCATCTCTAACACTATGATTCAAGTACCCAACAATACAGAGTCATTGTAGTTTATTATTTAAAAAAAAATTGGTTTCAAGAATTAAGCATAATATTGGTTAGATGGAGATACGGGAAACTCAGTCCCTGCAATGATACAAAAATAACCAAGTCAGTCAGTCAATTTTGTATTTCACTTCATCAAAATGGTCATACACTCAACTTTGAAGTACAATACTTTTATTGCACAAAACAATAAGTGACAAGTATATTCAAATGTATAAAATAAATAGTTAATGGTATTGAAAAAACTTCCCGTGCCTTTTTCCAAATGCCTCAGTATACGGTATACCGCCCGAGCCTACACAGTAAGGTACTTGATTGTTACCCAGAAATTATTTGATAGAGATAAAAACAGATACATTGGGCCTTTAAGATGAATGCACTAAGTCACTCTGAATAAGAGTGCCTGCTAAACTGTAAGTGGAATAACTCACTATTTTAACCCTACCTTTTCTGTACAATTGGTACCCTCGCTTGGATAAAATTAACTTTAGAATACTTTGGAAAATGTTCAACATTAAACACATCTTCACTACTTTGTCACGTTAATTAAGGCATTCTCAATATAAAACACCAGAATGAACCTAAGGGACATAGGTGTCACTTCATTAGTGAAGCATTTTTACAGAGCGGTCAACGAAGAAACAGGTACTCTTATATGCTTCATTTAGAGTTATGTAAATGTTGTTGTGAAACTTTTAGCTATATCTTAGGATTTTTAATACATTGTAAGGCTGCATGATGTTACTAATGACGATTTGAAAAAATGTGCATTAAAGGCATGAGCTCTGCTTTCTTTTTTTGTGCAGGTGATACACACGTCATCAGTCTCTCATTTACAACTTGACAAGCACTTGATAATGCCTAGAATTTCCCGGCTGCATCCCCTTTGTGTGGCCGTAATGCCCCCTAAAAAAATCCATGGCTGTTGTGCCCTTGGGCTGAATATAATAATTATAATTTCCTTCTGGCTGGGTGCTCTGAAGCACCTCACTCACATGGCTTTCCGTCACGTGATCGGCTCTTTCTCACAGGCTACAAGTGAAGACGGACGCAACTGCGCGTGTCCCTATCCAATTCCGAGGCGCATATTGAAGATATTGGAAGAACTGTCCACATTTACTTTCAGCCAACAAGATGAGTAGGCCTAACAAACAGCAAAAGCACTAGCCCCCATAGTACAAAAGTTTACCTATTCTGTGCGAGAAATAAATAGCCTGGGACAGTTATGGGATGCGATAGATCCCAAATTAATAAAACCACTAGCATCAAAACCTTTTTAAAGCAATGAGGCTGACGAAAAAGATCAGAACGTTTAGCTTAAAAATGTTAACTATTAGGCTATTTCTTCACATTATAAGCGCAGCAATGCACACACAGCCGTATGCTGTAAGCGTGAATGTTCCATTAGCGGGAAAACACCATTCTCAAAGCAAACTCCTTCAAAAGATTGGCATCTTACCATTCAAACAATGAATCCTGATCTAGGATAACTTTTCAAATCATGAAATTATTTGGCTTGCTCTAAAAGGATTTGGCTAAAAGCAAATCTACCTTGGAATGGAATCCTTTTACTATAAAGGTGCATTTTAGAATCTTGAAACGCAGGCTCTACACCCGTTGTAACACGGATTAATGTGCTTCATTTTAAGAAGTTATTTGGCTACTTTAGTTGTGATAAAAACCTTATCAAAACATATGGGCTAGGCTACACGAGGTGTGTGACTATGATTTGAAAAAGGCATGCACTGTTTCTTGCTTTACTCCACACGCTGGGCATCATTTACAAATGAAACGCTAATATTGTCACCCATCAGACTATTCTTGATTTAATCTTGTCTTTACATATACTAAATAATATATGTGTGAAATTAGTTTTGATTTAGAATGGACCTGTCTCGAAACAGGGGCAGTGGGGAAAAACTACACTTAAATAGCTAATGGTGGATGCTTTTCCAGTGGTTCATGCCAGCCAGATAGGCTATACTCCTGTGGAAAAGAGAAGCAATGTGCTTAATATTAGGAAAGTTGAGAAATAAATATAGTAGGCCTAGCCTATAGAAATCTCATGGGATCCTCTTTTTAAATCGAGGCCATCACTCCGTTTTCTCATGCAATTGCATAGTCTATAGAAATGTTGCGCAACAGGCTCTCATGAAGTGTTGGATTACATTTTCATTGATGTTAGAGTGATAAGAGGGACAACAGAATGCTGAGCACCAGGCAGTTAGCAAGTTTGGTAGACTACTAATGATCATCAGCACCATCAGAGCTTGGAGAAGCTTAATTACCGTGACTAAATGGTCACGTGGAATTTGACTGCTGTCATAAGACGTGACCGCCGCTATGGCGGTCACTGTAACTAACAGCCCTACATCCACCTGGTGTCCCAGGTCTAAATCAGTGCCTGATTTAGAGGAGAACAATGAAAAAAACGCTGTGGAACTGGCATTGAGTTCCAGAGTTGAGGGCTATACTTGCGCCATGTGCATTTTCTGCTTGTATCCTGAAGTACCTCCTCTCTGAGAACCTCTTTCCGCAGTGTGTACAGGCGAATGGCCTTACTCCTGTGCATCTTCAGCTGGTGCTGGTGAGAGAACCTCTTCTCACACTGGGTAAGCTGTAGGATCCCTCCCCTCTGTGGACTCTCTGGTGTCTCTTCAGGTTGGACGAGTGTGAAAAACTGGCCTGACATGTCGCAGCCGAATGGTTTCTCCCCTGTGTGGACCCTCTGGTGCCTCTTCAGGCTGGACAAGTGTGAAAAGCTGTCCTGACACATGTCGCAGCCGAATGGTTTCTCCCCCGTGTGCATCCTTTGGTGGATCTCCACCTGTTTGGGGAAACGGAAGGCTTTCCCACAGAACGGACACGGGAAGCGCTTTTCTGTGCCACCGGATCTAAATCAAATCAAATCAAATCAAATTTTATTAGTCACATACACATGGTTAGCAGATGTTAATGCGAGTGTAGCGAAATGCTTGTGCTTCTAGTTCCGACAATGCAGTAATAACCAACAGTAATCTAACCTAACAATTCCACACTACTACCTTACACACACACACAAGTGTAAGGGATAAAGAATATGTACATAAAGATATATGGATGAGTGGTGGTACAGAACGGCATGGCAGATGCAGTAGATGGTATAGAGTACGGTATATACATATGAGATGAGTACTGTAGGGTATGTAAACATAAAGTGGCATAGTTTAAAGTGGCTAGTGGTACATGTATTGCATAAAGATGGCAAGATGCAGTAGATGATATAGAGTACAGTATATATACATATGAGATGGGTAATGTAGGGTATGTAAACATTGTATTAAGTGGCATTGCTTAAAGTGGCTAGTGGTACATTTTTACATAATTTCCATCAATTCCCATTTTTAAAGTGGCTGGAGTTGAGTCAGTATGTTGGCAGCGGCCGCTAAATGTTAGTGGTGGCTGTTTAACAGTCTGATGGCCTTGAGATAGAAGCTGTTTTTCAGTCTCTCGGTCCCTGCTTTGATGCACCTGTACTGACCTCGCCTTCTGGATGATAGCGGGGTGAACAGGCAGTGGCTTGGGTGGTTGTTGTCCTTGATGATCTTTATGGCCTTCCTGTGACATCGGGTGGTGTAGGTGTCCTGGAGGGCAGGTAGTTTGCCCCTGGTGATGCGTTCTGCAGACCTCACTACCCTCTGGAGAGCCTTACGGTTGTGGGCGGAGCAGTTGCCGTACCAGGCGGTGATACAGCCCGACAGGATGCTCTCGATTGTGCATCTGTAGAAGTTTGTGAGTGCTTTTGGTGACAAGCCGAATTTCTTCAGCCTCCTGAGGTTGAAGAGGCGCTGCTGCGCCTTCTTCACAACGCTGTCTGTGTGGGTGGACCAGTTCAGTTTGTCCGTGATGTGTACACCGAGGAACTTAAAACTTTCCACCTTCTCCACTACTGACCCGTCGATGTGGATAGGGGGGTGCTCCCTCTGCTGTTTCCTGAAGTCCACAATCATCTCCTTTGTTTTGTTGACGTTGAGTATGAGGTTATTTTCCTGACACCACACTCCGAGGGCCCTCACCTCCTCCCTGTAGGCCGTCTCGTCGTTGTTGGTGATCAAGCCTACCACTGTAGTGTCATCCGCAAACTTGATGATTGAGTTGGAGGCGTGCATGGCCACGCAGTCGTGGGTGAACAGGGAGTACAGGAGAGGGCTCAGAACGCACCCTTGTGGGGCCCCAGTGTTGAGGATCAGCGGGGTGGAGATGTTGTTACCTACCCTCACCACCTGGGGGCGGCCCGTCAGGAAGTCCAGGACCCAGTTGCACAGGGCGGGGTCGAGACCCAGGGTCTCGAGCTTGATGACGAGTTTGGAGGGTACTATGGTGTTAAATGCTGAGCTGTAATCGATGAACAGCATTCTCACATGGGTATTCCTCTTGTCCAGATGGGTTAGGGCAGTGTGCAGTGTGGTTGCGATTGCGTCGTCTGTGGACCTATTGGGTCGGTAAGCAAATTGGAGTGGGTCTAGGGTGTCCGGTAGGGTGGAGGTGATATGGTCCTTGACTAGTCTCTCAAAGCACTTCATGATGACGGAAGTGAGTGCTACGGGGCGGTAGTCGTTTAGCTCAGTTACCTTAGCTTTCTTGGGAACAGGAACAATGGTGGCCCTCTTGAAGCATGTGGGAACAGCAGACTGGGATAAGGATTGATTGAATATGTCCGTAAACACACCAGCCAGCTGGTCTGCGCATGCTCTGAGGACGCGGCTGGGAATGCCGTCTGGGCCTGCAGCCTTGCGAGGGTTAACACGTTTAAATGTTTTACTCACCTCGGCTGCAGTGAAGGAGAGCCCGCAGGTTTTGGTAGGGGGCCGTGTCAGTGGCACTGTATTGTCCTCAAAGCGGGCAAAAAAGTTGTTTAGCCTGTCTGGGAGCAAGACATCCTGGTCCTCGACGGGGCTGGTTTTCTTTTTGTAATCCGTGATTGACTGTAGACCCTGGATCTACTGATAGAATTACTGCTACTGTCATTTGTCAATGGGCTTGTGTAGCCATTTAATGTTGAGGCACTGTCATTGTCTGAGGTCTGGTTTAACATTAGAAGAGTGTGAGGAGGATGAAGGCCAGGGAGTGTCTGTGTTGTCGCAGGGTCCATGTTCCAGTTGATAGATCCTATAGAAGGCAGGCTGAAGGCAGCACCTGTTAGGGGGTTAACCTGAGGCGAAATCAGTCTCTCTGAATCACAACTATAGGAGCAGGACGGAGCATCGCTAGCCGAGTCTGTGTCTGGTCTCTCCTGCCGCATATGGACACCACCTCGTCCCTGCAGACCAAATCTACCCCTCGCCCTGGTCTCAGCCAGTCTGTTGTTATGGAGACTAAGTTCGGTTGTTGTTTTGTGTTTCACTGTCTGTTTCTGGTTGTTGTGCCCCAGCCCAGAGTTGAGGACGTTGTCCCATCCACTGGCCTCCACTATGTCGCGTCTGGTCCTGGCCTGCTCTGTGATGTTGTCCCCTGGGCCCTTGGCTGCACCCGTCTGGGTCTGGGAATCCAAGATGGCCGTCCAGTCTCCTCTGTTAGCCTCCAGCCAACCACCTGCAGGAAGATGTTACAAAATAGACTTTACAAACATGGCAGAGAACTCTACATATGGAGATTTCATTGTTTCAAATCATAGCCAGGTGCATCACTATTACTGTATGTAGGCTATATGTATTTCTCCCTTACCTTGCTCCCCCATCTTCAGTCCACTTAGCAGGTCAATGCTCTCTGGTCCGTTTTCTATTGTCTCCTCTTTGACCAGCAGCAGATCAGGCTTCCCATCCTCCATGTCTACTGACTGTCAGAGATACAGAGTGAGAGGATGTTGGATCAAAGAAATCTGATAGGTGCACCCTGCTATGAAGCATCTTCTGATTGGGCAATGAGGGAGTACTATGCAAACGTGTTACTTCATTTGATTACTTGACACTTAAGACCAAATTAATCAAGACCGTATCCACAAGAATCTGTCGGAAGTTTACATACACCTTAGCCAAATACATTTAAACTCAGTTTTTCACAATTCCTGACATTTAATCCTATTAAAAAATGCCCTGTCTTAGTTCAGTTAGCATCACCACTTTATTTTAAGAATGTGAAAATGTCAGAATAATAGTAGAGAATCTTTTATTTCTTTCATCACATTCCCAGTGGGTCAGAAGTTTACATACACTCAATTAGTATTTGGTAGTATTGCCTTTAAATTGATTCACTTGGGTCAAACGTTATGGGTAGCCTTCCACAAGCTTCCCACAATAAGTTGGGGGAATTTTGGCCCATTCCTCCTGACTGAGCTGGTATAACTGAGTCAGGTTTGTAGGCATCCTTACTCGCACACGCTTTTTCAGTCGTGTCCACAAATTTTCTATAGGATTGAGGTCAGGGCTTTGTGATGGCCACTCCAATACCTTGACTTTGTTGTCCTTAAGCCATTTTGCCACAACTTTGGAAGTATGCTTGGGATCGTTGTCCATTTGGAAGACCCATTTGCGACCAAGCTTTAACTTCCTGACTGATGTCTTGAGATGTTGCTTCAATATATCCACAATTTTCCTGCCTCATGATGTCATCTATTTTGTGAAGTGCACCAGTCCCTCCTGCAGCAAGGCATGATGATGCCACCCCCGTGCTTCACGGTTGGGATGAGGTTCTTCGGCTTGCAAGCCTACCTCTTTTTCCTCCAAACATAACGATGGTGATTATGGCCAAACAGTTCTATTTTTGTTTCATCAGACCAGAGGACATTTCTCCAAAAAGTATGATCTTTATCCCCATGTGCAGTTGCAAACCATAGTCTGGCTTTTTTAATGGTGGTTTTGGAGCAGTGGCTTCTTCCTTGCCGAGCGGCCTTTCAGGATACTTTTGTACCTGTTTCCTCCAGCATCTTCACAAGGTTCTTTGTTGTTGTTCTGGGATTGATTTGCACTTTTCGCACGTTCATCTCTAGGAGACAGAATTCATCTCCTTCCTGAGCGGTATGACAGCTGCGTGGTCCCATGGTGTTTATACTTGTGTACTATTGTTTGTACAGATGAACATGGGACCTTCAGGTGTTTGGAAATTGCTCCCAAGGATGAACCTGCCTTGTGGAAGTCTACAATTTTTTTTTTCTGAGGTCTTGGCTGATTTCCCCATGATGTCAAGCAAAGAGGCACTGAGTTTGAAGGTAGGCCTTGAAATACATCCATAGGTACACCTACAATTGACTCAAATTATGTCAATTAGCCTATCAGAAGCTTCTAAAGCCATGACATCCTTTTCTGGAATTTTCCAAGCGATATAAAGGCAAAGTAGATGTCCTAACCGACTTGTCAAAACAAGAAATTTGTGGAGTGGTTGAAAAACGAGTTTTAATGACAACCTAAGTGTATGTAAACTTCTGACTTTAACTGTAGCTTTATTCATTATAATCTAAAATCCTAAACTGATCCTAGATCAACTCTCCTACTCTGATAGGCTTTGTGGATACGAGCCCTGACCTAATACCATACAGACAGTAGTTCAGTGGCTTCACCTCAGTGAGACTGTGTGTGGTCCTGTGCTGCTCAGCTGGTTCCTCTGTGGGTTCAGGAGGAGGTGTAGTCTGGTTGTCATCCATGACCATGGTCCCCTCCGTGTTCCCCAGACCCTCCTCACACCCCTCCTTCACCAGCAGCACCTCTGGACCCTCCTCCTGGAAGAGACAAGTGATACACTCTCTCAGGTACGTACACACTTTCAACATGAAGTGTTTACGAATCCCCCCTACTTTTGAATCCTATATTGTCATTAGTTACTTCATTGTTAAACCCATCATGGACATTAATATGACGTTGTGGGTAAAAAGTCAAAAGTCAGACAAACCTGACTAAATTAGTGGTGTACTGTAGGTGTTTTGCTTCATAGTTTGTTCTCCATATTCTTTAAAATAGGGAGCCAATTTATTTTCATAACTGATCAAAATAAGTGTTCTAATGGCTCTCTGGTCCCTCTGCAACAGACTTATGGTGAGAAATGTTTGAACCATGGAGTCGCAATACATATTGTATCACGAGGTCCCTGGCAATTCCTGCCCTAATTGGTTATAAAGTGCGGTTGTGTGTATGCAAAATAAGGTGAGATCAGATGTGATGTATACTGAAGAGAGTCTCAATTAAAGTCTTAGAACGAAAAGTCACATTTTGTGTTTATTCAACATAAAACAAGTTTTAAATGCACCATACGAAAACCACACATACGTGTTTCTCTGCGTACCCGGCCCACCACCTCAAGCTCAACAAGACGGAGCTGCTCTTCCTCTCGGGGAAGGACTGCCAGCTCCAAAACCACATCACGGTTGATTGACAACTCCATGGAGTAGAAAGAACATCAAAGCAGTGACTTCCTGCAACTGTGATATGTGGTTGTCTCACCCAGCTATCTTAAGATGAATGCACTACTAAGTCGCTCTGAATAAAAAAAATCTGTTAAATGACTTGCATGTAATGTTTCAACAAAAAATAAATCTGCATGAACTTGATAAACTGCATTCATTTTCTCATTAAAAGTGTCTTAGGAAAAATTAAGCAGTTGAAAGGAAGTAATGAAATAGGCATCTGAACATCATATAGGCTACACAGTACAAACAATATGTAACATACTTTTTAGGCATATATAAATTAATAACAATGTCTGGACACAATATTCAACAGTGAGCAGGGTTTGATCTAAACATCAGAAGCTATCGAGTGGAATGGTTTTTCTGCTGCTCCCGTGTGGACCTTCAGGTGCATCTTCAGGTTGCCAGCCAGGGCGAAGCGCATGTCACACTGGGTACAGCAAAATGGTTTCTCCCCTGTGTGGACCCTCTGGTGCCTCTTCAGGTCACCAGCCTGGGAGAACCTTTTCTCACACTGGGGGCAGCTATATGGTTTCTCCCCTGTGTGGACCCTCTGGTGCCTCTTCAGGTCACAAGCCTGGGAGAACCTCTTCTCACACTGGGGGCAGCTGAAGGGTTTCACCCCTGTGTGGACCCTCTGGTGGATCTCAACATTCTGGAGGCAGCTGAAGCCTTTGTTACAGAACACGCAGAGGAACCGTTTCTCTTTACCACTACCTGATTTTGCGCACCCACCATGTGCCTTGGCCCTTTGGTCCTTTGAGTTCAATATCTGATCGAAAAGGACGCGGTCGATTGAATCCGAAGGGGCCATCAATGTGGACACTGGGTCGCGATCCCTGAAATTGTGTAAAGCGTAGTGGGTGGTGACATTTGGATTTGTCTTTAAGCTTCCCCTGTAATCTAAGAAATCTTTGCCTTGTGAGTGTCCTCCTAAATGAGTCTCGTCTACATTCCACGTGGGAGAAGCGTCGCCCTCCACTTTTACGTCATTTACAACTATAACCTCCCCTTTCTTATCTAGGCACCCTTCAGAGTATACAGTACTACTGTACCGGTTCCAGTCCCCTCTAGACAGATCAGTCTGTGTCTCTAAACCCAAGGATATGTTGCCAGGGTCCATCTCTGTAGCGTAAGAACAAGACAGATCATTGCCAGTCTCGAACGCGTCACCTGAGTCCCGATTGGATTGAGCTGTCCTCGGGCTTGGGTTACCATAAAGTAAATACTCTGAACTGGGAGCAGGAGAACAGCCCAGTGGCCCCAGTCTCTCTGGATCTGACCTGTGGTCAGATCCTGTGTGTAAAAGCCTTTGGGTTAGAGTTAAAGTCTCGGTGTCTGTCTCTGACTTGAGGACGGCGTTCGGCGTTCCACTGACCTCCGTGATGCTGCGTCGTGTCCTAGGCTTGGGCGCGGCAGCAGTGTGTAGGTCCTCCGTGGCTACAGGGTGGATGTCTCTGCTGTGCCGTGGGTCCTCCTCTCCTTCAGACTTTTCCTGCTTGACCAGAGACGATCCTCCTGGACCTGAAGCCTCTACATCTGCAGACTGACACAAAGAGAGGAGGTTATTAAAAAGGCATTTTAATTGGATAACAATGTCGCAGTGAACTCACAAGCTCTGTTATGGCAGATAAGGATGTACATGAATAGCTGAGGGGAGTCTTTCTGAAATAAACAGGACAAATTTGATGTACTGTAACATTCTGTTACACTATGACACTGACCTCTATCACGATAACATGCTGGGTTGAGGTTCCACTCCCCTCATCAACAGTGATTGGTTGGTCATCTCTCCATGTATTGTGTCCCGCTGGCTTCACAAAGCTCCTGTGGCCTCCAGTGGGATGTCCTTCACCTGAGAGAGTTATTGGGGGAAAAAAGGTGGTTAGGTTAGCAACTCTCAATGATCAACAGTATATTGTACACTAATGACAGTCTACATTTGGCAAGGATGTAAGGTAACACTTCATATACTACACTGCTCAAAAAAATAAAGGGAACACTTAAACAACACAATGTAACTCCAAGTCAATCACACTTCCGTGAAATCAAACTGTCCACTTAGGAAGCAACACTGATTGACAATACATTTCACATGCTGTTGTGCAAATGGAATAGACAAAAAGGTGGAAATTATAGGCAATTAGCAAGACACCCCCAATAAAGGAGTGGTTCTGCAGGTGGTGACCACAGACCACTTCTCAGTTCCTATGCTTCCTGGCTGATGTTTTGGTCACTTTTGAATGCTGGCGGTGCTTTCACTCTAGTGGTAGCATGAGACGGAGTCTACAACCCACACAAGTGGCTCAGGTAGTGCAGCTCATCCAGGATGGCACATCAATGCGACCTGTGGCAAGAAGGTTTGCTGTGTCTGTCAGCGTAATGTCCAGAGCATGGAGGCGCTACCAGGAGACAGGCCAGTACATCAGGAGACGTGGAGGAGGCCGTAGGCAACAACCCAGCAGCAGGACCGCTACCTCCGCCTTTGTGCAAGGAGGATCACTGCCAGAGCCCTGCAAAATGACCTCCAGCAGGCCACAAATGTGCATGTGTCTGCTCAAACGGTCAGAAACAGACTCCATGAGGGTGGTATGAGGGCCCGACGTCCACAGGTGGGGGTTGTGCTTACAGCCCAACACCGTGCAGGACGTTTGGCATTTGCCAGAGAACACCAAGATTGGCAAATTCGCCACTGGCGCCCTGTGCTCTTCACAGATGAAAGCAGGTTCACACGCACATGTGACAGACGTGACAGAGTCTGGAAACGCCGTGGAGAACGTTCTGCTGCCTGCAACATCCTCCAGCATGACCGGTTTGGCGGTGGGTCAGTCATGGTGTGGGGTGGCATTTCTTTGTGGGGCCGCACAGCCCTCCATGTGCTCGCCAGAGGTAGCCTGACTGCCATTAGGTACCGAGATGAGATCCTCAGACCCCTTGTGAGACCATATGCTGGTGCGGTTGGCCCTGGGTTCCTCCTAATGCAAGACAATGCTAGACCTCATGTGGCTGGAGTGTGTCAGCAGTTCCTGCAAGAGGAAGGCATTGATGCTATGGACTGGCCCGCCCGTTCCACAGACCTGAATCCAATTGAGCACATCTGGGACATCATGTATCGCTCCATCCACCAACGCCACGTTGCACCACAGACTGTCCAGGAGTTGGCGGATGCTTTAGTCCAGGTCTGGGAGGAGATCCCTCAGGAGACCATCCGCCACCTCATCAGGAGCATGCCCAGGCGTTCTAGGGAGGTCATACAGGCACGTGGAGGCCACACACACTACTGAGCCTCATTTTGACTTGTTCTAAGGACATTACATCAAAGTTGGATCAGCCTGTAGTGTGGTTTTCCACTTTAATTTTGAGTGCGACTCCAAATCCAGACCTCCATGGGTTGATAAATTTGATTTCCATTGATCATTTGTGTGATTTTGTTGTCAGCACATTCAACTATGTAAAGAAAAAAGTATTTAATAAGAATATTTCATTCATTCAGATCTAGGATGTGTTATTTTAGTGTTCCCTTTATTTTTTTGAGCAGTGTATTTATTGATTATGTAAAATGCATCACATCCTTTTAAAAGTATGACAATAGGAAATATGGTTAGAATATGATACAGTCTTTGTGCAATAAGAATAGTCTTAATTGACCTACCTGGTAAAATAAAACAAATTGTGCAGGGTAAGTATTGCATACTATCCAAACACTAACCAAGACGATAGACATCACATTGTATCTGTCCCATTATGGGTCAGTGATTGCATGGGCAGCGCCATTGTAGTACAGACTGAGATATGTTCCCGGATTCATCCAATAGCATTGAGGTTACCAATAAGGAGGAAGGGGCGCGGCTCATAACACTGTCAAGAGGAAGGGGCGCGGCTCTGTTGCATCCCGCAGTGTGTGTGGCATTCTTATGTTTTCAATTTGTACACTTAGTTCACAAACAATCTGCCAACGATGGATTTATAGTGGTGGGGTGTTGTACTGATCTTGTACATACCGATACAAACGGACTAAATGATAAATGCTGCTGGCTGCGGAATCCAATACAGCAAAATTCCTACTACAGTCGTGGCCAAAAGTTGTGAGAATGACAAATATTAATTTCCACAAATTTTGCTGCTTCGGTGTCTTTAGATATTTTTTGTCAGATGTTACTATGGAATACGGAAGTATAATTACAAGCATTTCATAAGTGTCAAAGGCTTTTATTGACAATTACATGAAGTTAATGCAAAGAGTCAATATTTGCAATGTTGACCCTTCTTTTTCAAGACCTCTGCAATCCGCCCTGGCATGCTGTCAATTAATTTCTGGGCCACATCCTGACTGATGGCAGCCCATTCTTGCATAATTAATGCTTGGAGTTTGTCATAATTTGTGAGTTTTTGTTTGTCCACCCGCCTCTTGAAGATTGACCACAAGTTGTCAATGGGATTAAGGTCTGGGGAGTTTCCTGGCCATGGACCCAAAATATTGATGTTTTGTTCTCCGAGCCACTCAGTTATCACTTTTGCCTTATGGCAAGGTGCTCCATCATGCTGGAAAAGGCATTGTTCGTCACCAAACTGTTCCTGGATGGTTGGGAGAAGTTGCTCTCGGGGGATGTGTTGGTACCATTCTTTATTCATGGCTGTGTTCTTAGGCAAAATTGTGAGTGAGCCCACTCCCTTGGCTGAGAAGCAACCCCACACATGAATGGTCTCAGGATGCTTTACTGTTGACATGACACAGGACTGATGGTAGCGCTCACCTTATCTTCTCCGGACAAGCTTTTTTATAGATGCCCCAAACAATCGTAAAGGGGATTCATCAGAGAAAATGACTTTACCCCAGTCCTCAGCAGTCCAATCCCTGTACCTTTTGCAGAATATCAGTCTGTCCCTGATGTTTTTCCTGGAGAGAAGTGGCTTCTTTGCTGCCCTTCTTGACACCAGGCCATCCTCCAAAAGTCTTCGCCTCACTGTGCGTGCAGATGCACTCACACCTGCTGCCATTCCTGAGCAAGCTCTGTACTGGTGGTGCCCCGATCCCGCAGTTGAATCAACTTTAGGAGACGGTTCTGGCTCTTACTGGACTTTCTTGGGCGCCCTGAAGCCTTCTTTACAACAATTGAACCGCTCTCCTTGAAGTTCTTGATGATCCGATAAATGGTTGATTTAGGTGCAATCTTACTGGCATCAATATCCTTGCCTGTGAAGCCCTTTTTGTGCAAAGCAATGATGACGGCACGTGTTTCCTTGCAGGTAACCATGATTGACAGAGGAAGAACAATGATTCCAAGCACCACCCTCCTTTTGAGGCTTTCAGTCTGTTATTCAAACTCAATCAGCATGACAGAGTGATCTCCAGGCTTGTCCTCGTCAACACGCACACCTGTGTTAACGAGAGAATCACTGACATGTCAGCTGGTCCTTTTGTGGCAGGGCTGAAATGCAGTGGAAATGTTTTTTGGGGGATTCAGTTCATTTCCACGGCAAAGAGGGACTTTGATATTAATTGCAATTTATCTGATCACTCTTCATAACATTCTGGAGTATATGCAAATTGCCATCATACAAACTGAGGCAGCAGACTTTGTGAAAATGAATGTGTCATTCTCAAAACTTTTGGCCACGACTGTACAATGCAACACAAACGCGATGGATATCCCAATAGCCCATCTAATCCCCGATTTGTCTGCGAGTGGATTACAAACCCAAATGCAAACGTGGAAAGAAAGAAAAACTTCCCTGACCCATCAGTTGCCAATCAATGCCCAGTCACTGAGCGGGAAAAGTGGATGAGCTGTCAGCGAATCTGCGCTTCTAACATGAATACTGGGAGGCCTGTTTGCTGGTGTTTTACTGAGACTTGGCTGGATGACAGAGTCCCGCACAGGGAAGTGGAGCCGGCCGGCTTCTCTCTGGTCAGAGCGGACCGTAATCTGACAGTCACAGGGAAACATCACGGCGGGGGCGTCTGCCTGCTTGTCAGGGACCAGTGGTGTAAATCGATCCTGGTGAGAGAGACTCTGTACCCCCGACATTAACTGCTTTCTGTGTCACTGCGACCCTACTATCTGCACCGTGAGTTCCCCCAATTGTTTGTTACCGTTGTGTAAATTCAACCCAAAGCTAATATAACAAAGGCATCAGAGATGATATCTGTCACAGAAACTAAAATCCATCTCCTCCGACGCACCCATATTTATTTTAGGGGATTTTAAGGACTGTACTTTGCACAAAGTCCTGCGCACATACCACCAGTATGTGAAATGTCACACTAGGAAAAATTTGACTTGATTTGTGCTATGGGACAATACCAAATGCGTTCTGCCACCACCAGACCTCCCATGGGGACATCAGACCACAATGTGGTCTACCTCAGGCCAACCTACTGTTGCCTCCTGGAGAGGGAGAAACCTACAGTTATAAAAACGTCCAGATCTGGAAGGACAACAGTATCACTCGTCTCCAAGGGAGTTTTGACTGTACTATGTGGGAGGTATGAGGACAGCAGCTCTGATCTTGATGAACTCCGATGTTTCAGACTATGTAAACTTCTGTGTTGAGTCAGTTGTGCCCACTAAAACCTGTAAATCTTCCCTAACAATAAGCCTTGGGTATCAAAACATCTAAAATCACTACTTGATAGGAAGAAGGCAGTTTATGCTGAGGGTGGTAGACAGGCTTTAAGAGATGTACAATGTGAGATCAAAAGACAGATACTGGTGGACAAGGAGGCATACAAACAAAGGGAGGAGAGGACCATCCTCAGGAAACTCAAGGATGGCCTGGCAGGGGTTTAAATCCATGGCTAGCGCCCCCCACATAGGCAGGGGAAAAACCAGTTCTGACCTTGGGAGACATGAGGGCCAGAACATTGCTAATGAACTGAATGGTTTCTCCTCAAGATTTGAATCAAACAACCTTGGAGGTAAAACAAATGGAAGCATCATTAAATGTTTGATAGGGTTGTTGTTAAACAGGCTGATAATTTGAAGTTGTTCAGGGGATGTAACGCACACAAAAGCCCAGGCCCAGACAAAATAAGTGGACATGTGTTAAAGCACTGTGCTGAACAATTGGCTGGTGTTTTTACAGACATTTTCCAATCCTTGCTTGACCGGCAACACGTACCAGTATTGTGGAAAAAAGTCAATAGATATACCAATTCCTAAAGCATCTAATCCCTCTGTGCTGAATGACTACCGCCCTGTCGCCTTGACATTCTTAATAATGAAATACCTTGAGAAAATTGTGAAAAGTCATTCTCGGTGTCACCCAGAAGCTCCTCGACCCATTTCAGTTTGCCTATCAGCCCAGCAGAGGAGTTGATGATGCCATTCTTACTCTACAGACTTCTAGAGTGTGCCAAATCCCATGTCAGGGTTTTGTTTGTTGACTTTCCTTCTGCCTTCAACACAATCCAGCCTTACATTCTGGCAGAGACTCATTCGGGACTTCTCCTTAGATGTGGGGCTGGTTTTGTGGCTGTTGGACTTCCTGAGCCAACAGTCACAGCGGGTCAAAATAGGTCCCCACGTGTCGGACATACAACAACACAGGCTCTCCTCAGGGATGTGTTTTGTCCCCACTCCTGTATATCTTGTACACGAATAGTTGTACTAGTTCCCATCCTGACAGACACCGCACCACCTCAGCCTGTTGCATGATGACGAGGAACACCATGGCCCGGTCCTAAATGACTTTGTAGAGTGGCGTGACGAATCACACTTGGTCCTCAATACTAATAAGACCAAAGATGTGCATAGACTTCAGGAAGCATACAACACCAACCAGAAATCAGAACAGAGATTGTAGAGAAATATAATTATCTGGGGGGCAATAAGCTTCAGTGGAGTAAATGTACAGACCTGATCTACAAAAAGAGTCAACAGAGACTGTACCTTCTCAAAAAGCTGGGATCTTTTAATGTTAATTGTACTATACTGACTGTTTTACAAATCTTTAATTGAGAGTATTCTAACTTTTTGTATTGTTTGTTGGTTTGGCAATTCCATTGTCAGCCAGAGAAGTATGCTGAGAAGGATTATCACCACAGCAAGCAAGGTACTTGGAGTCAAACAGACAGGCCTGGATGAGATCTTTAAAGGTCAGGGCCCTCCGCAAGGCTCACAAAATCATTTTAGAACCAAGCCACCCCCAGTACCCCGGACTTTAAAATACTCCCCTCTGGGCACAGGTATAGGGCACCCCTCGACAGGAAAAACAGAACTAGACAATCATTTGTGCCAGGTGTGATATCCCTCCTAAATAGCTCGGGCTCATGTTCCTATCGACCCAGTAAGACCAGCAGGCTGGTCTCTTTTTATTGGTATGTAACTGTTATAAAAGTTGTATTGTCATTTTGTTATTTAAACGCCACAGCAACAAAATTTCCCCATGGGGACAATAAAGTCAGTAAAGTAAATAAGTGCATGGACGACGTCTTCCCCCAAAGTGACCATATGAACGTATCCAAACCAAAACCCATGGATTTCAGGCAATATCCGCGCTGGGCTAAAGGCTAGAGCTACCGCTTACAAAGAACAGGACACAGACATGGACACCTACAAGAAAGCCCGCTACGACCTTTGACGAGACATCAAACATGGAAAAGGACAATGTAGGAGGAAGGTGGAATCCTATTACTGGCTCCGATGCTCTTAAGATGTGGCAGGGCTTGCAGACTGTGAAATGCCCAGTGATGCAGAACTCCCAAGCGAGCTAAATGCCTTGTATGCTCGCTTCAAGGAAAACATGGAGTAATGCATGCAAGCCCATGTTGTTCCGGATGACTGTGTGATCTCGCTCTCCATGGGCGACGCGAGTTAAAACACTCACAAGACAGGGCGTGTTCTCAGAGCCTATACAGGCCAGCTGGCAAGTGTCTTCAGACATTTTCAATCTCTCCTCGTCCCAGTCTGTAATGGAAAGATGGCGCTGACAGACATGGCCGCCGTGTTTCAGGCTCCTAAGCAACTGTACAGTATAGTTATTTTTTTTTCCTCTCTCAAATTATTAGCCCAGAATGTTATTTGCATTATTACATACATAAATAATTTTTGGATATCAGAGAGGCGGTAACTCACCAGCATTTCAACCAGGAATATGACTTTCCTGAATAGGATCCTTTGTTCGTACCTTCCAAGGTGATTGAACTTATCCTAACAGAGACATCAGGGACTAACATACTCCGTTTCACGGAACCATGGCGCTCTCTGGATATACTGTCCCCGTCCATACAGCCAGCTGGGTTTTTATTCTGTCCAATACATTGTGCAGATAGGAATAAGGAACTCTCCGGCAAGAAGAAAGGCAGAGGTGTATGTTTCATGATTAACCACTCACGGTGTGATTGTGGTAACATACAGGACCTCAAGTAATTTTGTTCACCCGACCTAGAATACCTCACAATCAAATGTCGACCACATCCCCCCCCCTAGAGAATTTTCTTTGGTTATCATCACAGCCGTATATATTACCCTTCAAGCAGATACCACGACAGCTTTCAAGGAACTACACTGGACCTTGTGCAAACTGGAAACTGCATATCCTGAGGCCGAATTTATTACAGTTGGACTTTAAAAAAGGCTACCTAAGTTCTATCAACACATCACCCGAAGTACTCATGCTTCAAAAACTCTCGACCATTGTTACTCTCCCTTCCGGGATGGCTACAAGGCCCTCCTCCGAACTACCTTCGGCAACTCCGATCACAACTGCATTTTGATCCTCCCTTCCTATTAGGCAGAGACTCAAAAACACAGTTTCAGTACCTGTGCTAAGGTCTATTCAATGCTGGTCTGACCAATCAGAATCCATGCTTCAAGATTGTTTTGATCACGCAGACAGACTTGTTCGGACTGACACGGTGGTTGAGTTCATCGGGAAGTGTATTGGGGATGTTGTTCCCACGGTGATGATTAAAGCCTATCCAAACAAAATTATGGATAGATAGCAGCATTGCCGCAAAACTAAGTGTGAATCACCGCATTTAACCACGGCAAGGGCAAGGTGACTGGGAATATGATTGAATACAAACAGTCTAGTTATACCCTCCATAAGGCAATCAAACAGGCAAAATGTCAGTACAGAGACAAAGTGGAGTCGCAATTCAACGGTTCACACACAAAACGTATGTGGCAAGGACTCCAGACAATCACGGATTATAAAGGGAAAACCAGCCACGTCACGGACACTGACGTCTTGCTCCCGGACAAACTAAATCCCTTCTTCGCCCGCTTCGAGGATAACACAGTGCTGACAACACGGGCCACTCCGGTGAGCTCTTGTTCTCCGTGGCCGATGTGAATAAGACATTTAAGCGCGTTAACCCTCGTAAGGCTGCCAGCCCAGACAGCATCCCTGGTGTTCACAGGACATATTCAATCTCTCCCTATCCCAGTCTGCTATCCCCACTTTCTTAAAGATGTCCACCATCGTTCCTGTACATAAGAAACAAAACTGAACTCAATGACTATCGCCCTGTATCACTTCTGTCATTATGAAGTGTTTTGAGAGGATAGTTAAAGATCTCATCACCTAGACCCACTGCAATTTGCAAACTGCCCCAATAGAGCCACAGACAATGCAATCACACTGCCCTATCCTATCTGGGCAAGAGGAATACCTATGTAAGAATGCTGTTCATTGACTACAGCTCAGCCTTCAACACCATAGTACCCTCCAAGCTCATCATTAAGCTCGGGGCCCTGGGTCTGAACACCACCCTGTAAAACTGGGTCCTGGTGTTCGACAGGCCGCCCCCAGGTGGTGAAGGTAGGCAACAACACCTACACTACGCTGATCCTCAACAGAGAGGCCCCACAAGGGTGCATGCTCAGCCCCCTCCTGTACTCTGTTTACCCATGACTGTGCGGCCACTCACGCCTTCAACTCAATTATCAAGTTTGCAGATGACAACAGTGTAGGCCTAATTATGTATATAGTCTATTCTAGTCCATCCGATTCAACTATTGCTGTACATATACTATTCTATCCACGTATTCTTCAGATATACTATATATTCTGTCCATAATGTCTATACAGCCCAACACATACGTACACGTATATACTGAACAAAAATAAACGCAACATGTAACGTGTTGGTCACATGTTTCATGAGCTGAAATAAAAGATCCCAGTAATGTTCCATATGCACAAAAAGCTTATCTCTCTCAAATTGTGTATACATTTGTTTACATCCCTGTCGGTGAGTATCTCTTTGCCAAGATAATCCATGCACCTGACAGGTGTGGCATATCAAGAAGCTGATTAAACAGCATGATCATTACACAGGTGCACCTTGTGCTGGAGACAATAAAAGGCCCCTCTAAAATGTGCAGTTTTGCCACAACACAATTCCACAGATGTCTCAAGTTGAGGGAGCGTGCAATAGGCATGCTGACAGCAGGTATGTCCACCAGAACTGTTGCCAGAGAATTTAATGTTCATGTCTCTACTATAAGCTGCCTCCAATGTCGTTTTAGAGAATTTGGCAGAGCGTCCAACCAGTCTCACAACTGCAGACCATGTGTAACCATACCAGCCCAGGATTCCACATCTGGCCTCCTTACCTGCGGCCCTAAAAATTGTGAAAGGCTCCAGCCACCCTAGTCATAGACTGTTCTCTCTGCTACCACACGACAAGCGGTACCAGAGCGCCAAGTCTAGGTCCAAGAGGCTTCTAAACAGCTTCAACCCCCAAGCCATAAGACTCCTGAACAAGCTAATCAAATAGCTACCCAGACTATTTGCATTACACCTCCCCCTTCTACGCTGCTGCTACTCTTTATTATCTATGCATAGTCACTTTTTAATAACTCTACCTACATGTACATATTACCTCAACACCGGTGCCCCCACACATGGACTCTGTACCAGTACCCCTGTATATAGCCCCGCTATTGTTATTTACTGCTGCTCTTTAATTATTTGTTATTATTAACTCTTGCTTTTTTTGGTAGGTATTTTCTTAAGACTGCATTGTTGGTTAAGGGCTTGTAAGTAAGCATTTCACTGTAAGATCTACACCCTGTTGTATTCGGCGCATGTGACAAATAAAATTTGATTTGGTAGTGGGAGAGTATGGTGAAACTGGGCCGACATTCTGCAAATTCTCAACTATGAAACGTCTGATCCCAAAACTACAATCTGTTATGAACACAGTGCACTACATTTTATAGACTTGACCCTTGGCCCCAAAAAATGTATTACATTGTGTAGAAGGAGTGCAATGTCAAATTGAGTTTGTGCACATGCGCACTTCAGAGGAGGAGTTGCCTAATGGAAATATGCAAATACATACTATAACACTCCAATAGGAGCTCATGCTTGGCTTTGCCCACCTCCTTGCTTGTTCTGACCAGTATGCTTCATTTGCTCCCACTGTATATGACACAGATGAACTATCTTGGGTTAGTTATAAATATCTTTGGTGATATGGTACTGATACTCCATGTATATAGCTTCAATCTTGTGTGTTTTATACCTCATGTTACAATTTGTATTTTGCTTATTTTTTACTCTGCATCATTGGGAAGCGCTTGTAAGCATGCATTTCAAAGTGAAGTCCACACCTGTTGTATTCAGCACATGTGACAAACACAATTTGATTTGAGGCCATCTCCATTTTATTTTTCTACTACTTCTATGAGTTGGCAAAAACTGAAAGCGTGCATACTTCCCCCTGTACTGTGTTGTTTGAACATGTATATAGCCAAAGTTGGCGATTTACTGCCACCTGCAGTTATAGAATTTTTACTCACGAGTATAATTCGTTGGCTGATCAAAGATCCCTGAATGGCATAATGTGATCCTTCCTTAACCCATAGGAAGTCCCACCCAGTTGACTGCATCAAAACGGTGAAAGTACTCAATGGCGCTGCCCATGCTAACAAGCTTGAGTCCAATATCATTCTCTAGGACCAAGACACCATTTTGGGTAACACATCTGAACACATGCCCAGAGGGGGCCCCGCAGCCTCGGCCTTCTGCAAAATGTACCTCTTGTCATTCCTCTGTATCGGTCGAGGATCTTGACACTACTGGTACGACGCTCCCGTGCCACCTTCAGTTCCTGTAGCTGTAGTTTCCTCCGCAATCCCCGGTTTTCTTTCTGGCTTTGAGAAATTTCCAAACGAAATACTGCATAGTCGTCGTCTACGAGTTTACAGATCTTTGCCACGGCTGCGTTAGCTAGCAGCTCCATGATGGATGCTATTTGAGTGTGAAAAACCATACAGTTAGCCATTGTTAGCTAACGTTAGCAGCTAGCTAGCGTTACCTAGATAACATATCGACCAAGTCCTGTCTCCAACGTGAATTAAAGACTACCTGAGTTATGTGATGCTGTGCAGTTAAATTAGTTTGAGTTCCAGGGTGTTAATAAACGTCTAAATAACAAACGCTAACGTGAAATTGTACTTGGTCACGGTTAACTTCCTTCTACACGGAAGAGAAATTATCTTATTGGTTGGCGTCATTGCTCAAAGGGCGTAGTTAAATTAAAATAATGCGCACTGTTCTTTGAAATACGGTAATATTTATAACATTACACATCAAATCTCCTATGATCACTGATTGTGTCTGAATACCAATACTAGCGTACTATATGTTTAATAATTAAACTGCATACTAATTTAGTCGTTTGATTTAGTAGAAATCACTCGTCTTTTTCGACTCACATGTTTGACGCGCTGTAGCAAAGTGAACGAATGGTAGGAGTCAACGCAATGGTGCATTCGAAATTGCATATACAATTTTTTCGCAGAACATACTTGTTTGGAAATAAATGTGTTGGTATAAAGTTGTTCTATTCTTACTATCTAAATCTAATTGTATTAGTCACATGCTTCGTAAACAACAGCTGTGAACTAACAGTGAAACGTTTACTTATGGGCCCTTCCCAACAATGTACAGAGAAAGAAAATAGAGCCATAGGGTGCGTTCGTAAATTCACTCTGGCTATATGGGGGCGTATCTGTACGCTCTCGTTGGCTGGCCCTCGCGTCATACTCGTCGCCAAACCCACTGGCTCCTGGTCATCTACAAGTCTTTGCTAGGTAAAGCCCCGCCTTATCTCAGATTACTGGTCACCATAGCAGCACCCACCCGTAGCACGCACTCCAGCAGGTATATCTCACTGGTCACCCCCAAAGCAAATTCCTACATTGGCCGCCTTTCCTTCCAGTTCTCTGCTGACAATGACTGGAACGAACTGCAAAAATCACTGAAGCTGGAGACTCATATCTCCCTCACTAGCTTTAAGCACCAGCTGTAAGAGCAGCTCACAGATCACTGCACCTGTACATAGCCCATCTGTAAATAGCCCATCCAACTACCTAATCCACATACTGTATTTATTTTGCACCTCAGTATCTCTACTTGCGCATTCATTTTCTTCACATCTATCACTCCAGTGTTTAATTGGTATATTGTAATTACTTCGCCACCATGGTCTATTTATTGCCTTACCTCCCTTATCTTACCCCATTTGCACACACTGTATATAGACTTTTTCTACTGTATTATTGACTGTATGTTTGTTTATTCCATGTGTAACTGTGTTGTTGTATGTGTTGAACTGCTATGCTTTATCTTGGCCAGGTCGCAGTTGTAAATGAGAACTTGTTCTCAACTAGCCTACCTGGTTATTTAAATAAAAGTGAAATAAAATAAATAAAAAATATGTACATATAATTACAATAGCAGCAGCTTATGTGATGAGTATAAAAAGGTAGTGCAAAAAGGGTCAATGCACAAAGCACAGGTAGCTATTTGGTTAACTATTTAACTAACTACTTAGCAGTCTTATGGCTTGGGTGTAAAAGCTGTTCATGGTCCTGTTGGTTACAGACTTCGTGCATTGGTACCGCTTGCCGTGCGGTACTGGAGATTACAATACGACTTGGGTGGCTGGAGTCCATGACATTTTTAGGGCCTTCCTCAGACAACCATGTCGCGACTGATGCAGGGCTCACTGAGCAGCCTGCTAGCCCGACCACCGAGGTTGAGGAGCCTAGCAGCAAATGCAATACCCGCCCATCCCCCACACCGCCTGCTGACCCAGCTATATTGAAAATAGCTATTGTCTAGCACCAACAGCACGAGGGTAACATCATCACCAAACGCTTCTGCACCTCTGTTACTCCAGCCACTAGCACCTGAAAGTATCAGTGCATGGGTAAAATCCCTGGGGAAGCCAAGCCAGGGAAAAAAATACCATATTACAATCTATGTTGTGATCATTGTATTGTTTGCTCTATAACCTGTTAGTTCATATGCCTTGACAATGTGATATATAGGCCTAAGGCTGAGACAATAAGAAGACCGTGGCAGAATACATTCAACCACACCTGCGTTTCATCACAAAACCAGAGAGCAACATCTGTCCTGTGAAGTACACAAAGCATATTGCATGTAAAAAGCAGTTACATGACCTACACAGCATGGTCAAGCAAGTTAATGTTTCCGACATTTTTGGACTACTAACAACTATTGATTTAGAACCATGGAAAGTTAAGCTACCGCAAGTCACAAATAAAACACTGTTCCAACACCATTTCAACTTTAACATTTCAACATCAAATCACCTATGCTTAGTCTAATACAGTGACAAAAGATACCAAAAACAATTTAGCCCAACGTAAGCTAAATACAGTATGATTTGGCTGTCCATGGTACTGATTTCATGTGTGTTCGTGCGTGCTTGCAAGTAGAAGAACATGTTGACTCACCCTACTTGTAGAAACGCCAATGCCATCCTCCTCTCATGTGGCTGAAACGGTCTATGACTCTGTCATACAGTACATCCTTTAAGTTTTTGTTGTCCTAGGCTACCTGATAATTATTATTTTTTTAATTCTAGGTTCATATATTGCATCCATGAATATACACCACTGCTATCGACGACCCCAGTGATGAGGCAGCGCAGGTTTGTCTTGACACTTACCCAAGCCGCATTTTCAGTGGGAGAAAACAGGCTTTTTGTAGCGCCTGGTTCAAGGTCTGCAGTTGGTTGTGGTGTACGCTGTCGTCTGAGGAGGCGATAGATTACTTTTTCAATGTATGTAGCTCCCTGTACAATTTCTTTAGGAAACCCACGGTGGCTGCACAGTACAGTGGGGTTTTCCCCACTGAAAAGACTGCTTGATCAGAGACGGAATGGCCACCTTGCCATGCTGTCAGTCATTTTTAAATCAAGTGACATCTCAGAGATGCTCGGTGAAATAGAATCTACTCGCGCATATGGTGCTGCTATGTGAGACTTGAGGTCACAGACATACTGAAAGCAGTGACAAAGCCGAGCTTTAAGTTTATTGCTAACACGACTCACAAAATCCTGGGGCTCCTTGACCCTCTTAACAAGTTACTACAGTCTGAAACTACTGACTTGCAGACCGGTGTCAAACTTGACCGCAGTAGGTATGGGTGAAAAACTGCTATGTGATAATGAATTCTGAAAGCTTTGGGAGGCATTCCAGGGGGGAGGGCACGAGCACATCTGCTCCAAGCAAATGACGGAGAGTCATGAGAAACTCTGCAAGAGTATCAATTTGAACAGCCTGGTCTCATAGACTAGACGTAACATAGTAAATTCGGGACACTCAAATGAGTATGCTGTGTTATGTTTGGTATGCTTCAAAATTCAAAAGGCCCTCGCACATCTGAGCATCTTTTTTGCAGGTGCATGGTAACAATTGAATACAATGAGAAAAAAGAAGAAACCCACATACAGGAATATGGTTCCAAATAAATTACATTATTACGTGCTCCACCACCCATGTTATCTACATTATTAAATGTCCATGTGGGCTATGTAGGTAAAACCTCTCATTCTCTCAAACAGATCATTTGTGAACATAAAAGTTCAATCAGGAGAAACGACAGTGATTATCCAGTCGTAGTACATTTTAATGACCTGAAACATGACATTTCTACCTTTTAGATTTTGTGGTATAGAGAAAGTTAAGATATCAGACAGGGGAGGTGATATAAATCATACTCTGAGCAAACTAATGTTTTGGGGATTTTCATCCTCCAGACATTATTTCCTAGAGGTCTTAATGATTTAATGCCTATGTAAACTCAGCAAAAAAAGAAAAGTCCCTTTTTCATGACCCTGTCTTTCAAGGATAATTCGTAAAAATCCAAATAACTTCCCAGATCTTCATTGTAAAGGGTTTAAACACTGTTTCCCATGCTTGTTCAATGAACCATAAACAATTAATGAACATGCACCTGTGGAATGGACGTTAAGACACTAACAGCTTACAGACGGTAGGCAATTAAGGTCACAGTTATGAAAACTTAGGACACTAAAGAGGCCTTTCTACTGACTCTGAAAAACACCAAAAGAAAGATGCCCAGGGTCCCTGCTCATCTGCATGAATGTGCCTTAGGCATGCTGCAAGGAGGCATGAGTACTGCAGATGTGGCCAGAGCAATAAATTGCAATGTCCGTACTGTGAGATGCCTAACACAGTGCTACAGGGAGACAGCTGATCGTCCTCGCAGTGGCAGATCACGTGTAACACCTGCACAGGATCGGTACATCCGAACACCACACCTGCAGGACAGGCACAGGATGGCAACAACAACTGCCCGAGTTACACCAGGGACACAATCCCTCCATCAGTTCTCAGACTGTCCGCAATACGCTGAGAGAAGCTGGACTGAGGGCTTGTAGGCCTGTTGTAAGGCAGGTCCTCACCAGACATCCCCAGCAACAACGTCGCCTGTGGGCACAAACCCACCGTCGCTGGACCAGACAGGATTGGTAAAAAGTGCTCTTCACTGAAGAGTCGCGGTTTTGTCTCACCAGGGGTGATGGTAAGATTCACGTTTATCGTCAAAGGAATGAGCGTTACACCGAGGCCTGTATTCTGGAGCGGGATCGATTTGGAGGTGGTCTGTGGCGGTGTGTCACAGCATCATCGGACTGAGCTTGTTGTCATTGCAGGCAATCTCAACGCTGTGCGTTACAGGGACGACATCCTCCTCCCTCATGTGGTACCCTTCCTGCAGGCTCATCCTGACATGACCCTCCAGCATGACAATGCCACCAGCCATACTGCTTGTTCTGTGCGTGATTTCATGCAAGACAGGAATGTCAGTGTTCTGCCGTGGCCAGCGAAGAGCCCGGATCTCAATCCCATTGAGCACGTCTGGCACCTGTTGGATCGGAGGGTGAGGGCTAGGGCCATAACCCCCAGAAATGTCCGGGAACTTGCACGTGCCTTGGTGGAAGAGTGAGGTAACATCTCACAGCAAGAACTGGCAAAACTGGTGCAGTCCATGGGGAGATGCACTGCAGTACTTAATGCAGCTGGTGGCCACACCAGATACTGACTGTTACTTTTGATTTTGACCCCACCTTTGTTCAGGGACACATTATTCCATTTCTGTTAGTCACATGTCTGTGGAACTTGTTCAGTTTGTGTCTCAGTTGTTGAATCTTATGTTCATACAAATATTTGCACATGTTAAGTTTGCTCTAAATAAAACGCAGTTGACAGTGAGAGGACATTTCCTTTTTTTGCTGAGTTTATAACACCCTCCCAACATATCCTCCAAACACTGAGTTCGAGGTCATTATTACTTTTATACAACGGGTTACCAACATATACAAATAATGATTGACATATTTTCAATAAACTTTAATTATTCACCCTTCCACGGGCTATAGTCCTGACACAAATCTAGTGTTGCTACCCAATCCGGCTGGTTGTTCATTCTATCGGTTAGGTTGCCAGAGACGCTACCCTCTCTAACCAAATCGCTATCAGTAACAGAATGACTGCAATTGAATTGGCCCAAATAGGAAATCATAGTAGTCTCAAAACAGTTACAGTAAAGCACATTAGACCACAGTGGAGTACAGCAAAGAAGATTATAGTTCAGTACAGTATAATGTACTGTACTATACTTTTCTGTACTCTACTGAACTATACTGTAATGTCCAAACTTGTTAAACATAGAAGTCTATGATTGGTACAGATTTAGTCCGGTCTTGACCAACCAAATATGGTCTTGCTTGGGTGCGGATCTCATTAGAATAATAGCCAGTGTGTAGTATAATACTCAAACATGCAAAGGAGGATTACATTTTTCTACCTTGGTACCTATTCAGGATACATCACCATGAAGAGAATCACACTCATAATTATGCATTTCTATATAGTACAGATCAAGGACCTATGATGTCATTATGTTACTGGGTGTTGTTCCACTTCCCTGACTGTAGTTCAATCATCTACATAGTTTTTTTCAAACTCAAGGTGTCATATCATAGCTGACACATTCTTTCTGCAGACATATTTGAATCTTAATTCGGAATAGATATTTAAGAGTTTTTGGAAAAAAGTGGTCACAAAAAACTGCCATTCTTTTATCAAAATTTGCATCCGCACTGCTCCTCAAATAAATGTGTTTTAGTAAAATTGTCAGTGGCAATTGTTAAAAGTAGACTTCTGCATATACAGTTGAAGTCGGACGTTTACATACACTTAGGTTGGAGTCATTAAAAGTAGTTTTTCAACCACTCCACAAATTTCTTGTTAACAAACTATAGTTTTGGCAAGTCAGTTAGAACATCTACTGTGTGCATGGCACAAGTAATTTTTCCAACAATTGTTTACAGATTATTTAACTTATAATTCACTGTATCACAATTCCAGTGGGTCAGAAGTTTACATACACCAAGTTGACGGTGCCTTTAAACAGCTTGGAAAAATTCCACAAAATGATGTCATGGCTTTAGAAGCTTCTCATAGGCTAATTGACATAATTTGAGTCAATTGGAGGTGTACCTGTGGATGTATTTCAAGGCCTACCTTCAAACTCAGTGCCTCTTTGCTTGACATCATAAGAAAATCAAAAGAAATCATCCAAGACCTCAGAAAAAAAGTTGTGGACCCTCACAAGTCTGGTTCATCCTTGGGAGCAATTTCCAAACGCCTGAAGGTACCACGTTCATCTGTACAAACAATAGTACGCAAGTTTAAACACCATGAGACCACGCAGCCGTCATACCGCTCAGGAATGAGACGCGTTCTGTCTCCTAGAGATGAACGTACTTTGGTGTGAAAAGTGCAAATCAATCCCAGAACAACAGCAAAGAACCTTGTGAAGATGCTGGAGGAAACAGGTACAAAAATATCTATATCCAAAGTAAAACGAGTCCTATATCGACATAACCTGAAAGGCCACTCAGCAAGGAAGAAGCCACTGCTCCAAAACCGCCAAATAAAAGCCAGACTACGGTTTGCAAATGCACATGGGGACAAAGATCGTACTTTTTGGATAAATGTCCTCTGGTCTGATGAAACAAAAATAGAACTGTTTGGCCATAATGACCATTGTTATGTTTGGAGGAAAAAGGGGGAGGCTTGCAAGCCGAAGAACACCATCCCAACTGTGAAGCACGGGGGTGGCAGCATCATGTTGTGGCGGTGCTTTGCTGCAGGAGGGACTGGTGCACTTCACAAAATAGATGGCGTCATGAAGAAAGAAAATGATGTGGATATATTGAAGCAACATCTCAAGACATCAATCAGGAAGTTAAAGCTTGGTTGCAAATGAGTCCTCCAAATGGACAATGACCCCAAGCATTATTCCAAAGTTGTGGCAAAATGGCTTAAGGACAACAAAGTCAAGGTACTGGAGTGGCCATCACAAAGCCCTAACCTCAATCCTATAGAAAATGTGTGGGCAAACTAAAAAAGCGTGTGCGAGCAAGGAGGCCTACAAACCTGACTCAGTTACCACTGCTCTGTCAGGAGGAATGGGCCAAAATTGACCCAACTTATTATGGAAAGCTTGTGGAAGGCTACCCGAAACGTTTGAACCAAGTTAAACAATTTAAAGGCAATGCTGCCAAATACTAATTGAGTGTATGTAAACTTCTGGCCCACTGGAAATGTGATGAATGAAATAAAAGATTCTCGCTACTATTATTCAGACATTTCACATTCTTAAAATATAGTTGTGATCCTAACTGACCTAAGACAGGGAATTTTTACTGGAATTAAATGTCAGGAATTGTGAAAAACTGAGTTTAAATGTATTTGGCTAAAGTGTATGTAAACTTCCAACTTCAACTGTAGGTGTATGTATGGTTTGTTAAACTTCGCAATCAATGGTTTTTGCTTAGCATACATTTTAAAGTGAAAAAGTGAGCATCAGCGTCACTGTTACCATGGAATTGCACACTACATACATCTTCACTACTTCGTCAAGTAAAAATGAATTAAGGCACTATCATTATCTCACTATAAAACACCTAAAGACACAAAGTTTGTCACTCTTCATCAGTGAAGCATTTTTACAGACACCATCACCATATTATCTACTCTGCCTCATCATACTTTTTATTTCCTAAGTTCTCCTCATCCAGTTCCCTAATACATCCCAAACCAACAGAATTAACTACAAACTAACAAACTAGTACTAATTACATGTCACTATACTCTATACATGGACTGTGTGCATTTTCTGCTGGTGTATCCTGACATAGCTCCTCCCTGAGAACCTCTTCCTGCAATGCGTACAGGCAAACAGCCTCTCTCCCCTGTGGACCTTCAACGGCATCTTCAGCTGGTGCTGGTGGGAGAACTTATTCGCACACTGGGGCAGCTGTAGGGTTTCTCCCCTGTGTGGACCCTCTGGTGCCTCTTCAGGTTGGACGAGTGGGAGAAACTAGCCCGGCACAGGTGGCAGCCGAACGGTTTCTCCCCTGTGTGGACCCTCTGGTGCCTCTTCAGGTTGGACGAGTGGGAGAAACTAGCCCGGCACAGGTGGCACCCGAACGGTTTCTCCCCCATGTGCAACCTCTGGTGGATTGCCACCTGTTGGGGGAAACGGAAGGCTTTCCCACAGAACGAACACAGGAAGCGCTTCTCTTTGGCGCTGCCACCTTTACTAATGCTGTTTCCACTACTGTCATTTGTCAATGGGCTTGTGTAGCCATTTAGTGTTGAGGCACAGGAATTGTCTGAGGTCTGGTTTAACATTAGGAGAGTGTGAGGAGGACGAAGGCCAGGGAGTGTCTGTGTTGTAGCAAGGTCCATGTTCCAGTTAATAGATCCTATAGAAGGCAGGCTGATGGCAGCACCTGTTAGGGGGTTAACCTGAGGCCCCATCAGTCTCTCTGAATCACAACTATAGGAGCAGGACGGAGCATCGCTAGCAGAGTCTGTATCTGTTCTCTCCCGCCGCATACAGACACCTCCCTGTCCCTGCAGACCAAATCTACGCCTCGCCCTGGTCTCATCCAGTCTGTTGTCATGGAGCCTAAGATCGGATGTTGTTTTGTGTTTGACTGTCTGTTTCTGGTTGTGGTTAAGAGTGTTGTTCCCCAGCCCAGAGTTGAGGACGCTGTCCCATCCACTGACATCCACTATGTCACCTCTGGTCCTGGCCTGCGAATCCAAGATGGCCACCCAGTCTCCTTTGTTAGCCTCCAGCCAACTATCTGCAGGAATAGGTTACAAAATAGACTTTAAAAAATATGGCAAAAAAACTCTACATATGGAGTTGTATGGACAAAATAATAGCCAGGTGTATCACTATTCCCATTGAAGATCTATTACTGTATGTAGGCTATATGTATTTCTTCCTTACCTTGCTCCCCCATCTTTACTCCACTCAGCAGATCAACGCTCTCTGCTTCGTCTTCCATTGTCTCCTGTTTGACCAGCAGCCGATCAGGCTTCCCATCCTCCATGTCTACTGACTGCAATAGTAAAGGTTGGCTTTAGTTGGCATTGTTTGGGTTGGACTTGTATCATTGAAAGGCATGTACGCAGACAACACTATTTGGATCCCCATCAGTTTTTGCCGAAGCAAAACTCTTCCTGGGGTCCACAAAAAAACACAAAGGACGACAAGTAACAAAACACTTAGTGACAGACAAGGACAGTCACACAAATTTAAAATACGATATACAAACAATACAACAACAAAAAAGTGTGTGTGTTAATGTGTCTGTATGTGTGTCGTCTCACAGACCCCGCCGGTCAATGAGATGCATGAGTAATAGGAGATGGGAGTTCCATGCGATCACAGCTCAGTATAATACTGTGCGTTGCCGTGAATTTGTTTTGGACTTGGGGACTGTGAAGAGACCCGTGGTGGCATGTCTTGTGGGGGTATGTTTGGGTGTCTGAGCTGAATGTTATTTGATTATGCAGACAATCGGGAATTTTCATCACAGTAATATTTTCGGATGAAAACTAGAATAGAAGCAGTTAATCTCTCGTCAACCCTTCAGTGCTCCTGAGTGGCGCAGCGGTCTGAGGCACTGCATCTCAGTGCTTTGAGCCAGATACAGCTTTGCTATGTATTTCTTTGCTGCACTTGACCATACTACCAGACAGTAATCAAGATGGGCCAAGACCAGACCCTTAACAGTTGATTTTACAGTACAGTTGATTTGTACTGTAACGCAGAACAACAGACATGCCCCTCATCTTCACAACAACTCGGTCATTATGACTTGACCATGATCAGAGTGGTGAAGAGGAGCTCCGCGGATCCTGAGAGTCCGGAAGTAATTTAGCCATTCAGTGTAGTCATAGCGATCTGTAGATTTGCTATTTATGCGAGTTTTCTCAAGTTAATTGACACGTGACATTCCTGGATTACTCATTATACTGATAAAGTCAGATTTAATCAAGTAATTCAATAGTCAGTTTAAAAAAAAGGTTACGGGTACAAGACTGTAAATATCTGGCTGTGTTGGCAAAATCACTACATATCCCATTGAGCCGAGCGGGGAAATGCTGCCCGTTGTCACAGTTCCAAGACCAGTCAGAAACTTCCAGCTAACCCTACGCCAATGATGCCGGTGGATCTCAAAACTGAACTTGAATCCACATTAAGTAGCAATGATATCCTTCACCACCGTCGTCTTATGACAGACATCTCAAACCAGATATGACTGTTCAACAAAACATAATTTAAAAAAATCCCCAGCTAATTTCTTAGTTCATGATTGTATAACTAGCAAAGAAGTTTTGAAGTGTGCAGTATATATTAAGTTTGGTATAGTTCAGCTAGCCAGCTAGTTTAGCCCACTGAGGTATAATAAGAAAGTTTTAGCCAGGGAAAACTAACTTGGGCCTAGTGAGGATGTGCACTAGGCTAATTAAGGAGACAGATTGTAGTTATGCCCTGATTAGTCATTGAAATGATTGGCAATATCAAAAGGTTTTGTTATAAATGACCCATCAAAATGAATGATGGAGAAGAATTGGGTTTTCTACCCATAATATAACTTAAGGTACTCCAAATTATTTTTCCATTGGGTTTTATGTCATTTATCTTGGTTTGGTAATATAATTTCATAATTTTGTTAATTTTTGTAAAAAAAACTATCTACATTTACAGTATGTCAACCAATCAGCTGAGCAGCCTGGCTGACTTTTTTGCCACCTATTTTGCATAATTTATTTGAACTAGTGTTGTCATGATACCAACATTTTACAAACGATACGATACCAGGCCAAGTATCACGACACCGAATAGTATCTCGATACCTTGATAGGAAAAAATTATCTGTGTCTTAGCAGCCTGTGCGCCCCGTTCATCGGACGCTTGTTCACGTTTTCAAAAATGTCTCCAAAAATCTGTCACTGAAACTCAGACTTCTTCACAGTGTATAATAGAATACGGCAAAGATGGGCTGATTTGCTCATATTTGCAAAGGCCTACCTGTGATTTAGCTGGAGGAATGGGAGGAAGGAATATACTGTACATGCATAATAATCTGCATGTCATTGTGTCAGTATGTGGAAAAACACTGCATGAAACCTTTACTCTTTAGTTAACAGGCACACACACACTGTCACCCTCACTCTCAAAAACACACACACACAACACTCTCTCTCCCCCACAAACACACACACACCACTCTCTCTCCCCCACAAACACACACTGCTCCCAACTTTTACAAGTTAGGCACCAAACTGAATTTAAGGAGCACCAGAAATAAATAGATTTTTGATATAGTTTAGGCTTACATTAGGCTATATGAATCCTACCGTTTGAAGCACATCTCGTGAGTAGCAGACCCTTTCCTTTCTTCCTGTGCCAATCAAATTTGCCTAAACTTACTGTCAAGTTACCAGGTTGTTAGCTAGCTACAGTATGTTCCGGTCATGTTACAACGCTGTAGGTATCAAACCAATAATTAGCGACCAGCGATTCGTTTAAAATGGCCTCAACATGATTTGTGAAATTATGTCAAATGTGTGCGAATCCCGATAGAAAGAAAAAAAGGCATCTCCGGTAATATTTGTTTAACCGTTTAGGCTAGAGATGAGCCGTTTTCTTTGCTGGAAAGCTGCAAGCATGCGTGTCGCGAAGCAGTGCTTGATTTTCCCTCCCTGACACTCAGATGCTGCATGACAGTGAACTTGCAAAGTCTACTCAGACTGGTCTGTGCTCTTGGTTATAAAAGGCGAGGAAATTTGACAATTTATCAACATTGCTTGCTTTGTGCGCTGCTCCAATGTAATACATTTACAAATCTAACAGAAGACTCACCAGGGTCTGGATCACCGCTCGCCATCACAGCAAAATTATATATATATATATATATGTTTTTAACTGACGGAGTTATAGACACGCATGAAGAGCAGACGACTGAAGCAGGCGAGTGAGGGCTGGTAGGGGATGCGGCTGGCTGATTTACAGCTGCCACGTGATATGCCCATGAAAGTTGAGTGGATATTACTGGACCTGCTTATACAAGACACTGTGTGCAATAAGTGTTTAACATGCTTTTTGAATTACTACATCTCTGTACTCCACACAATTATCTGTAAGGTCCCTCAGTCGAGCAAGTGAATTTCAAACACAGATTCAACCACAAAGACCAGGGAGGTTTCCCAATGCCTCGCAAAGAAGGGCACCTATTGGTAGATGGGTAGAAATAAAAAAGCAGACATTGAATATGTCTTTGAGCATGGTGAAGTTATTAATTACACTTTGGATGGTGAATCAATATACCCAGTCACTACAAAGATACAGGTGTCCTCCCTAGCCCAATGGTGACTTTAAAACAGTTAGAGAGTTTAATGGCTCTGATAGGATAAAACTGAGGATGGATCAACAACATAGTTACTCCACAATACTAACCTAATTGACAGAGTGAAAAGGAGGCCTGTACAGGCCTGCATCCTGTTTGAAACAAGGTACTAAAGAAATACTCTTTAATACAGCTATAATCTCAGCCAAAGGTGCTTCTACAAAGTTTCGACTCAGGGGTTTGAATAGCTATGTAAATGAGCTATTTCCGTAATTCATCTAAAATAAATTTGACCAAAAAAATGTCTGAAAACCATGTTCTCACTTTGTCATTATGGGATATTGTGTGTACATGAGTGAGAAAAAAATACTTTCAATCCATTTTTAGTTCAGGCTGTAACAACAACATGGAATGGGTCAATAGGTATTAATACTTTCCGAAGCCACTGTAATTAATATGGGCTAATCTTAGCCCTTTCCTGGGTAGCTTACCTGAGATGGACATAATATGGAGAGAGAAATAATTATTATTTCACTAAGAGTCAGTCAATCAGGCACCTGTGAGTGACAGTTGGTGTATGTATGTGATGTTGGGCTGAAGCTACTGACCCGGAAGCTTGGCACTCTCACTCCTCCCGGGCTTTTGTGACGGAGGGTGGACAATGAGCTTGTCGTAGCAGATGTAAGCAATGTCCGTCCCCATGCTATCTGGCAGCTTTCATATAGCTGAGATAAATTCTTTCTGCCTCTGGCAGAGAAGTTCTCGTTGAGGAAGATGTTGGTTCCTCTCAAGTTCTTTTGTCTCTCCAGAACAGCCATCTTGTCTTTGAACCTTAGGAACTTGACCACTATCAGCCTGGGTCTGTCACCTGGGCTGGTTACATGTTTTCCAGACCTGTGGGCGTGCTCCACCTCAATTTTCTTTTGATCCATCTGCAGCTTTTCAGTGATCATTTTCTCACTTTCTCCTCTAACTCCATCCAGGTCTCATGTGTAGACTCTGGTATGCCATCCACAACAATGTTATTCCTCCTGGATTGTCCCTCTAGATAGTCTGTTTTCCCAGTCATCTGTAATAATGATTTGCTGATGTCATCTCATGTGGACTTTTTGTTGTCATCTTGCTGAGTTTGTTGTCATCTTGCTGCAAGTCTCTTCCATGACATTCACATCTCCCTGGTCAGATCGTCCATTATTTTGTTAGTCGAGTCCACCAGTATTTGGACAAAGCTCTTGAAGACATTTTTCTGTTGCTGTAACAATTGCTTGTAGACATTTGTTGATTTACACTGTCCACTCCAACCTTCTTTGACTTTGGGCGGCATGATAGTAGCAATGTAGGCTAGCAGGTACTCCACGCAATTTCAGACAGCACAGCTCGCTGGGCCGATGGGAACAGCAACAAACAGCAGGGATTTAAACAGCCACAAGCTCAGGACTATCCGCGGTCCCAGCCACAAGGGCTAACCGCGTTGCAGGCTGTGTTCAAATTGTCAAAGAAACCTGGCTAGCTTGATAACTAGCAACTAGGCAAGCTGCGTCGCCAAGCAGCAGCTCTTCAGACTTCAGGGTTTGGGCAGTGTCCCGGAACAGATAGTAGCTGTCCACAACAACTGAGCTAACCACGTCGCAGGATCCAAATTAAACAGGTAGGCTAGTTTAAAAAAAACAAGGGGACATTTTTCAGTAACACTTTTGTTTTTTTAACTGAGCGCTCTCTCATTCCGCTTTCAGCATGCGTTGCACTCTGATGACGTCACTCTGCAAGCACTCAGGGGTGTGCCATTTCAGCATTTACAGCCTTCTCAAGTGGCAATCTGACCTTGATGCCTTACAGAAAGACCTGGTTGGTTTAAAATGTGTACTTAATTGTAGGCCAGACTAAATACATGTTCTCTAATTCTCACAAAAATGTTTCAGATGGACCACATTTCTATTAATTGGATTGTTGGTTCTCCCATCGATCAGGTTCCCGCTTGTAAATATCTGGGCATTTGGATTGACAAAGATTTCATGTTCAAAAAAAAGTTACGGATGAGCTAGTTAAAAAGCTAAGCTTGAAAGTGGGATTATTTTCTAGAAATAGAATTTTCCTTTCCCGGAATAGCAGAAAGCAGATAGTCAAAAACTATCAGGAAAGTTGATTGTACAATGGTGACACCATTTACAAGATTGCAGCAGCCACTAGTTTTAAACCTTTAGATGCCGTCTACCATAGCGCCATTTGTTTTATCACAGGTGACAGTTTTAATATTCACCACTGCATCCTGTATCAAATTGGCTGGTCCTCATTAAAGTCCCGTAGATCACTTCATTACTCCTTTTTTGTTTGTTTGTTTACAAAGCTCTACTACACAAGCTTCCAACTTACCTAACTTTGTTGTTAAAGTATAAAATCATGAGATACCAAACCCGTTCATAGGATTGGTTAACTCGAGTTTCCTCGGTTCTCCGCCGAACTAGGTAAATCCACTTTTTGTTATAATGCACCTCATTGCTGGAACCAACTACAAAATACATTACAATTGGATGTTATGGTGCCGCTCGGGCAATTTAAAATATTGATTGGGGGTAACTTCGTAACTTTTTCTTGAATATTTGTGTAATGCTGTATTTTTGTTTGTTTTACATTGTATCTGATTTGATTAGTTGTTGTCTTATGAATTGTATAAGCAGGGCTCCCTTGTGAAAGAGACCCTGGTCTCAATGATGACTAAGTCAACATCAGGGCCGGTATCTAGAAGGTGTCTCAGAGGAGGAGGGCTGATCTAGGATCAAATTTTATTGGTCACATACACAGATGTTATTGCGGTTGTAGCGAAATACTTGTACGTCTCAGCGTTATAATGCTGATCTAAGATTAGGTCCCCATCTGTCTTTTTGGCTTTATTCATTATAATCTAAAAGGCTAAACAGATCCTAGATCAGCTATCCTGCTCCGAGAGGCTTTGTGGATACGAGCCCTGACCTAATAACATGCAGACAGTAGTTTACAGTGGGCTCACCTCAGTGAGACTGTGTGTGGTCCTGTGCTGCTCAGCTGGTTCCTCTGTGGGTTCAGGAGGAGGTGTAGTCTGGTTGTCCTCCATGACCATGGTCCCCTCAGGGTTCCCCAGACCCTCCTCACAACCCTCCTCCTTCACCAGCAGCATCTCTGGACCCTCCTCCTCCTGGAAGAAACAGGTGGTACAGATTACATAGACATACACTCCCTCATGTGCGTACACACAGATAATAAACACACTTTCAACATGGAGTGTTTACCCTTCCCCACTACGTTTGAGTCCTATGCTGTAGTTACAGAATGACTTCATTGTTGTTAAACCCATCATAGTGGACATAAATATGTTGTGGGTAAAAATAAGTCAGCTATCATAAGTTCTAAGTCACCATCAGACAAACCTGACTAAACTATTTTGACATGTACAGTAGGTGTTTGTTAGTGTGTGAGTATGTGTTGGTATATTTAGTAAGTGTATATTGGTTAAAAAGCACTTAGGTGTATGCAGAATAGGGTGAGATCAGATGTGATGTGTACTAAAGAGAGTCTCAATTAAAGTCTGCATGAAAAGTCCCATTTTGTGTTTATTAAACACAAGTTTTAAATACACCATATGAAAACCACACATACACGTCTCAACTACAAATCTGCATGATAAACTACATACATTTTCTCATTAAAAAGTGTCTTGGGAAAGAAATTAAGTAGTTGAATGAAAGTAATGAAATAGGCATTTATAAACATCAGAGCCTATACAGTACAAACACAATATATAAAACATGCTTTTTAGACTTATATGCCTAGGGCTGGGCGATATGGTCTAAAAATAATTTCGATTTTGTTTTTCAAATTTATGGGTGATTCATGATCTACATCTCAATTTTCTAAAGTTCTCTCAAAATAATCTTTGTTGCACAATTAAAGGTCAATACAATTAATTTCAAACAGTCATAAATAATCTAATGAATTCAGGGTTTGTAAAACTATACCTAGGCTAAATATATGACCTTCCACAACCATAAGACCCACAAATAATGTAATTATTTTATCAAAATATTTTAAACTGCTTTTTTTGGCAATAATCCCTGATCTAGCTTTCAAGTCTATGAAAATGCAATTTATGTTACAAATTTAACCAGAACCCTGCATAACGCACATTCACTAATATTGACTATCTTCTTATAGCTGAAAATTAACACAATCTCTCAAGCACAAGCCCACGTTCTAGTGAGTAGCCAGCTAATCTTTATTTTCATGTCTAGCCAACTTCAAATCAAAGTTATTGGTTCAGTTGGATCTATTTGCTTGCTACCAAGGTAGAACAGTTGAACTGTGATGATTGCACCCTCCTGTCCATCTCCAACTGTTGGAACAACATAGCCTGTTCACTTTGTTTAGATATTGAAATCAAGTGGCCTACCTGGACAAGATTATGCTTATTTCTCGGAATGAGAACGAGTTGCCAATTCCTTTTATGAATGTATTTTTTAATGCTCATTGCACATTTATAAAAACACAGACTAGACAGCAAGCACATAACACTATGTGGCTAAAATTCTGCTAGCGGTACGTGGTACCACAATGCCGAGCTTGCGACAGAACTGAACATTAATTTTCCACAATCATGTTATTTTTTCTTTTTTTTACCCCTTTTTCTCCCTAATTTTGTGGTATCAAATTGGTAGTTACAGTCTTGTCCCATCGCTGCAACTCCTGTACGGACTCGGGAGAGGCGAAGGTCGAGAGCTGTGCGTCTTCCGAAACACAACCCAACCAAGCCGCACTGCTTCTTGACACAATGCCCACTTAACCTGGAGGAGTGTCAGCGTGCACTGTGCCCGGCCCGGCCCGCCACGCCACAGGAGTCGCTAGTGCGCGATGAGACAAGGACATCTCTGCCAGCCAAATCCCTCCCCTAACCCGGACGACGCTAGGCCAATTGTGCGCCGCCCCATAGGTCTCCCGGTTGCGGCCGGCTGCGACAGAGCCTGGACTCGAAACCAGAATCTCTAGTGGCACAGCTAGCACTGCGATGCAGTGCCTTCGACCACTGCGCCACTCGGGAGGCCCCTGACACAATCATGTTCATTGATACTCTCGTTTTAGTAGGATCTGCTCTGTTCTACAATTTGGGAGTTGAGACATAAAAAGGGGTATTGGTAGAAAGGTTCAGTTATCTTTCGTCATTGTTGTTGTGAGTGGCAGGGGAGGGGCTTGGTGTCTGTGTGCGAGTGGGAAGGTGCACAGTGCACACAGCACAGAAGAAACAAAGGGCACAATACCAAAAAGACCCTGCCTTCAGAAAGTACTCACACCCCTTGACTTTTTCCAACATTTTGTTGTGTTACAGCCTGATTTTTAAGATTGTGTCACTGGCCTACACACAATACCCCATAATGTCAAAGTGGAATTATGTTTTTTAGAAATGTATTAAAAATGAAAAGCTGAAATGTCTTGAGTCAATAAGTATTCAAAGTGTAACGGCGGTCGCTCTCCTCATCCTCGGAAGAGGTGAGGAGAGAAGGATCTTCAGACCAAAACGCAGGCTCAGGGAAATAAGCCATCTTTATTATAAATTACGATGGCACACGAAACGAAACAAAACACTTTCCAAACTACAAAATAACAAAACGACGTTGACGAGACCTGAACATAAACTTACATAACTAAACATAAACTTACGTACAGGTAACAGACGACATCGAAACGAAACGAACAACCGAAACAATCCCGTATGGTGTAAGACATAACACAGACACAGGAGACAATCACCCACAAAGAACACTGTGACAACGCCTACCTAAATATGACTCTTAATTAGAGGAACGCAAACACCTGCCTCTAATTAAGAGCCATACCAGGCAACCCAAAAACCAACACAGAAACAGAAAACATAGAATGCCCACCCAACCTCACGTCCTGACCAACTAACACACAAAAACTAACATAAATAGGTCAGGAACGTGACAGTACCCCCCCCACAAGGTGCGAACTCCGGACGCACCAGCACAAAGTCTAGGGGAGGGTCTGGGTGGGCATCTAACCACGGTGGTGGCTCAGGCTCCGGGCGCGGTTCCCACCCCACCATAATCCATCCTAGCCCCCTCCCTTCAAGAATGTCCACCCTCTTACTTCCCCCACAAAATCCTCCTAATAACAAATCTAATAAGGACAACACCGGGACAGAGAGATAAATCAAGACAGAGGGATAGATAAGAATATAGAAGTAGATAAAGATAGAGAGGGAGATCAGGATAGAGGGGCAACTCCGGACTGAAAGGCAGCTCCGGACAGAGAGACAGCTCTGGACTGATGGGCAGTTCTGGGTATCTAGCCTTTTCAGGCTGAAAGGCAGCTCATGGCTGACTGACGACTCTCGACGCTCATGGCAGGCTGACGGCTCTCGACGCTCATGGCAGGCTGACGGCTCTCGACGCTCATGGCAGGCTGACGGCTCTCGACGCTCATGGCAGGCTGACGGCTCTCGACGCTCATGGCAGGCTGACGGCTCTCGACGCTCATGGCAGGCTGACGGCTCTCGACGCTCATGGCTCTCTGACGGCTCTGGCTGCTCATGGCTCTCTGACGGCTCTGGCTGCTCATGGCTCTCTGACGGCTCTGGCTGCTCATGGCTCTCTGACGGCTCTGGCTGCTCATGGCTCTCTGACGGCTCTGGCTGCTCATGGCTCTCTGACGGCTCTGGCTGCTCATGGCTCTCTGACGGCTCTGGCTGCTCCTGTCTGGTTGATGGCTCTAGCGGCTCCTGTCTGGCTGACGGCTCTGTAGGCTCATGGCAGACGGGCGGCTTTGCAGGCTCATGGCAGACGGGCGGCTTTGCAGGCTCCTGGCAGACGGATGGCTCAGACGGCGCTGGGGAGACGGATGGCTCAGATGGCGCTGGGGAGACGGATGGCTCTGGCCGGATACGGTACACTGTAGACCTGGTGCGTGGTGCCGGAACTGGAGGCACCGTGCTAATGACAAGCACCTTCCTACTAGTGCGGGGAGCAGGGACAGGGCACACTGTATTCTCAAAGCCTACTCTATCCCTGATGCGTGGTACCGGCACTGGTGACACCGGGCTGAGGACAAGCACATCAGGATTAGTAGGGGGAGAAGATACAGTGGGTTCAGGGCTCTGGAGACGCACAGGTAGCTTAGTGCGTGGGCCCGGAACTGGAGGCACCGGGCTAGATACACGCACTACAGGGAGAGTGCGTGGAGGAGGAACAGGGCTCAGGATACGCACTGGTAGCCTAGTGCGTAGTGTAGACACTGTAGGTACTAGGCTGGGGCAGGGAGGTGGTGCCGGAAATACCGGACCGTGGAGGCGTACTGGCACTCTTGAGCATTGAGCTTGCCCAACCTTACCTGGTTGAATACTCCCGGTTGCCCGACCAGTGCGGGGAGGTGGAATAACCCGCACCGGGCTATGTAGGCGAACCGGGGAAACCATGCGTAAGGCAGGTGCCATGTATGCCGGCCCGAGGAGACGCACTGGAGACCAGACGCGTTGAGCCGGCCTCATGACACCTGGCTCAATACTCAATCTAGCCCTACCAGTGCGGGGAGGTGGAATAACCCGCACTGGGCTATGCACTCGTACAGGAGACACCGTGCGCTCTACTGCGTAACACGGCGCCTGCCCGTACTCCCGCTCTCCACGGTAAGCCTGGGAAGTGGGCGCAGGTCTCCTACCTGCCCTTGGCCCACTATCTCCTAGCCCCCCCCCAAGAAATTTTTGGGAATTACTCACGGGCTTTTTTGGCTTCCGTGCCAGACGCGTTCCCTCATAGCTCCGGTTCCTCTCCCAGGTAGCCTCTGCTCTCCTCAATGCCTCCACCTGTTCCCATGGGAGGCGATCCCTCCCAGCCAGGATCTCCTCCCAAGTGTAGCAACCCTTTCCATCCAAAACATCGTCCCATGTCCATTGCTCCTTTCTCTCCTGTCCCTTACTCCGTTTCGTTTTCCCTTGCCGCTTGATCTTAGCGTGTTGGTGGGTGATTCTGTAACGGCGGTCGCTCTCCTCATCCTCGGAAGAGGTGAGGAGAGAAGGATCTTCAGACCAAAACGCAGGCTCAGGGAAATAAGCCATCTTTATTATAAATTACGATGGCACACGAAACGAAACAAAACACTTTCCAAACTACAAAATAACAAAACGACGTTGACGAGACCTGAACATAAACTTACATAACTAAACATAAACTTACGTACAGGTAACAGACGACATCGAAACGAAACGAACAACCGAAACAATCCCGTATGGTGTAAGACATAACACAGACACAGGAGACAATCACCCACAAAGAACACTGTGACAACGCCTACCTAAATATGACTCTTAATTAGAGGAACGCAAACACCTGCCTCTAATTAAGAGCCATACCAGGCAACCCAAAAACCAACACAGAAACAGAAAACATAGAATGCCCACCCAACCTCACGTCCTGACCAACTAACACACAAAAACTAACATAAATAGGTCAGGAACGTGACACAAAGCCTTTGTTATGGCAAGCCTAAATGAGTTCAGGAGTAAAAATGTGCTTAGCAAGTCACAGTGCACAGAGTAGGCCGTCATTGGAAATAAGAATTTGTTCTTAACTGACTTGCCTAGTTAAATATAGGTTAAATAAAAATAATAAGTTGCATGGACTCATTCTGTGTGGAACAATATTTCTTTATAACTACCACATATCTGTACCCCACACATACAATCATCTATATAGTCCCACAGTTGAGCAGTGAATTTCAAACACAGATTCAACCACAAAGACCAGGGAGGTTTTCCAATGCCTCGCAAATAAGGGCACCCCAGTAGATGGGTTAAACATTTAAAAAAGCAGACATTGAATATACCTTTCAGCACGGTGAAGTTATGAATTACACTTTGGATAGTGTATCAATACACTCAGTCAGTACAAATATATAGGCGTTCTTCCTAATTCAGTTGCTGGAGAGGAAGGAAACCGCTCAGGGATTTCTTCATGAGGCCAATTGTGACTTTTAAAACAGTTACAGAGTTTAATGGCTGTGATAGAAGAAAACTGAGGATGGATCAACAACATTGTAGTTAATCCACAACACTAACGCAAATGACAGAGTGAAAAGAAGGAAGCATGTACAGAATAAAAATATTCCAAAACATGCCTCCTGTTTGCAATAAGGCACTAAAGTAATACTGCAAAAAATATGGCAAAGAAATAAAAGTCCTGAATGCAGAGCGTTACGTTTGGGGCAAATCCAATACAACACTGAATAACACTTCATATTTTCAAGCACGGTGATGGCCGCATCATGTTATGGGTAAGCTTGTAAATTGGCAAAGGACTACGGAATAGAGCTAAGCACAGGCAAATGCCGAGTGGAAAACCTGGTTCAATTTGCTTTCCAACAGACACTGGGAAAGAGTTCACCTTTCAGAAGGACAATAACCCAAAACACAAGGCCAAATATATACTGGAGTTGCTTACCAAGATGACGTTGAATGTTCCTGAGGGGCCTAAATACAGTTTTGACTTAAGTCTACTTGAAAATCTATTGCAAGACTGGAAAATGGCTGTCTAGCAATTATCAACAACCAACTTGGCAGAGTTTGAAGAATTACAAAATTATGTGCAAATATTGTACAATCCAGGTGTGGAAAGATCTTAAAGACTCACAGCTGTAATCGCTATGATTCTAATATGCATTGACTTAGGGGTGTGAATACTTTTGTAAATGAGACATTTCTGTATTCGCAAAAATGGGGTATTGTGTATTTACATTATGGGGTATTGTGTAGATGGTCGAGAATTATTATTTTTTAATCCATTTTGAATTCAGGCTGTAACAAAACGTGGAATAAGTCAAGGGCTATGAATACTTTCTGAAGGCACTGTAGAATGAAAAAAATATATACAAATAAAAACAAAATTCTTGCGAAACATGCATTTGAAACATTGCGTTAAAACATTAATTTGAATTAATTGGATATATCACCCAGCCCTATATACGCCTTATATATCACACAATGTCTGGATGCAATATTCTACCCAGGAATATTCAACACTGAAATCAGTAACTCTCGTAATTCCAAATGTGTCTGTGGATCTTTTTGTGCCGACAACAATGACAATTCATCTTTGTCTTTATTGCAGGGTTTAATCTAACCTTCAGAAGCTACAGAGTGGAATGTTTCTTTTCTGGTATCTCCTCTCTGAGAACCTCTTCCCGCAGTGCGTACAGGCAAATAGCCTCTCTCCCATGTGGACCTTCAGGTGCATCTTCAGCTGGTGCAAGAATCTCTTCTGATAATGGGGTCAGCTGTATTATTTCTACCCTGTGTGGACCCTCTGGTGTCTCTTCAGGTGACCAGCCTGGGCAAAGGCCATGGGACACTGGGTACAGCTGAAGGGTTTCTCCCCTGTGTGGACCCTCTGGTGTCTCTTCAGGTCACCAGCCTGAGCAAAGGCCATGGGACACTGGGTACAGCTGAAGGGTTTCACCCCTGTGTGGACCCTCTGGTGGATCTCCACCTTCTGGGGGCAGCTGAAGCCTTTGTTACAGAACATGCAGAGGAACCGTTTCTCTTTACTTTTGCCTGATGTTACTCCTCCACGCCGAGCCTGGGCTCTAGCCCTGTCGTTTGAGTTCAATCCCTTATCGAAAAGGACGAGGCGGTGTGGATCAGTAGGCCCCATTGATCTGGACACTGGGTCGCGATTCCTGAACATGTGTAAAGGGGAGTGGGTAGCGACATTTGGATTTGTCTCTAAGCTTTCCCTGTAATCTAAGAAATCTCTGCCCTGTGTGAGTCCATCTCCTAGGTGACTATCTGCATTCCATGTGGGAGGAACGTCACCCTCCACTTTCACAGTCACCTCATCTATGCCCAGAACCTCACCTTTCTCATCTAGGCACCCTTCAGAGTATACACTACTACTGCACCGGTTCCATTCCCCTCTAGACAGATCAGTCTGTGTCTCTAAAGACATGGGCACGTTACCAGGGTCCATCTCTGTAGCATAAGAACAAGACGGATCATCCTCGCCAGTGTCTAACGAGTCACCATCAACATCCCCACGGGAATGAAGAGTCCTCTGGTTCTGGTGAAATACTGGTAAATACTCTAAGCCAGATCCTCTGTGTAATTGCATTTGTGTTACAGTTAAAGTCTCGGTGTCTGTCTCTGACTTGAGGACGGCGATCGGCGTTCCACTGACCTCCGTGATGCTGTGTCGGGTCCTGGGCTGCGCAGTGGTGGGGTCCTTCGTGGCTACAGGGTGCTCTCCAGCCGCTCCATTCTGGATGCCTCTGCTATGCCGTGGGTCCTCCTTTCCTTCAGACCTCTCCTGCTTGACCCCAGGACCTGCAACCTCTGTAGACTGACGAGGTGGAGAGTGGAGGTTATTAACGGATAACAATGTCGTAGGGAAGTCTCACAAGCTCCCTTATGGCAGATAAATGAGGATGTACATGTAAGCAAGTCACATATGATATACTGTAATTTAATGTAACACTATTACACTAACCTCTATCACGATAACGTTCTGAGTTGAGGTTCCACTCCCCTCATCAACAGTGATAGGTTGGTCATCTCTCCATGTATTGTGTCCCGCTGGATTCACAAAGCTCTTGTGGCTTCCAGTGAGATGTATTTCACCTGAGAGAGTGATTGGGGGAAAAGAGGTGGTTTAGGTGCCGTCAATGGTATATCGTACACTATTGACACTGTCTACAATTGACAAGGATGTAAAGTAACACTTCTCATAACTTCTCGGTATAATATTTATTGATTGATGTATTATATTCCATGCATAACATTGTTTTCATTGTGTAAATATAATATGCAGTAAATCAAGAATCTGGTTAGAATATGATATTGTGTCTTTGCTCAAGATAGCTTACTATTCAGGGGAATTATTGCACACTATCCAACAACTGACCAAGACCCAATTTTGTGTAATACATCTGAACACAGAGCCGGATTGGGGCGACAGTCACTGAGCTAAATATGAACGGCGACAGGCTGCGCAGCCTCGGCCAAAATGTACCTCTTGCCAATCTTCTGTGTCGGTCAAGGATCTTGACACTACTGGGACTGGCAACGACGCGCTCCCGTGCCACCTTCAGTTCCAGTAGCTGTAGTTTCCTCCGTAATGCCCTGTTTTCTTTCTGGCTTTGGGTTATTTCCAAACGAAACACTGCATAGTCATCGTCTACGAGTTTACAGATCTCTGCCACGGCTGCATTCGCTAGCACCTCCATGATGGAGGCTATTTGAGTGTGAAAAACCATACAGTTAGCCATTGTTAGCTAACGTTACATAGATAACACCTATCAACCAAGTCGTCTTCAACGCAAATTAAAAACTACATGGGGTACGTATGTGATGCTGTGCAGTTAAATTCGTCATATTTTGAGTTCCATAAACGTAGAAATAACAACAATAAAACCGCTAACGTAGAAATTGTTCATGGGCACTGTTCACTTCTTCTTCTCTGGTATAGTAACGCCTTATTCTGGAACGTCACAGTGATAGCGGCGAGTTATCAGTTGCAATCGTGTTTATATTTCCGGCAACATTCGCGAAACGCCAGCGCATGCTAGAGGCGGGAGGTGAAAGCGGCAAAAGCGGCACTTTTAGTTGAGAGCTTGATAGTTTTACAATGACAGAACCGCACAAAATCGATCAACATGACAAGCATTATATGTACAGTACGAGGCTGTTAAAATAATTGGATGAAGAGGAGGTCGTTTTTACAACAAGAATGTTTTGAACACCATTTCAACGACGTCGATCTGTATATACCTGTGGAGTCCCATAGGACCTGCATCTACCCTTGCGGCTCTGGCTCAAAGCGTTGAACCTAAAGAAACTACCGAAACGTCTCTTTGTGTGCTCCTACCACTTCTTTGACAAGAAGCCTACAGTGGAGTATCGTTGCCCAGAAAAATGGCTTGGCTACGATGCTCCATTCGTGAAGAAGGGTTGGTCAGACAGTCATCAGTGACTGTTAAGCCAAACTCTTGAGCAGTTTGCCTGCTCTCATTCTCCCTCTTGCATCTAAGCACAGTCATAATAGCGCAATGTATTTCCTCTACAATTTTTTTTTTTTTACATTCAATTTTATATATACTTAATTATTATGACTATTAAATATTATTAGGAGCGTTCATGCAGTATGGCGTTTTATTGTATGGTTTTGTCCATTGACTTGTTTAACAAGCTATACTTATTTCTTAACAGATGACAGGCTCAAGTGTTCACCAAATTGAAAATGGGGATTGGCCAACACAGATAGACTGAATGGATATGCTTTCAGAGGATGCCCAAACCCAATGGGAAGACCCATCTCTAAAGCTCAGATGATCATGTAAAGCCCACTACCTGTAAGGCAGGGACACTGTGCCCAGCAGCACCTCTACAAAACCCTGCCGAGGAACGAAGCACTCTGTCGACTGCAAACAGGCTTGTCTCTTGCTGCCTTTTCTACACTGGCGGAACATCTTCTACCACTCTACAAAGGCAGCTTTCAGTAAGACCTGACAGACCAACTTTCGATGACGCTGATGAATCTGAAGCTCAACTACCTAGCAGAAAGGTTTGGTGTTTTCCAGAGTATTGTCTGTCGAGTGATTTGATTGACGGAAGAGAATCTGAGGGAGTACATTCCATGGTTGCCAAGGGAGACCATCCATGCTACAATGTGACAATGTTTTAACGACCACTACCCAGGAACAACCTGCATTGTTGACTGCTCAGAAACTGCTTTACAGAAGTGCAAGAATCTGAATTCAAGGGGGGAGTCATTCAGCCATTGCTACGCCCAGAACACTATCAAGTACCTGGTGGCCATTGCACCTTGTGGTCTTGTGATGTTCATCTCCTCAGCATATGGAGGTAAATGTAGCGACAAATATATAACATGGGTTCTGGGTTCCTGGAGTACCTCTGTCCAGGTGATGAAGTCATGGCTGACCGGGGCTTCACAATCCGTGATCTGCTACACGAGAGGAAGGTCAAATGAACAATTCCAGCCTTCACAAAAAGAGGCGCACAGCTGTCAGACGAGGAGACCATATGTACACGACGGATAGCTAACGTGAGGGTTAGTTCATGTGGAACGCGTAATTCAAAGGCTCAAACGGTTTAGAATCATCTCACAGACAGTGCCAATCAACCTCTCATCTAAAATGGACAAAATACTTTGAATCTGTGCTGCCCTGTGTAACCTGCGTGGTGATGTCATTCATGAAGATGCTGAATGAACTGACCAGTCAAATGCCATTTACAAGGTCGATTTCCCAATATGAATTTAAGTTGTCAAAAGTTACGTTAAATAAATGTCTATTCATTCTATAACAACTCGACTTAATTATTTGTTTTACATACTCATTAATATTAAAAACAAAGCCATAAAAAAATTTCAACAATACTGAGACTGTTGATGCATTAAGTCAGGCTTTTTAATAGAAAAACAATTTGTTAATAGTAACTGCAAACAGGAGAGACATCTGACTACATACGTCTACAGAGCTGCATATATTTGTCACTATATTTTGCCTTCCTGATGCTCCTCAACAATAAATGGCAGCATGTGTGTTGAGTAGAATGCCTTCAACCTCAGGACAGCCTCTGCACAGAACTGTGCATCATAGGAAACAGGGATGCAACTTGCTGGGACGGAGTCCAGATGAACACCTTACTTTCTCACAGTCCTGTGCAAAACATACCAATTTGCATCTGCATGTAGTAGCCACGTGGCCCATGTGGTTGCAGTTGGGGTGTGCCCTCCACCACCTTCACATCACAGGCTTTCCCATTGATGACATCATCCAGAGAATCACAGCCCTTCCCCATGACAGGACACTTGATCTCCAACAGCTCCTTGGAGTTTAGCACTCCATCAGGGCTTGCTGATAGCCGTGGGTCTTCAACACTGACAACAGTGCCTCTGTGGGCCACAGAGTATCCACAGTCTTCCAGCCACCGGGAGGCCATCAGCTCATTATCTTCAAATACATTAAAATGGTACAGCCACAAATAAATATTCCTTTCAGTCCAATTTTACCTGGGATGCTACTGGCTGTGATATTATTGTTTTCAGCATGAACACACTTATAGAGCAGACTCCCCACAGGCAGATTCAGGTGTCTCAGGCTCCTATTAAATTCCTCCTGTGAGTGGAATGCAGGAGTGGGAGGCAGGGGATGACATTCTGGATGTTTTTCTGCATATTGGTCACTGGCCTTATGGTGTGTATAGTCAATGCTGTTTAACCACTTTGACTCAAGGTTCCTCCGAGTCCCTGCATTCCATTGTCACTACTAATCTGTGCAGACTATGCCAGTTAGCCCACTGGACACTGCACCTGTGATAGAATGTTTGTTACAAAAAAAATCACATTATTAACAATTGTGTGACTGAGGACTATGTGATCAACTTAATCAAAAACACATGCAAGTTTCATCGTAAACTTACCTTGCTATTTATAACTTCTCTCAACCAGTGGCATGCGGCCTATTTAGGTGAGCGCTGATGCCGCACCCATGATAAGCAGTGCCCACTTTGCCAAAGGCAGGGGTGCAAAATATTATTTAGCTTGTTCATGCCCAGCACGCCTCTCCAGGGTGATGTTGGAGAGACGCAGCGCTATGGCGATCCCCCAACGCTCCATCAAATTCATTTAACATAAATTATGTAGCCTACGGTTGAAAGAGTAGTAGCCTATTTGGTTTTTCTGTAGCCTATAGCATGGAGACCAAATGTATTACAATGTCATGAGACAGACACTTTTAAATCATTAACTTATTAACCAAGAGAAAGTCAACTAAAAAGGCACGCGGACAGACAGCTTTGGAATGGCTGCGGAATAATGAAAAAGAGGGGGACAACAAATGGTGCTGAAAGTTATTCATTTCAACAACTGTCTTCGTTTTAATTCGACTTCACTAACTACAAGAAGGCTTTGTTGGAGCCCATTTCTTCCCATTAAAAAAAATAAGAGGTGGGCCTACCTGTTTGAAAGACGCAATTATGCTATCCATAGGTTTGTCAGTATAGCCAAATACTCCTTAATAAATACCCCCGTTTTTATTATTATCATTATTTATTTTTTATTTAACCTTTATTTAACTAGGCAAGTCAGTTAAGAACAAATTCTTATTTACAATGATGGCCTATCAAAAGGCAAAAGGCCTCCTGTGGGGCCGGGATAAAAAAAAAAACTAATATAGGACAAAACACACATCACAACAAGAGAGACATAAGACAAAAACATAGCATGGCAGCAACATGATAGCAGCACAACATGGCAGCAGCACAACATGGTAGCAGCACAAAACATGGTACAAACATTATTGGGCACAGACAACAGCACAAAGGGCAAGAAGGTAAAGACAACAATACATCAGGGGAAGCAGCCACAACTGTCAGTAAGAGTGTCTATGATTGAGTCTTTGAATGAAGAGATCCAGTTTGAGTGTATTTTGCAGCTCAATCCAGTCTCCAGCTGCAGCGAATTGAAAAGAGGAGTGACCCAGGGATGTGTGAGCTTTGGTGACCTTTAACAAAATGTGACTGGCAGAACGGGTGTTGTATGTGGAAGATGAGGGCTGCAGTAGGTATCTCAGATAGGGGGAAGTGAGGCCTAAGAGGGGGAAGTGAGGCCTAAGAGGGGGAAGTGAGGCCTAAGAGGAGGAAGAGGGTTTTATAAATAAGCATCAACCAGTGGGTCTTGCAAGGGGTATACAGAGTAGTATAGAGTGCAGTGATGTGTCCTATAAGTAGCATTGGTGGCAAATCTGATGGCTAAATGGTAAAGAACATCTAGCCTCTCGAGCACCCTTACCTGCCGATCTATAAATTACGTCTCCATAGTCTAGCATGGGTAGGATGGTCATCTGAATCAGGGTTAGTTTGGCAGCTGGGATGAAAAAGGAGCGATTACGATAGAGGAAACCAAGTCTAGATTTAACCTTAGCCTGCAGCTTTAATATGTGCTGAGAGAAGGACAGTGTACCATCTAGCCATACTCCCAAGTACTTGAATGAGGTGACTACCTTAAGCTCTAAACCCTCAGAGGTAGTAATCACACCGGTGGGGAGAGGGGCATTCTTCTTACCAAACCACATGTTTTGGAGGTGTTCAGAACAATGTTAAAGGGATAGAAAGCTTGTTGGACACTAAGAACGCTTTGTTGTAGAGCGTTTAACACGAAATCCAGGGAGGGGCCAGTCGAGTATAAGACTGTATCATCTGCATATAAATGGTTGAGAGCTTCCTATTGCTTGAGCTATGTTGTTGATGTAAATTGAGAAGACCTAGGATCAAGCCTTGGGATACTCTCTTGGTGACAGGCAGTGGCTGAGACAGCAGATGTTCTGACTTTATACAGTACGCTCTTTGAGAGAGGTAGTTAGCAAACCAGGCCAAAGACCCTTCAGAGACAATAATACTCATTAGCCGGCCCACAAGAATGGAATTGTCTACCATATCAAAAGCTTTGGCCAAGTCAATAAAAATAGCAGCACAACATTGCTTAGAAACAAGGGCAATGGTGGCATCATTTAGGACCTTTAAGGTTGCAGTGACACATCCATAACCTGAGCGGAAACCAGATTGCATACCCGAGAGAATACTATAGACGTCAAGAAAGCCAGTCAGTTGATTATAGTCCGTATCAGGGAAGGGCTTACTGTGTTTGGTTAAAACCAGGGCTCAAATTCAGTTTTTGTATTTATTAAGGATCCCCATTAGCTGCTGCCAAGGTAGCAGCTACTCTTCCTGGTGTCCAGCAACATTAAGGCAGTTTTATATACAATTTACAATATTACATGACATTACATTTCAAAACACATTCCCCCAGGCCACATTCCCTCAGGCAAGTCTGATGCTATGGTTTTGCTGCGTGGTGATTAATCCATTGAGACTGTGCCACAAAATGTGTGAAAAAACGTTGCAAAACCCAGCCAGATAATTTCAAGTCAAAGTCGATTTCCGGGTCTTCAAGTCCAATTCAAATCTCAAGTGATTTTAATTTCTATCAAGTCTAGTCTCAAATCATAAAATGTGTGACCTCTGTGGGTTCAGGAGGAGGTGTAGTCTGGTTGTCCTCCATGACCATGGTCCCCTCAGGGTTCCACTCAGGTGTTACAGCCTGAATTCATAATATATATATATATATTTTCACCCTTCTACACACAATACCCCATAATGACAAAATGAAAAGATGTTTTAAGAAAGTTTGCACATTTATTGAAAATGAAATAGATAAATATCTCAATTACATAAGTATTCACCCCCCTGAGCCAATAGACTCACCGTTGGCAGTGATTACAGCTGTGAGTCTTTCTGGTTAAGTCTAAAAGAGCTTTCCACACCTGGATTGTGCAACATTTGCCCATAATTCTTTTCAAAATTCTTCAAGCTCTGGAAATTGGTTGTTGATCATTGCTAGACAACCATTTTTAGGTCTTGCCATAGATTTTTTCAATCAAAACTGTAACTCGGCCATTCACTGTCTTCTTGGTAAGAAACTCCAGTGTAGATTTGGCCTTGTGTTTTAGGTTATTGTCCTGCTGAAAGGTCAAGTCATATCCAAGTGTCTGGTGGAAAGCAGACTGAACCAGGTATTCCTATAGGATTTTGCCTGTGCTTAGCTCCATTCCGTTTCTGTTTTATCCTGAAAAACTCCCCAGTCCTTAAAGATTACAAGCATAGCCATAACATAATGCAACCACCTTGCTTGAAAATATGGAGAGTGGTACTCAGTAATGTGTTTGCTCCAAACATAACACTTTGTATTAAGGACATTGCTTTGTCACAATTTTTGCAGTATTACTTTAGTGCCTTGTTGCAAACAGGGTGCATGTTTCAGGATATTTTTATTCTGTACAAGCTTCTTCCTTTTCACTCTGTTAATTAGGTTAGTATTGTGGAGTAACTAAAATGTTGTTGATCCATCCTCAGTTTTCTCCTATCACAGCCATGAAACTCTAACTGTTTTAAAGTCACCATTGGCTTCATGGTGAAATCCCTGAGCGGTTTCCTTCCTGTATCTTTGTAGTGACTGGGTGTATTGTATACACCTAAAGTGTAATTAATAACTTCACCATGCTGAAAGGGATATTCAATGTCTGCTTTTTATATTTAACCCAGCTACCAATAGGTGCCCTTCCTACAGAGGCATTGGAAAACCTCCCTGGTCTTTGTGGTTTAATCTGTGTTTGAAATTCACTGCTCGACTGAACACTATATGTGTTCGGTACAAAGATGAGGTAGTAATTCAAAAATCATGTTAAACACTATTATTGCACACAGTGAGTCCATGCAACTTATGTGACTTGTTAACATCAACATTTGTTAAGCAAATGTTTACTCCTGAACTTATTTTGGCTTGCCATAACAAAGGGGTTGAAAACTAACTTAAGACATTTCAGCTTTTCATTTTGAAAAACCATAATTCCACTTTGACATCATGGGGTATTATTGTGTGTAAGACAGTGACAATACATCTCTATTTAATAAATTTTAAATTCCGGCTGTAACACAACAAAATGTGGAAAAATTCAAGGGGTGTGAATACTTTCTGAAGGCACTGTAAATATGTTTTGGGTAAAAATAAGTCAGCTATGATAAGTCAAGTCAGACAAACCTGACTAAACTATTTTGATGTGTACTGTAGGTTTTTGTTAGTGTGTTAGTGTGTGGGTATATTTAGTAAGTCTATAATGGTTATAAAGCGCTGTTGGGTAAGTCTTAGAATGAAAAATCCCATTTTGTGTTTATTAAACAAACAAAGTTAGTTTAAATACACCATATGAAAACCACACAAACATGTCTGAACTAAAAATCTGCATGTACTTGATAAATTGCCTTAATTTTCTTATAAAGAAATGTCAAAACCATAGTTGAATGGAAGTAATGAAACAGGCATTCGTGAACATGGTATAGCTTACAGTACAAACACAATATGCAACAAACTTTAGGCTTAGAGTGCCTTTGGAAAGTATTCAGACCCCTTTACTTTTTCCACATTTTGTTGTGTTACAGCCTTATTCTAAAATTGATGAAATAGTTTTTTTCCTCATCAGTCTACACACAATACCCCATAATGACGAAGCAAAAACAGGTTTAGAACTGTTTGCTAATTTATTACAAAAACAAAACTGAAATATCACATTTGCATAAGTATTCAGACCCTTTACTCAGTACTTTGTTGAAGAACCTTTGGCAGCAATTACAGCCTTGAGTCTTCCTGGGTATGACACTACAAGCATGGCACACCTGTATTTGGGGAGATTCTCCCATTCTTCTCTGCAGATCCCCTAAAGCTCTGTCAGTTTGGATGGGGAGCGTTGATGCACAGCTATTTTCAGGTCTCTCCAGAGATGTTTGATCGGGTTCAAGTCCAGGCTCTGGCTGGGCCACTCAAGGACATTTCGAGACTTGTCCCGAAGCCATTCCTGCATTGTCTTGGATGTGTGCATAGGGTCGTTGACCTGTTGGAAGGTGCACCTTCGCCCCAGTTTGAGGTCCCGAGCACTCTGGAGCAGGTTTTCATCAAGGATCTGTTTGTACTATGCTCCGTTCATTTTTCCCTCGATACTGACTAGTCTCCCAGTCCCTGCCTCCGCAGCCAACAAGTGCTCAGCATATGTGGGAACTCCTTCAAGACTGTTGGAAAAGCATTCCAGGTGAAAGTGGTTGAGAGAATGCCAAGAGTGTGCAAAGCTGTCATCAAGGCAAAGGGTCTCTACTTTGAAGAATCTTTGTTTAACACTTATTTGGTTACTACATGATTCCATGTATTATTTCATAGTTTTGATGTCTTCACTATTATTCTACAATGTAGAAAATAATAAAAAATAAAGAAAAACCCTTGAATTAGTAGTAGTAACTTGACTGGTACTGTATGCAAATAAGGTATGTTTTTTATTTGTAATACATTTGCAAAAATGTCTAAACCTATTTTCGCATTATGGGTTATTGTGTGTAGATTACTGGATGTTTTTTATTGAATCCATTTTAGAATAAGGCCGTAATGTAACAAAATGTGGAAAAAGTCAAGGGGTCTGAATACTTCCCGAAGGCACTGTATATATGCCTTATATGTCATACACTGTCTGGATGCAATATTCTACTCAGGAATATTCAATACTGAAATCTGTAACTCTCGTTATACCAAATGCATCTCTGGTTCTTTTCTGCTGACAACAATAAATTCCTCTTTGTCTTTAATGCAAGGTTTGATCTAAACATTGAGCAAAATGGTTACTTTCTATGTTATATAGTGGAATGTTTTTTCTGCTGGTGTATTCTGAGGTAGCTCCTCTCTGAGAAACTTTTCCCGCAGTGCGTACAGGCAAACGACCTCGCTCCCGTGTGGACCTTCAGGTGAATCTTCAAATGGTGCTGGTGGGAGAACCTCTTCTCACACTGGGGGCAACTGTAGGGTTTCTCCCCCGTGTGGACCCTCTGGTGCCTTTTCAGGCTGGAGGAGTGGGAGAAACTAGCCCGGCACAGGTGGCAGCCGAATGGTTTCTCCCCCGTGTGGACCCTCTGATGCCTTTTCAGGTCACCAGTCTGGGCAAAGCGCATCTGACACTGGGTACAGCTGAAGGGTTTTTCCCCTGTGTGGACCCTCTGGTGGATCTCCACCTTCTGGAGGCAGCTGAAGCCTTTGTTACAGAACATGCAGAGGAACCGTTTCTCTTTACTATTGCCTGATGTGGCTTCCCCTCCCTGAGCCTGGGTTCTAGCCATGTCGTTTGAGTTCAATATCTGATCAAAAAGAACATGGCCGTGTGAATCGGTAGGCCCCATTGATCTGGACACTGGGTCGCCATCCCTGAATGCGTGTAAAGTGGAGTGGGTTGTGACATTTGGATTTGTCTCTAAGCTTTCCCTGTAATCTAAGAAACCTCTGCCCTGTGAGTGTCCGTCTCCAAGGTGACGATCTCCATTCCGTGTGGGAGGAACGTCGCCCTCCACTTTCACAGTCACTTCATCTACGACCAGACCCTCCCCTTTCTTATCTAGGCACCCTTCAGAGTATACACTACTCCTGTACCGGTTCCAGTCCCCTCTAGACAGATCAGTCTGTGTCTCTAAACCCAAGGGTATGTTGCCAGGGTCCATCTCTGTAACGTAAGAACAAGACGGATCATCACTGCCTGTGTCTAACGCGTCACGATCACCATCACCACAGGAATGATCCGTCCTCTGGCTCTGACGAAATAATGGTAAATAGTCTGAGCCAGGAACAGCAGGACAGCCCAGCGGCCCCAGCCCCAGTCTCTCTGGGTCTGACCTGTGGTCAGATCCTGTGTGTAAAAGCCTTTTGGTTACAGTTAAAGTCTCTTTGTCTGTCTCTGACTTGATGGCGTTCGGCATTCCACTGACCGCCGTGATGCTGCGTCTAGTCCTGGGCTGGGGCATGGCGGTGGTGGATTGGTCCCCCGTGTCTACAGTCTGGATTTCTCTGCTGTGTTGTGGGTCGTCTCCTTCAGTCCTCTCCTGCTTGACCAGAGACGATCCTCCAGGACCTGCAGCCTTTCCATCTGCAGACTGACACATGAAGAGAGGGGGTTATTACCGGTACATGAGTTGAATTGGATAACAATGTCGTAGGTGTTGAGATAATAGGCATAATACCAAACCAGAGATGGCGCTAGTGGGGCACCTATCTAGGATAGATAAACAGGTGCATTATGAGTGTCTGATTAGGATGTAGTGACCTGTAACGTGTAACACCCGAATAAAGGATTATGATCGGAACTTATTTAAAGTCTCTGACGTGAGTTATTCACATATACAGTTGAAGTCGGAAGTTTACATACACCTTAGCCAAATACATTTAAACTGTTTTTCACAATTCCTGACATTTAATCCTATTAAAAATGCCCTGTCTTAGGTCAGTTAGGATCACCACTTTATTTTAAGAATGTGAAATGTCAGAATAATATTAGAGAGAATATATTTCAGATTTTATTTCTTTCATCACATTCCCAGTGGGTCAGAACTTTACATACACTCAATTAGTATTTGGTAGCATTGGCTTTAAATGGTCAAACTTTTCAGGTAGCCTTCCACAAGCTTCCCACAATAAGTTGGGGGAATTTTGGCACATTCCTCCTGACAGAGCTGGTGTAACTAAGTCAGGTTTGTAGGCCTCCTTGCTCGCATACACTTTTTCAGTTCTGCCCACAAATTTTCTATAGGATTGTGGTCCCGTGTGGCTCAGTTGGTAGAGCATGGCGCTTGCAACGCCAGGGTTGTGGGTTCATTCCCCACGGGGGGACCAGGATGAATATGTATGAACTTTCCAATTTGTAAGTCGCTCTGGATAAGAGCGTCTGCTAAATGACTTAAATGTAAATGTAGGTCAGGGCTTTGTGATGGCCACTCCAGTACCTTGACTTTGTTGTCCTTAAGCCATTTTGCCACAACTTTGGAAGTATGCTTGGGGTCATTGTCCATTTGGAAGACCTATTTGCGACCAAGCTTTAACTTCCTGACTGATGTCTTGAGATGTTGCTTCAATATATCCACATAATTTTCCTTCCTCATGATGGCATCTATTTTGTGAAGTGCACCAGTCCCTCCTGCAGCAAAGCACACCCACAACATGATGCTGCCACCCCCGTGCTTCACGTTTGGGATGGTGTTCTTCGGCTTGCAAGCCTCCCCCTTTTTCCTCCAAACATAACGATGGTCATTATGGCCAAACAGTTCTATTTTTGTTTCATCAGACCAGAGGACATTTCTCCAAAAAGTACAATCTTTGTCCCCATGTACAGTTGCAAACCGTAGTCTGGCTTTTTTATGGCGGTTTTGGAGCAGTGGCTTCTTCCTTGCTGAGCGGCCTTTCAGGTTACGTCGATATAGGACTCGTTTTACTGTGGATATAGATACTTTTGTACCCGTTTCCTCCAGCATCTTTACAAGGTCCTTTGCTGTTGTTCTGGGATTTGATTTGCACTTTTCGCACCAAAGTACGTTCATCTCTAGGGAACAGAATGCGTCTCCTTCCTGAGGGGTATGACGGCTGCATGGTCCCATGGTGTTTATACTTGCGTACTATTGTTTGTACAGATGAACGTGGTACCTTCAGGCATTTGGAAATTGCTCCCAAGGATGAACCAGACTTGTGTAGGTCTACATGGGAAGACTGTGAATATCCTCTGGATGGTGTGGGCAGGACACATAATGAGGAGATGGGGAAGACCCCACCAGGGCAGTTATCTCTGCCGACCGTGCCTCCACAATTTCAGGAGGACGTGGAAGAGGAAGGAGAGGCCCTGAGGCTCCCAGAGGCGCTCAACCTTCCAGAAGTGCCCAATATGCTACCACTGTGCCAAACTAGGGCAAGAAAGGGAAAAAAGTGTTGATAATGTAAATAGGTATATTCCCTGTGGTATTAAAATGGTATGAAGTGCTCAAGCTAATTCTATACGAAAAGGAAGGTGTTGAGATAATGGGCATAATACCAACTCAGAGAAGGCGCTAGCGGGGCACCTAGCAAGGATAGATCAATCAATCACATTTTATTGGTCACATACACATGGTTGTGCTTCTAGTTCCAACAGTTCAGCAATATCTAACAATTCCACAACAAATTCCCAATACACACAAATCTAAGTAAGGAACGGAATAAGAATATATGGATGAGCAATGTTAGAGCAGCCTAGGCTAAGATAGATAGTATAGAATACAGTATATACATATGGGATGAGTAACGCAAGATAGGATGTCGTGACCTGTAACATGTAATACCTGAGTAAAGGATTATTCTTGCATCTTATCTAACTCTCCGATGTGAGTTATTCACACACACATATTAACAGTAGGGAAGTCTCACAAGCTCCCCTATGTACATGTAAGCAAGTGAATAGCTGAGGGGAGCCTTTCTGAAACAAACAGGCCACATTTGAGTTACAAAGTAACTGTAATTTTTCGTGCAACACTATTACACTAACCTCTATCACAATAACATGCTGGGTTGAGGTTCCACTCCCCTCATCAACAGTGATTGGTTGGTCATCTCTCCATTTATTGTGTCCCGCTGGCTTCACAAAGCTCCTGTGGCCTCCAGTGAGATGTCCTTCTCCCGAGAGAGTGATTGGAGGAAAAGAGGTGGTTAGGTTAGCTACTGTCAATGCTCAACAGTATATTGTATACTATTGATACTGTCTAGAATTGGCAAGGTAACACTTCTCATAACTACTTGATATACTATTAATTGATTGATGTAGGCCGATTATGTTCCATGCATCACATTGTTTTCAATTAGTAAATAATAAGAAATACAGTAAATCAAGGATCTGGTTACAATATGATAGTGTCTTTGCGCAAGGTAGCCAAGTAATCAGGGGAATTATTGCATTCTATCCAAAAACTGACCAAGACCCAATTATGGGTAATACATCTGAACACAGGCACTGAGCTATATATGAACGGCGACCTGCTCCGCAGCCTCCTACAAAATGTACCTCTTGCCATTCCTCTGTTTCGGTCGAGGAGCTTGACACCTCTGGGACGAATGGCGAGGACACGCTCTCGCATTGACCTCTCTATGCGCTCCCGTGACACCTTCATTTCCAGTAGTTTCTTCCGCAATGCCCTGTTTTCTTTCTGGCTTTGAGTTATTTCCAAACGAAACACTGCATAGTCGTCGTCTACGAGTTTACAGATCTCTGCCACGGCTGCATTCGCTAGCACCTCCATGATGGAGGCTATTTGAGTGTGAAAAACCATACAGTTAGCCATTGTTAGCTAACGTTAGCAGCTAGCGTTACCTAGATAACATCTACCAACCAAGTCCTGTCTCAAACGCGAATTAAAGAATACATGGGGTATGTGATGCTGCGCAGTTAAATGAGCCATATTTTGAGTTCCATGGTATTAATAAATGTCCAAATATCAATGAAAAAACGGTGTAAATTGTTATTGGTCATTGTTTACTTCCGTACACACTGAAGAGAAAGGATGTTATTAGTTGGTGGCTTTCCAGCAGACTAGACGCTGTGTTGCTTATTGCTGCCTTTCGCAGCTCGGAGGGCAGATTGCACCTTTTGGGTAAAATAAAGGAATGGGAAAATCATCAGGGTCACTGTTGCTTTTACATTGATAAAGTTTGATCATAAAGTTACTGGTCCCCTCCCCATGTCAAACACTTGGATTCATTATTAAGGGGTTAAGGTGACATCACCTTAACTCTCATTTTCATACATGATATTCTCTTATCTAATTTAAGTAAGTACCGCCTTGTAACCAACACCAGAAAAGGTGTGTTTGCAGAGGAGCGTGGTTTATATTGCTAGATAGCTACTCCACTGGTTCCAAAATTTAACAGTGAGCTGTCAGCAAATATAATTGAAAGTTTACCCTATTCATCTATGGCAAAGATACTTCTACGTTTCACTTTTTGGCTGTGCCTGGGGTTAGTTAGTTACGGGCTAGCTAGGTCTTCAGCCTGCATGGAACAAAAGGGTCATTCAAAACTCAAACGCAGTTGTCAGGTCAACACCCCTCAGTGCTGCTGTGAACTGCATCACGAGAGACATGCCAAACGGGAAATGTATAACAAAAAAATGCAGATGATTTTACTGCAACATTTCTCCCTGCATCCAAGTTACTTGATATAGGTGTTTCAAAGAGCTGCCAGTCAAGGCAAGCTCATTAATATAAGCTGCCCACACACCCAACCGGTCTTTTCTAACTTCCTGGTAATTAGTTTAAAAATATGTTTCGGAATGACTGTTCAGGACCTCTAAATTGCACCACCATCTAACCCTGCACCTATACACTCCCCCCCAAAACCCACCACCCCATCCAACTACTTTGGCCCTAAGAAATCCTACATCCGGCCGTCAGCCTTGGAGGATGGAACCCCTTCTCTCAAAACTCCCTGTACATTTTCTGCACTAAAATCTCTCACACCCAAATATTTCTCTGCTGCTGCAACTACCACATCTATCTTCTGTGATTTCTACTCCATCAGTGCATTGCGGTTGATCACCATGGCTATAAAAATCAGGAAATCCAACCTAACAAAATCTCATACTCTCTGGATCTCTCCCTTTAGACCTACTCACTAGGGGGCTCCCAGTCAAATCACTCACCTCTACTCTCTTCCCTGCCTCACTACTCGAACTCTGGCCATCTCAACCTGTCTCTGAGGGCGCTTCGGATCCCCAGCTGCATGAGTGCCCCCACAGTTGACATACAATGCTTTCTCTATCCCAACTGTACACTCCTTATGACTATTCCCTCCTACACATTTCTGACATTGTGTGATCTCCCTTCTACACACTGATGCAACATGTTTGAATCCTCGTCACCTCAAGCACTGTAGCGGGCTCGGAACATAGGCCCTCATAGAATAGCAAATATAACCTAACCTGACCTTATCAGGTAGAAACTCTGTCAAAGCTCAACAAGACAGACGATATTCTCAGTCTCATCATTGCTACCGGGTCTACAGTACGTCTCACCAAATGGCAGGCGTCACAAACTCCACAAATATTATTTTTCCTTTGATCCACCTTGAATCCACTCTTTCCAAAAATCTCATTCCCACCAGTCCAAAATCTTCTCCGGTAGGCTTCACAAGGCAAATGTTGTAAGTCTCTACCACACCTGTCGCCGCAGGTAGGCCTACTTCATTCTGGTCTACCTCACCACTGCCCACCGACTCCATTTCAAGATCATCAAGAGAGCAAGCAGACCTAAAGATAAGATTGTGTACTCCGTAGATGAACTGAACTTAGCACCATTCTTAAACTTTTGCGTCATCACACCACCCATGCTGTTCTTTGAAATATGGTACTGCCTATAACATGACACATCAAACCTATTCATGATCAGTATCCTTCAAGCTCAAGTGAAGACTTGTTTAGAAAAATTACCCTAAATGACAAAAACAATGGCTGGCTAGATCCCATCTGTGGAAAGGACGGAAACCTATAGGTTCTAACGAAGCCGATGATACGAAGACCACTAATTGTCACGTGTGCTCCCTTTCCGGCCTCGAGGTCACCAGGCTGCTCGTTATGTCGCACACCAGTCACCGTCATTACGCGCAGCAACACATCATCAGACTCACCTGGACTCCATCACTTCCCTGATTACCTTCCCTATATATGTCACTCCCTTTGGTTCCTTCCCCAGGCGTCATTGTTTCTGTTCCTGTGTTAAGTCTGTGCGTTGTTCGTGTCATGTTGCATTTATTTATTAAAACCCTCACTCCCTGAACTTCCCGACTCTCAGCGCACATCGTTACATTAATTCTAAATGATAAACAAGAAAATAAAAAGTCAACATATCAAAAGAACATGAATTATCATGTATTAACAGATTTGATCACCTATTTATAGTACATAAAGGAATAGGTACCACCTGATTGTCAAATAATGTTTTTTGGGGGGAAGGGGGTGTTATACAAAAGAGGGACAGTATATTTGTTATGAATAGAACAGACAAATTCAGAGACAAACACTTCAATGACAATAAGTATGCCAGCACACCAAAAAAGAAGTCTGTTTCATGTGAGAAAGACTGCATACCTAGATGCTCAACTGAGGGACTTAGTAATCCAAAAAAACCTCTTACCCCAAGACACTTCACATCATAACTATAATATGTCAGCTAAAGAATGGTTCCCTGATATCCCCTGTGTACATCTAAAACCACACTGCTACGATTTCTCCCCATTGTGAACACTCCTATGTCTGATAAGGTTACTCAGGAATGAGAAGCTCTTGTAACATAGTTTGCACTTGAAGGGCCTCTCCTTGGTGTGAACGGTCTGGTGCCTCTTCACATAAGTCGCCTCGGTGAAGCGCTTCCCACACGTGGGGCAGGCGTACGGCTTGTCAGCGTCCGTCCTAATGCCTGGCTTCCCACGTTGTGACCCAATGACACCAGAGGAGGTAGAAGCAGGAGCCACCACCCTCAGGTGGTTAGTCTTTGAGCTCCCTCCTTGACCTCTAGTCATTGTTTGGGTGTTGTTAGGATTGTGTGATGTGTTAAAGGCTAGGTACCTCTTGTGGTGAACACCCATCCTGACCCTGTCTGTATTGGTGGGGTAACCATGAGGTAGTTGAGGAAGGCTAGACCCAGGTCCAGGCCTTCTTTGAACCCAGTCACCAAGCATTAGACTAGATCCTGAAGGAGAAGACAGACTTCCTGAAAGACTACCACCAGGGGGGTCTCCCACCACTCTCTGTGAAGGCTGAATCCCAAGGTGACCTGCTCTGCTCAACATGGATACTGTGCTGTTTGTATCATAGGAACACGAGGGTCTATCTCTATCAGCCCCAGGACCTGCTCCATCCCTGCACTGAGACTGTAAAGAGAAGGGTCTGGGCTGCAGACTAGATCCCTGACTGGAGCATCTGTCTCTCTGATGTCCACCAGGACTGAGGTTGTTCAGTCCACTTGTCCACTGGTTGTGTTCTGTGTGGAGTCTCTGTCCCTCTTGGTTGGGTCCTGGTTCCGACTTGGGAAGGAAGAGCGACGGCTCCTGATCCAGGGTTCTGATCCGGGGCCAGGGTTTGCGACCAGCTGCTTCAGAGGTCCAGTCTCTCCCACCAGCAACACCAGATATCAGCAGGTCCTCAGACTGCAGACGGTAACAAAAATGGAAAATAAAAGCATAAAGTTTTATATACAAAATTCTTTGCTGTACACATTATAATAAAATGTTAACCACAGTCAAGCCCATCTTTAACACTGATTTAAGTACCTAACAATATGGAGTCATTGGAGTTTATAATAAAAATTGTCCCTATGAGTTGATTCAAGAATTAAGTATAATGTTTTGGTTCAACTGACATAAGGGAAACAGCCCCTGCAATGATACAAAAAATAACCAAGTATGTCAGGAATTTTGTATTTAATTTGAACAAAGTGTTCACACACTCACATAACGTGAAGTACAGTAGTTTTATTGCACAAAACAATACGTGACAAGTAGAATAACTCATTATGGTAACACTTTACCTTTTGTGTAAATCTGGTACAATTGCATTACACACAGCTTCACTACTTCATGTCAAGTAAACATGAATTAAAGCACGATCATTCCCTCATTAAAAAACACCAACATCAAATCACTTTTCGTCAGTGAAGCATTTTTACAGACACCATCACACCAACCATCACCATATCATCTACTCTGCCTCATCATACTCATTCTTTGCTCAGTTCACCACATCCAGTTCACTACTACATCCAAAACCAACAGATTTAACTACAAAGTAACTAGTTCTACATGACAAATCACTTTATATGGGCCGGGTGAATTTTATGATGGTGTATCCTGAGGTAGCGCCTCTCTAAGAAACCTCTTCCTGCAGTCGAACGACTTCTCAGGTGCATCTTCAGCTGGTGCTGGTGGGAGAGCCTCACACTGGGAGCAGCTGTACGGGTTTCTCCCCTGTGTGGACCCTCTGGTGGATCTCCACCTGTTTGGAGAAACGGAAGGCTTTCCCACAGAATGAACACGTGAAGCGTTTCTCTTTGCCACCGAATCTACTGATAGAGTTACTACTACTGTCATTTGGCTTGTGTAGCCATTTAGTTTTAAGGCACTGACATTGCCTGAGGTCTGGTTTAACATTATGAGAGTGTGGGAAGGACGAATGTCAGGGAGTGTCTGTGTTGTCCCAGGGTCCATGTTCCAGTTGATAGATCCTATAGAAGGCAGGCTGAAGGCAGCACCTGTTTGGGGGTTAACCTGAGGCACCATCAGTCTCTCTGAATCACAACTATAGGAGCAGGACAGAGCATCGCTAGCAGAGTCAGTGTCAGTTCTCTCCCGCGGCATATGGGCACCTCCCCGTCCCCGCGGTTGAAACCTACACCTTGCCCTGCTCTCAGCAAGTCTGTTGTCATGTAGACTAAGTTCAGTTGTTGTGGTTAACAGTGTTAGTTCCCCAGCCCAGAGTTGAGGACGCTGTCCCATCCACTGACCTCCACTATGTTGCCTCTGGTCCTGGCCTGCTCGGTGATGTTGTCCCCTGGGTCCTTGGCTGCACCCATCTGAGTCTGGGAATCCAAGATGGCCGCCCAGTCTCCTCTGTTAGCCTCCAGCCAACCACCTGCAGGAAGCGGTTAGAAAATAGACTTTATATACATGGCAGAGAACTCTACATATGGAGGTTATTTTTTACCAATTACCAATTAATTAGTCAAGTTCATACATTCTTACATGTGTTTTATTTACTTAAACTGAAGTTGTATTGATTTCATTTTTTGAATAAGAAAAAATGTATAGCCAGGTGCATCACTATTCCCAGATCTATTACTGTATGTAGGCTGTATGCATTTCTCCCTTACCTTGCTCCCTCATCTTTAATCCACTCAGCAGATCAATGCTCTCTGGTCCATCTTCTATTGTCTCCTCTTTGACCAGCAGCAGATCAGGCTTCCCATCCTCCATGTCTACTGACTGTAAGAGATACAGAGTGAGAGGATGTTGGATCAAGAAATATGATATGAGCACCCTGCTATGGAGCATCTTCTGATTGGGCAATGAGGGATTGCTGTGAGCACTATGCAAACATGTTAGTTGAGTTGACACTGCAAACGTGTTAGTTGATTTGATTACTTAACACTCTAATGGTTTGAAAATTGAAAGGCATGGTCCCACACTTAAGACACAATTTATGAAGTCTAGGGGCCGTATCCACAAAGATTCTCAGAGTAGAAGTGCGGATCGAGGATCAGGTCCTCACCTGTCTACATCAGTGGAGGCTCATCTGAGGAGGAAGGGGAGGACCATCCTCCTCAGTGAATTCATAAAACAAAAAATGGTAAAACATTTAAAAAGGTATCCTTTAGATAAAACAATACTAAATATATTCACGTCACCAAATAATTCATTAAAACACACTGTTTTGCAATGAAGGTCTACAGTAGCCTCAACAGCACTCTGTAGGGTAGCACCATGGTGTAGCTAGAGGACAGTTATCTTCCGTCCTACTCTTGGTACATTGACTTCAATACAAAACCTAAGAGGCTCTTGGTTCTAACCCCCTTCCATAGACTTACACAGTAATTATGACAACTTCATGCTGCTCTTGCAGCATGAACTGACATGTTATCCACCCAATCAAAGGATCAGAGAATTAATCTAGTACTGAAAGCATAAGCTACTGCTAGCTAGCACTGCAGTGCATAAAATGTGGTGCGTAGTTGACTCAAAGAGAGAGAAAGACAATAGTTGAATGGTTTTCAACAAATTAATTTCTTAAAAAATGAAGGAGAAGCAAGAGAGAGTCATTTTTTTTCACTTTCAGTTTCACTTAGCAAATGCAGCTGCAACTGTGCAGCTGCAGCTGCAGCTGCAAATGCAACTGCATGATTGTAGCGGGTTTACTAACGCATTATTTCTATGTTGACTAGGATGTTACTTCAGCTAATATGGGAACAACGATGTAGGCTGTGTGTAGCGGTTATGACATGGTTTGGCTTGGAAAGGTTTTTTCATCAGGTCACATACAGCTGATGTGTTGTGCATTGAAGTCCACAAACAAAGGGAAAAGGTGAGAAGAGGAGAGTGCATAGAGGCGAGAAGGAATACAACATGGCTGCTATGAAAGTGAACAGGGGTGTATTCATTTTGCCAATTCTGTTGAAAAACGTTTCTTAAATGGAAGCAAATGAAACGTGGGGAAAAATACCTGAATTTGTCCAAAATAAACTCTCGTTTGCAACTGTTGGACTAATGATTACATCCGAGATAAGCTAGATGCAGGCAAGAGTGTGCATGACGGTATTGAATGTGTCACGGTCTGTCCATGTGTCACTGTCCGTCACCTCAAATTTTTCTCTCGACCTGTGTGCACCTATGTTGTAAGCTTTCATTAATAGGCTAGGTTCTCGCAACCTCATGAAATAGGTTTTGGGACAATTTGAGTATCATGTCGTAGCCTAAACCTATCGATGTTACATTTAACTGGGTGAATGGAATATGAATGACAGTCATCCAATATGCTGTAATAGAAATAAAGCCATGCTCATTGAGAAAGAAAACAGCACTGACAGCCACTGGTCTACATAATCTTATTCATTATGATCTAAAAGGCTAAACTGATCCTAGATCAGCACTCCTACTCTGATAGGCTTTATGGACACAGACCCTGACCTAATACCATTCAGACCGTAGTTCACAGTGGGCTCACCTCAGTGAGACTGTGTGTGGTCCTGTGCTGCTCAGCTGGTTCCTCTGTGGGTTCAGGAGGTGTAGTCTGGTTGTCCTCCATGACCATGGTCCCCTCAGGGTTCCCCAGACCCTCCTCACACCTCTCCTCCTTCACCAACAGCAACTCTGGACCCTCCTCCTGGAAGAGACGGGTGATACAGAATACACAGACATACAGTATACTCCCTCAGGTACGTACACACAGATAATAAAACACTTTCAACATGGAGTGTTTGCCCATCCCCACTAAGTTTGAGTCCTATACTACTATACATTATGACTTCATTGTTGTTAAACCCATCATGGTGGACATAAATATGATGTTGTGGGCAAAAACAAGTCAGCTATGATAAGTCAAAAGTCATCATCAGACGAACCTGCTAAACTATTTTGACATGTACAGTATGTGTTTGTTAGTGTGTGGGTATGTGTAGGTATATTTACTAAATGTATATTGGTGATAAGGGTCATTCCACGAAATGTGCCTTTTCATCCCTTTTACGTGGAAATTGTGCACAAGTATTACATTTTAAAAGGCCGTTGTATTAAATGAAGTGCCCTTTAATATAGACCACATGGAAAATTCAATAAATCAGATGTTTAATATGAATAAAGACTACAGTTGTGCAAAAATTGTGCATCCTCTGTGATTTCTAGGAAGATTTTAACCCACTTAACCCCAACATTTCTCCAAGTTTTCACCATAATTGTAAAACCATAGTTATATTGTTGCTTTCACAAAGTAATTTCTGAAGCTTTTTATTTATTTCATGTTATTAGTGATTCAATTTAAACCTGTTAAACTCTGAGTGATTGTTTTGGGGCCTGTACATGGCCCGGTGAGTGTGGGGATTACATTTTTTATTTTATTTTAATCAGAAAAACATATAATTTGAAAGCTACAGGCCTTGTCTTTTTGGAAATCTAACTCAAATCTTACTGCTGGCAATTTTATAAGAATCTCCCCCCATAAAGTCCATAAATAATGCGCTATGGACATATTCAGAGAGTATGCAGTGTAGGTCAAGTTACCAAAAGTGCAAACATTTAGTATGAATGGAAAGGGTACATACACCCTGGTCATTGTAAAGCAATGCATTTCCTTCTCCATCCATATGACCTTGTATGCATCCTCCACATGCTCCGTTTAGCTAGCTCATCGTTTACAAATAGGAAAAGTAGTTTGACGTTTCTTCACCGGTCTGTGGCTTATTTTTTACTTTTCTACACCATAGGCTGACTACTAAGGTAATTTTAAGATGTCAGGCTTGAAAATATGTTCAGGCATTTTGGCACAGTGATATCATGTGATTTTGGCAAATTTACACAAAATAAATACAGAAATACCATATTTATATAAGTATTCAGAGCCTTTGCTATTAGACTCCAAATTGAACTCAGGTGCATCGTGTTTTCATTGATCATCCTTGATGTTTCTAAAACTTGATTTGAGTCCACCTGTGGTAAATTCAATTGATTGGACATGATTTGGAAAGGCACACACCTGTCTATATAAGGTCCCACAGTTGACAATGCATGTCAGAGCAAAAACCAGGCCATGAGGTCAAAGGAATTGTCCGTAGAGCACCAAGACAGGATTGTGTCGAAGCACAGATCTGGGGAAAGGTACCAAAAAATGTCTGCAGCATTGAAGGTCCCCAAGAACACAGTCACCTCCATCATTCTTAAATGGAAGAAGTTTGTAACCACCAAGACTCTTCCTAGAGCTGGCCGTCCGGCCAAACTGAGCAATCGGGGGAGAAGGACCTTGGCCAGGGAGGTGACCAAAAACCGGATGGGAGAACCTTCCAGAAGGACAACCATCTCTGCAGGACTCCACCAATCAGGCCTTCATGGTAGAGTGGCCAGACAGAAGCCACTCCTCAGTAAAAAGGCACATGACAGCCTGCTTGGGCAAATTACAGAGAGATCCTGGATGAAAACCTGCTCCAGAGCCTTCAGGACCTCAGACTTGGGCGAAGGTTCACCTTCCAACAGGACAACGACCCTAAGCACACAGCCTAGACAACGCAGGAGTGGCTTCGGGACAAGTCTCTGAATGTCCTTGACTGGCCCAGCCGAACATCTCTGGAGAGACCTGAAAATAGCTGTGCAGTGACACTCCCCATCTAACCTGACAGAGCTTGAGAGGATCTGCAGAGAAAAATGGGAGAAACTCCCCAAATACAAGTCTGCCAACCTAGTAGCGTCATACCCAAGAAGACTCGATGCTGTAATCGCTACCAAAGGTGCTTCAGCAAAGTACTGAGTAAAGGGTCTGAATACTTAAGTAAATGTGATGTTTCAGTTTTCATTTATTTGTATATTTTTTAGCAAAAATTTCTAACAAACTGTTTTTGCTTTGTCATTATGTGGTATTGTGTGTAGCTTGATGAAGGGAAAAAAAGGTTTTAATCAATGTTATAAGGCTGTATCGTAACAAAATTTAGAAAAAGTCATTCCTGTAAGACGAAATTAAGGTATGCACATTGCGCAAGCCATTCACTTTTAAAATGTCTGTGTTCCAATGAGAATTTGTGAATGTTTAGAGCACCACCATTAGGTAAAAGATCCGATTTAAAAATGGGTTTTATTTTTTATTTATTCCTTTTGGAACTGTACTTGGTGACATATTTGATCTTAAACCTGATCTCAAATCTCTTATTTTGGTGACCCACCCCCTGTACATTTAAGTTTGTGTGGTCTGCTCTATCTTGGGCTCTGTAGTAGTCATATTGTTTCTGACACCTTTATCTTAATCCCAAAGTTCTTACCTTTCCATCTCTGTAGTGTAAGAACAAGACAGATCATCAACGGCAGTGTCTAACGCGTCACCATCACCAAGAGAATCAACCGTCCTCTGGCTCTGGTGAAATACCGGTAAATACTCAGAGCCAGGAGCAGGAGGACAGCCCAGTCTCCCCAGACCCAGTCTCTCTGGGTCTGATCTGTAGTCAGATCCTATGTGTAAGAGCCTTACAGTTAAGTCTGTGTCTGTCTCTGACTTGAAGACAGCGTTTGGCGTTCCACTGACCTCTGTGATGCTGTGTTGGGTCCTGGGCAGGGGTGCAGCGGCGGTGAGGTCCTCCATGGCTTCAGGGGGCGCTCCAGCCTCTCCAGTCAGGATGTCTCTTCTGTGTCTTGGGTCCTCCTCTCCTTCAGGTCTCTCCTGCATAACCCCAGGACCTGCAGCCTCTGCAGACTGACACAAGAAGAAGAGAGGTTATTCTGGTACATAAATAGAATTGGATAACAAAAACTTGTTTGAGATAGGGGGCAGCATTTCCACTTTTGGATTAATAGCATGCCCAGAGTTAACTGCCTCCTACTCAATCCCAGATGCTAATATATGCATATTATTATTAGTATTGGATAGAAAACACTCTGAAGTTTCTAAAACTGTTTGAATGATGTCTGTGAGTATAATAGAACTCATATGGCAGGCAAAAACCTGAGAAAAAATCCAAACAGGAAGTGGGAAATGTGAGGTTTGTAGTTTTTGAACTCACCCCTATCGAATACACAGTGGGATATGGGTTATTTTTCACTTCCTAAGGTTTCCACTAGATGTCAACCGTCTTTAGAACGTGGTTTCAGGCTGCTCATGTGAAGGGGGGCCGGATGGGAGCTGTTTTACTAAGGGGTCTGCCTACACCCTCGTTCTCAGTCATGCGCTTTCACTTGAGAGGTTGCTCTCGTTCCAGGGCATTTCTACAGACAATGGAATTCTCCGGTTGGAACAGTATTGAACTTTTATGATAAAAACATCCTAAAGATTGATTCTATACTTAGTTTGACAAGTTTCTTCGATCTGTAATATAACTTTTTGAACGTTTCGTCCGAATGGACCAGATCGCGCTTTTGGATTGTTTACCAAACGCCCTAACAAAAGAAGCTATTGGACATAAATGGACATAAATTATGGACATTATCGAACAAAACAAGCATTTATTGTGGAACTGCGATTCCTGGGAGTGCATTCTGATGAAGATCATCAGAGGTAAGTGAATATTTATATATGAATAATATGAATAATGTTGACTACCACACATGGCGGATATTTCTCTGGCTGGTTTGGGCTCTGAGCGCTGTTCTCAGATTATGCTATTTCCGTAAAGTTTTTTAAAAATCTAAAGTTTCATGTATAATAGCTGTATTTTCATCAACATTTATTATGAGTATTACTGTGAATTCATGTGGCTCTCTGCAATATCACTGCATGTTTTGGAACTACTGAATCTAACACGCCAATGTAAAATAAGATTTTTGGATATAAATATGAACTTTACCGAACAAAACATACATGTATTGTGTAACATGAAGTCCTATGAGTGTCATCTGATGAAGATCATCAAAGGTTAGTGATGAATCTTATCTCTATTTGTGCTTTTTGTGACTCCTCTCTTTGGCGGGAAAAATGGCTGGGTTTATCTGTGAATGGTGACCTAACATAATCGTTTGTGGAGCTTTCGCTGTAAAGCATTTTTGAAATCAGACACTGTGTCTGGATTAACGAGAATTTTATCTTTAAAATGGTGCCTAATACTTGTGTGTTCGAGAAATTTGATTTATGAGATTTCTGTTGATTTGTATTTGGCACCCTGCAATTTTATTGGCTGTTGGCGAGTAATGAATAGCTGAGGGGAGACTTTCTGAAATAAATTGGCCACATTTGATGTACTATAATTTTTTATATTACACTATGACACTAACCTCTATCACAATAATATGCTGGGTTGAGGTTCCACTCCCCTCATCTATTGCTATGGGTTGATCATCTCTCCACGTGTTGTGTCACGTCACCTACCAGGTGGCGTGGCGAGAATCTGTCTCCGCACCACGTGCTCTCACCACTGGTGTCCCCCAGGGCTCTGTTCTAGGCCCTCTCCTATTCTCACTATACACCAAATCACTTGGCTCTGTCATATCCTCACATGGTCTCTCCTATCATTGCTATGCAGACGACACACAATTAATCTTCTCCTTTCCCCCCTCTGATAACCAGGTGGTGAATCGCATCTCTGCATGTCTGGCAGACATATCAGTGTGGATGACGGATCACCACCTCAAGCTGAACCTCGGCAAGACGGAGCTGCTCTTCCTCCCGGGGAAGGACTGCCCGTTCCATGATCTCGCCATCACGGTTGACAACTCCATTGTGTCCTCCTCCCAGAGTGCTAAGAACCTTGGCGTGATCCTGGACAACACCCTGTCGTTCTCAACTAACATCAAGGCGGTGACCCGTTCCTGTAGGTTCATGCTCTACAACATTCGCAGAGTACGACCCTGCCTCACGCAGGAAGCGGCGCAGGTCCTAATCCAGGCACTTGTCATCTCCCGTCTGGATTACTGCAACTCGCTGTTGGCTGGGCTCCCTGCCTGTGCCATTAAACCCCTACAACTCATCCAGAACGCCGCAGCCCGTCTGGTGTTCAACTTTCCCAAGTTCTCTCACGTCACCCCGCTCCTCCGCTCTCTCCACTGGCTTCCAGTTGAAGCTCGCATCCGCTACAAGACCATGGTGCTTGCCTACGGAGCTGTGAGGGGAACGGCACCTCCGTACCTTCAGGCTCTGATCAGGCCCTACACCCAAACAAGGGCACTGCGTTCATCCACCTCTGGCCTGCTCGCCTCCCTACCTCTGAGGAAGTACAGTTCCCGCTCAGCCCAGTCAAAACTGTTCGCTGCTCTGGCACCCCAATGGTGGAACAAACTCCCTCACGACGCCAGGTCAGCGGAGTCAATCACCACCTTCCGGAGACACCTGAAACCCCACCTCTTTAAGGAATACCTAGGATAGGATAAAGTAATCCTTCTAACCCCCCCCCCCCCTTAAAAGAGTTAGATGCACTATTGTAAAGTGGTTGTTCCACTGGATATCATAAGGTGAATGCACCAATTTGTAAGTCGCTCTGGATAAGAGCGTCTGCTAAATGACTTAAATGTAAAATGTAAATGTGTCCTGCTGGCTTTGCAAAGGTCCTGTGGCCACCTGTGAGATGTCCTTCACCTAAGAGAGGGATTGGGGGGAAAGGAGTGGTTAAGTTAATGCTCAACGCTATATTGTACACTATTGACATTAACTACGTTTACATCCACAGTTTTCATACAAGTAAAGTCATACTGCAAGGTTCCTCAACTGCGACCCCTAAAGTTTCCTGAGCAAAATGTTTTTGTTAACATTTCATTGTGAGACATAAGACTAAAAACACCCGGAAATCAGCTCCAATTTATTTTAATTTAAGAATTTTGTTCTCAAGTATTTCCATGCAGCATAGAGAGAGAGGTGATCGTATACAAACGTAATTAAAGTTTAAAATGGTTATGTTTTAGTCAAACATTTTATCTGTTTGTGCTTCTTGCGGTTAATTTGCAGTCTACAAATTATTTGTAATTCTGTTCCTGCCCCCTGACCATCCGATCAAGAAAAAAAATCTTACCGTTATAAATCAGTTTCGGTAAAAATGTTACAATGTTGACAGATAATTTTTTCTACTGTGTCGGTAAAACGTATTATGCAAGAAATGGTGGTGGAATCGCCTTTATGCGCAAATATTGATATAATAACAATCATATCGAAGTTAACTTGGAGTCACGCGATTATATGGTGTGATGTCCTCCCACTATGACTCGGGAAACCATACAGTTTAGTCAAACCATACAGTTTATTAGGCTACAGATGAAAGAAGTTATGATGAACTTCCACAGGGTGGTGAAAGTGCACGGTGATCTTGATGCTCCTTTCCAATAAATATCGAGGGTCTTATTCGGTGACATGTTGAACGACGCTTGACTGCCTCTTATCCATAATAATCTCATTATGTAGACGAGCCTACCCGCACAGCCTTCTCGCACTGTATCTGTTGGCTAGAGCGCAAGTGCTAAAACCAGAGTAGGTACATTTGCTATTTAATTAAACAGTTTTGTGACAAAACTACCGGTCGAGTTGAAAATGTGATGGAAACACATTTACTTTTTATTCGGTACATAAAAACTTAAACGAAAGAGTAAATCGTGTGAGCACTATCACGCACTGATTTTTATCCACAACAAATCCATATGGTGGAAACACACCACTATTTTCTTTAAGCATATTTTGTAATAGTCGCATGAAAATCTGTCGCCAATTGGATGGAAACCTAGCTAGTAAAATGTATTATGCTAGCAGTGGTGGAAAAAGTACTCAATTGCTATACTTGAGTAAAAGTAAAAATAACTTAATTGAGAAAATAACTAAAGTAAAAGTCACCAAGTAAAATACTTGAGTAAAAGTCTAAAGGTATCTGGCTTTAAATGTACGCTGACCAAAAATATAAACGCAACATGTAAAGAGTTGGTCCCGTGTTTCATGGGCAGAAATAAAAGATCCCAGAAATGTTTCATATGCACAAAAGCGTATTTCTCTAAAATGTTGTGCACAAATGTTTACAAGTTGTTAATTAGCTAAAATTGTCTGTGATGATATTCGTAGTCGCCACATTTGTGTTGTAAAACGTTCGAATTATACACCCAGTGGCGATCCGTCATTCATTTTGAGCCCCACACCTTTAGGTAAAAACAAATATATATATACACTGCTCAAAAAAATAAAGGGAACACTTAAACAACACAATGTAACTCCAAGTCAATCACACTTCTGTGAAATCAAACTGTCCACTTAGGAAGCAACACTGATTGACAATAAATTTCACATGCTGTTGTGCAAATGGAATAGACAACAGGTGGAAATTATAGGCAATTAGCAAGACACCCCCAATAAAGGAGTGGTTCTGCAGGTGGTGACCACAGACCACTTCTCAGTTCCTATGCTTCCTGGCTGATGTTTTGGTCACTTTTGAATGCTGGTGGTGCTTTCACTCTAGTGGTAGCATGAGACGGAGTCTACAACCCAAACAAGTGGCTCAGGTAGTGCAGCTCATCCAGGATGGCACATTAATGCGAGCTGTGGCAAGAAGGTTTGCTGTGTCTGTCAGCGTAGTGTCCAGAGCATGGAGGCGCTACCAGGAGACAGGCCAGTACACCAGGAGACGTGGAGGAGGCCGTAGGAGGGCAACAACCCAGCAGCAGGACCGCTACCTCCGCCTTTGTGCAAGGAGGATCAGGAGGAGCACTGCCAGAGCCCTGCAAAATGACTTCCAGCAGGCCACAAATGTGCATGTGTCTGCTCAAACGGTCAGAAACAGACTCCATGAGGGTGGTATGAGGGCCCGACGTCCACAGGTGGGGGTTGTGCTTACAGCCCAACACCGTGCAGGACGTTTGGCATTTGCCAGAGAACACCAAGATTGGCAAATTCGCCACTGGCGCCCTGTGCTCTTCACAGATGAAAGCAGGTTCACACTGAGCACGTGACAGACGTGACAGAGTCTGGAGACGCCGTGGAGAACGTTCTTCTGCCTGCAACATCCTCCAGCATGACCGGTTTGGCGGTGGGTCAGTCATGGTGTGGGGTGGCATTTCTTTGGGGGGCCGCACAGCCCTCCATGTGCTCGCCAGAGGTAGCCTGACTGCCATTAGGTACCGAGATGAGATCCTCAGACCCCTTGTGAGACCATATGCTGGTCCGGTTGGCCCTGGGTTCCTCCTAATGCAAGACAATGCTAGACCTCATGTGGCTGGAGTGTGTCAGCAGTTCCTGCAAGAGGAAGGCATTGATGCTATGGACTGGCCCGCCTGTTCCCCAGACCTGAATCCAATTGAGCACATCTGGGACATCATGTCTCGCTCCATCCACCAAAGCCACGTTGCACCACAGACTGTCCAGGAGTTGGCGGATTCTTTAGTTAAGGTCTGGGAGGAGATCCCTCAGGAGACCATCCGCCACCTCATCAGGAGCATGCCCAGGCGTTGTAGGGAGGTCATACAGGCACATGGAGGCCACACACTCTACTGAGCCTCATTTTGACTTGTTTTAAGGACATTACATCAAAGTTGGATCAGCCTGTAGTGTGGTTTTCCACTTTAATTTTGAGTGTGACTCCAAATCCAGACCACCATGGGTTGATAAATTTGATTTCCATTGATAATTTTTGTGTGATTTTGTTGTCAGCACATTCAACTATGTAAAGAAAAAAGTATTTAATAAGAATATTTCATTCATTCAGATCTAGGATGTGTTATTTTAGTGTTCCCTTTATTTTTTTGAGCAGTGTATATATATATATATATATAATCTTTTTGGGGGGGATGGGGTTGCTTGCCTGTTGTTCTTGTTATTTTGGCATTAATACTTATCACATATCAGATTGCAAACAATATTTTTTTTTACAATGTAATTGAGTTAATAAAGCCGCATACAAACATGGTCTCTTTTTTGCTTTCTTGAGTAAGGCAGCTCTTAAATGCAGGTGTTTCAGCCTAGCTCAGTGCTTTCTGTGGTGGTGGGGCTAGCCAGCAGAAAATACACCTTATCACCTTATATCTACAGTAGCTTTGACTGGACTGTCAACATCATATTTTCAAAATCTTAGCTAGCAAGCGTCACCATGAATCAAGTCGACAATCAAATCCTTTTCAATGTTTGTCATATGAATCGAAATTAGAGATAAAACGTCTTCGTTGCTCATCGGCCATTGGACATAAACATTACACAACAAGTTGGAATACGCAAATTCAACAATGAGTGGTATGGGAAGGAATCAGTGGATAACTGTTAGTTCAACACAACTGGGAACTGGGGAAAAACGAGCTACGATTGGGAAAATACGTTTTGAACCGTCATTCAACTTGGAATTTTAAATCCGGCATCTTTCTCTATGATGACAAAATTTTCCCACTAAAGGACCGCCGCACCACTTTCCTGTTCAAGCACATCACAGCATGAGTCCAAAAATGTCTTATGCTGCTTCATAAATTATATAGGATGCCAGAGAGATATGTATACTGTCGCCAAAGTAATACTAAGTGTATGTTGTGTAGTAAGCTGTTAGTAGCCCATGTACCTCACCCTAATAATTTGGTATGTTTTCACAAACCCGGTATTGTAAACACATCGTTCGTGGCTGGTGTGGTCTTGTTTGCCTATAACCTGTTTTAGAGTAAGGTAATAATTGAATATTGTATGACCTTTCATTGTCTGTTTATATGTAAGAACGGCCCATGTTCTGAATTCTGTCGCTGTACATTTCAAAAGTGCTGAACAAATAGTTATATTGACTATGTCCGTCGTCTCTCGCTCATTAATGTCTTAATCGAAATTACAGATTGCTTCTTATCCGCTTGTCGTCCCCTTATGCCATAGTTTGTACATCTCAATTGTCAGTAGAAACCACATTTGTTTAAGCAAGTCAGCCATATCAGTTATGTTTTTTTTAAAGGCAGTAAATGAGGCTGAATGAACTGTAGCAGTGGTAAAGTGTTGGGACTGCTGTTGGGACAGCTTTATGTAGGCCCTAACAGTTTGTGGGCACTGTTTGTCAGTGTTATAGTGCAATTAATGTATGGTGTTTTGTTGCTGCTTTGCATCCCAATTTTCTTTGTTTGCACCACCAAGATTTACATGCTAAAATCGCCACTGTAAACACCCACCCATCCACCTCGACCAACCACCCTACTTTTGTTATTGCCTTAAGTAACCATCTGTCTTATGTAATCATAATAATGTAACTGTAACGATTTTCCTCCTCTTCAGACGAGGAGTATGAAAGATCGGACCAATATGCAGCGTGGTAAGTGTCCATGATAGTTTAATAAAACTGAACACGACAAAATACAAAAATAACAAAGTGAATGATAACGAAAACCGAAACAGTCCTGAAATGTGAAACAAACACTAACACAGGAAACAATCACCCACAACACACAATGGAAAACAGGCTACCTAAATATGGCTCCCAATCAGAGACAACGATAAACAGCTGCCTCTGATTGGGAACCACACCAGGCCAAACACATAGAAAAACAACAACCTAGAAAAAAGAACATAGACTGCCCACCCTAACTCATGCCCTGACCAAACTAAAATAGAGACACAAAAACGGAACTAAGGTCAGGACGTGACAGTAACATATTATACTATACTAAACAAAAACAAATGCAACATGTAAAGTGTTGCTCCCATGTTTCATGAGCTGAAATAAAAGATCCAAGACATTTTCCATATGCACAAAAAGCTTATTTCTCTCAAATGTACATCCCTGTTAGTGAGCATTTCTCCTTTGCCAAGATAATCCATGCACCTCACAGGTGTGGCATATCAAGAAGCTGATTAAACAGCATTATCATGCACTCAAATGCACTCAAATGTGCAGTTTTGTCACAACACAATTCCACAGATGTCTCAAGTTGAGGCAGCATGCAATTAGTATGCTGACTGCAGGAATGTCCACAAGAGCTGTTGCCAGAGAATTTAATGTTCATTTCTCTACCATAAGCCGCCTCCAATGTCATTTTAGAGAATTTTGGCAGTATGTCCAACCGGCCCCACAACCGCAGACCATGTGTAACCACGCCAGCCCAGCCCCTTCACATTTGGCATCTTCACCTGCGGGATCGTTTCTGCACAAGCTGTCAGAAACCATCTCAGGGAAGCTCATCTGCGTGCTCGTCGTCCTCACCAGGGTCTTGACCTGACTGCAGTTTGGCGTTGTAATGGACTTCAGTGGGCAAATGCACACCTTCGATGGCCAGTGGCACGTTGGAGAATTGTGCTCCTCATGGATGAATCCCAGTTTCAACTGTACCGGGCAGAAGGCAGACAGCGTGTATGGCGTCGTGTGGGCGAGCGGTTTGCTGATGTCAATGTTGTGAACAGAGTGCACCGTGGTGGTGCACGTTTTGTTTTTTCCCCTAGCACTACACAGCTGATTCAAATACCCAACTCCTCATCAAGCTTTGATTATTTGAATCAGCTGTTTAGAGATAGGGCAAAATAACAAAACATGCACCCATGGGGCCCAGGACTGAGTTTGGGAAGCCCTGGGCTGCACTTGCCAAGACCAGAGTAGGCACATTTGCTATTTAATGCAAGTACATTTTGTGTGTACCATGTCATCACCCACTTATTTTTATCAGCAAGAAGTCAGTTTGGTGGAAACACACCAGTAGCTAAATTTCCATCCAATTGGCAAAAGATTATTCTAGAACCCGCAAAAAGAAAATATGCGCATTTTCCCACCAGTGATGTTTCCACCAAATGAACTTGCCGTGGATAAAAATCTGTGCGTGATAAGTGCACACAATGTACTTTTTCGTAAGTGTAAGTTTATATGTACTGAATAAAAATCTAACGTTCAATATGTTTACATCACCTTTTCAACTCTACCGATAGTTTGTCACAGAAACTTTTGCTTTAAATAGTAAATTTGCCTACTCTGGTCTAGGTACCTGCACTCCAGCTAACACATATACAGTGCAAGAAAATGTGTATTTGGCAAACGGCAGTCAAGCATGGATCACCACAACACCAGAATAAGACCCTCGATATTTATTGTAAAGCAGCATCAAGCTCATCACCGTGCACTTTCACCACCGTGTGAATTTATTTCATCTGTAGCCTAATAAACTGCATGGTTTCCTGAGTTCTAGTGGGAGGACCACACCATATCTCTGCGTGACTCCAAGTTTACCTCGATATGATGGTTATTATATCACGATCTGCGCTGTAAATGAGAACGTGTTCTCAGTCAATTTACCTGTTAAAATAACGGTAAAATAAAAATAAATAATGGCGTACCACCGCGATTTCGACAATAATAAATTTTACCGACACAAAAAGATCCCACCATGTCAAAATAACAAATTATCTGTTGGTATTTATACAATTTAACCGAGACGTAATGTTTCCATCACAGCGGTCATTTTTTTTATTTTTTATATGGTAGATCTATGACTTTACTCGCATAAAAACTGGATGGAAACAAGATAGTGTTGGGAAAATGCGCATATTTTCTTTAGGCTTATTTTTTTGAACATTTGCATGAAAATCTGTCGCTAATTGGATGGAAACCTTCTGTCTACAATTGGCAAGGGTGTAAGGTAACACCTACCATAACTTATTGGTATACTATTTATTGATTTATTATGTTCCATGCATCGCATTCTTTAAATTGAGTGTGATTATCGGGAAATTCAGGGGAATGGGGAGACAGCTCCTTGCAAAATGTACCTCTTGCCATTCGTCTACTGAGACGACTGGCGAGCACGCGCTCCTGCGTTGTCTTCTCTGCACGTTCCCGTGCCACGTTCCGTTCCAGTAGTTGAAGTATCCTCCGCAATTCCCTGTTTTCTTTCTGGCTTTGAGTAATTTCCAAACGAAACACTGCATAGTCGTCGTCTACGAGTTTACATATATCTGCCACGGCCGCATTCGCTAGCACCTCCATGATGGAGGCTATTTGAGTGTGAAAAACCATAAAGTTAGCCATTGTTAGCTAACGTTAGCAGCTAGCAAGCGTATAACGCGTATCAACCAAGTCCTGTCTCCAACGCGAATTAAAGACTACATGGGGTAAGTATGTGATGCTGTGCAGTTAAATTAATCATATATTCAGTTCCATGGTGTTTAATAAAGGTCTAAATAACAACAATAAAACCGCTAACATGGAAATTGTTCTTGGTCATTATTTACTTGGGTTAATACTGAAGAGAAAGGATGTTATTGGTTGGCGTCATAGCTCAAAGGGCGTGACTAAATAAAACGTGTATGTGCGCTGTTCTTATCTTGCGTTCAAAATAACTGGGATCTCGGAAAAATACGAGGTCAAATCCTGACGTCAGTGATTTTCAAGTCGGAGCTCGAGAAAGAGGGCCGAGTTGGAATTCCGAGTTGGATGACCGTTCAAATTGCTGTGGCCCTTCTAGACAACCATCCCACCCACTCACTCATTGTTTCTGTTTCAATGTAAGTCAATGAAGTAGGCCAGACCCAGATGCAATCTCATTGTCTATGGGAGCCACCCCGTTAAGTAGACAGTAACAACCATTTTTTTCTATGGCAAACTGCCTGAGTGAATTATCTTCATTTATCCAGCATCTTTGATTACACATAAAACCTATTCATGATAAGGTTACTCAGTAGGAAGGAGAAATTCTTGTAACAGCTCACTTTAAGGGCCTCTTCTTGGTGTGAACGGTCTGGTGCAGCTTCACATATTTCACCTTAGCGAAGCGCTTCCCACACGTGAGGCAGGCGTACGGCTTGTCAGCGTCCTTCCTAATATTCGGCCTCCCATGTTATGACACCAGAGGAGGTAGAAGCCGGTAGTGTTTGAGCTTCCTCCTTGTTTGGGTGTGTTTGAGCTCAAGCCATTGTTTGGGTGTTGTTGGGATTGTGTGTACTGTGTTATAGGCTAGGTAACTCTTGTGGTGAATGTCCATCCTGACCCTGTCTGTATTGGTGGGGTAACCATGAGGTAGTTGAGGAAGACTAGGCCCAGGCTTTCTATGAACCCAGTCACCAGATGAGATCCTGAAGGAGAAGACAGACTTGCTGATAGACTACCGCCAGGAGGGTCTTCCACCTCGCTCTGTGAAGGCTGAAGCCCAGGGTGACCTGCTCTGTTCATCATGGATACTGCAGTGTTTGTATCATATCAGCTCCTCTATCAGCTCCATCCCTGCACTGAGACTGTGAAGAGAAGGGTTTGGGCTGCAGACTGGATCCTTGACTGGAGCCTCAGTCAGGGAGGTGTTTCTTACAGAATAAATATGAAAAGCATATGCATAAGCAATTCAAAGGGGAACAGTTAGGAGCTTATAGGAACATTATCAGGCCAAAGTTGGACACAACATTTCACGTGATACAAGACTGAATCCCAAAATTACTGTTTTTACATTTACTGCACTTTTCACCGCATTTGTTGATAACGAAATCTGAAAATACTCTGGATACATTCATTAACACGATAAGAATATTCCTGGAAAATGTGGGGTAGGTGAAACATAAGACCAAAAAATGACAAGGGTTTAAGTGAGGACTAACGGCGGCCACACATCTCTCCAAAGTGTGCACTTTCATGACACAAAGTCGTCAACTATGAGGTGCTTTTTTTTTTTAGCTCTCCTAGCTGTGCAGTTGAGGTACTAGAGCAAGGAGACTTGTAGTTGTTTTGTTTGGAACACAGCCCTGCATCCCCGACATCACACAATTACTGTTTATGCTATCCAAAAACAGCCCATTTTATATTTCAGTCTGGGTCAGGTCATTTGAAAGCTTGTTCTATTGCCAACATGACTAGCTAAGTTATAGGGTACAATCTTAGTGTTAAGGTTTCACAGGGCAATTCAGAGAAACGGGTTGTAATTGTATAGATATAGAATGGAGTCATGGGTGCATTCAGGTGCGTGTTTCGTGACACATTTTCTTCACAATAGACAGACTCATTCTGTTCAGAACAACCCAGGGTATGATGCCATGTCATCTAGTAAATGTACATCAAACATAGTGATCATAAATGTTCACAGTGTTTATGACATGAATTTGATGACATGGAAATGTGAAGAGCATGTCTGGACTCACAGGCTTTTGACTTGCTAGTATGACATCAAAGCAGTATTTATTATAATCCTCAACGTCTCATCTTTCAGAATACATTGAGACCTCTTAATTCACAGCATTTCCCTCAAACAAAAAATCAGCAAAAGTTGCCCAATTAGCGGGAGGGATGGGGGCAACTTCTTGTCGCGTGTGGTGCTCAAGTTTAGAACAGCTGTCATTCAAAACCCATCCAGCGCTGTGAAGCGCAGAGCCTGAGCTCTTGACGTCATTTACAGCATACAGAGTATGCCTTATCATACTCATTCTTTCCTCAGTTCACCTCATCTAGTTTCCTACTACATCCAAATACAACAGAATTAACTACAAACAAACTAACTAGTAAAACATTACATGTTTAGTTTATTAGGATCCCGATTAGCTACTGCACATGCATCAGCTACTCTTCCTGGGGTCCACATAAAACATACAAATACATGACAAAGTAGAGAACTGTAATAGACAAGAACTACATAAGTTATTACATTCAACAAAAACCAAAAATGAAAACGTAAGAATTAGAGTGCCTTCTGAAAGTATTCCGACCCCTTGACCTTTCCCACATTTTGTTACATTACAGCCTTATTCTGAAATTGATTCAATTGTTTCCCCCCCTCATCAATCTACACACAATACCCCATAATGACAAAGCAAAAATAGGTTGTTAGAATTTTTTGCTAATTTATTAAAATAACTAAATGGAAATAGTCAGACCCTTTACTCAGTTCTTTGTTGAAGCACCTTTGGCAGCGATTACAGTATTGAGTCTTCTTGGGTATGACGCTACAAGCTTGGCACACCTGTATTTGGGAAGTTTCTCCAATTCTTCTCTGGTGGAGATCCTCTCAAGCTCTGTCAGGTTGGATGGGGAGCGTTGCTGCACAGCTACTTTCAGGTCTCCAGAGATGTTAGATCGGGTTCAAGTCCGGGCTCTGGCTAGGCCACTCAAGGACATTCAGAGACTTGTCCCAAAGCGTTGACTTGGCTGTGTGCTTAGCGCCGTTGTCCTGTTGGAAGGTGAACCTTCGCCCCAGTTTGAGGTCCTGAGTGCTCTGGAGCAGGTTTTCATCAAGGATCTCTCTGTACTTTGCTCTGTTTATCTTCACCTCGATCCTAACTAGTCTCTCAGTCTCTGCTGCTGAAAAATTTCTCCACAGCATGATGCTGCCACCACAATGCTTCACCGTAGGGATGGTGCCAGGTTTCCTCCAAGCGGGCTGTCATGTGCTTTTTACTGAGGAGTGGCTTCTGTCTGGCCACTCTACCATAAAGGCCTGACTGGTGGAGTGCTGCAGAGATGGTTGTCCTTCTGGAAGGTTCTCCCATCAATACAAAGGAACTCTAGAGCTCTATCAGAATGACCATCGGGTTCTTGGTCACATCCCTGACCAAGGCTTTTTTCGCACGATTGCTCAGTTTGGCCGGGCGGCCAGCTCTAGGAAAAGTCATGGTGGTTCTAAACTTCTTCCATTTAAGAATGATGAAGGCCACCGTGTCCTTGGGGATCTTCAATGCTACAGAAATATTTTGGGACCCTTCCTGTCTCGGAGCTCTACAGACAATTCCTCCAACCTCGTGGCTTGCCTTTTCTAATCAGGTCCAATCAATTGAATTTACCAAAGGTGGCCTTCAATCAAGTTGTAGAAACATCTCAAGGATGATCAAAGGAAACAGGATGCACCTGAGCTCAATTTCGAGGCTCATAGCAAAGGATCTGCATCCTATTACTTTTTTTTTATACATTTGCAAAAATATGTTCTCACTTTGTCATTATGGGGTATTGCGTGTAGATTGCTGAGGATGTTTTTTTGTTTTTTTAATGCATTTTAGAATAAGGCTGTAACGTAACAAAATGTGGAAAAAGTCAAGGGGTCTGAATACTTTCTGAAGGCACTGTATATATAGGAAAGACACCAAGAGACAACAAAAATACTATTGAAATATCCATAGTCTTATATACAGCACAGTTAAATTAGATTTTTAGAAAGAGGAGAGGCGCTGTGATACAATATGTTTTTTAATGCATTCCACGATGACATGGCTCTATACATAACTGAGCAACGCATTAAATCTGTTTTTCGTTTGGGTACTGTGAAGAAACCCATAGTGGTGTGTCTGGTGGGGTATGTATGTCTGTTTGAAGTGTATGCAAATAGATTATACAAGTGTTTAGGCATTTCCAACACATAAATGTTTATTTAAAGGACTAGAAGAGAAGTAGTCAATTTCTTCTCAACCCTCAACCATGACAGACTATCATGCATGCTGTTGATGTTAGTTCTGTGTGTGAAGTTAAGGGCAAGGCGTGCTGCTTTGTTTTGAGCCAGCTGCAGCTTTGCTAGGTCTTTCTTTACTGCACCTGACCATATTACCTGACAGTAATCAAGATGGGACAAGATCAAAGCCTGAACAAATAGTACAGTTGATCTTTGTGTCAATAACGCAGAACTTGTTTTTATAACATACATACATACATACCTCTCCCCATCTTCACAACAACTTTGTCAATATATATACACTACCGTTCAAAAGTTTGGGGTCACTTAGAAATGTCCTTGTTTTTTAAATAAAAGCACATTTTTTGTCCATTTAAAATAACATCAAATTGATCAGAATTACAGTGTAGGTATTGTTAATGTTGAAAATGACTATTGTAGCTGGAAATGCAAGATTTTTTATGGAATATCTACATAGGTGTACAGATGTCCATTATCAGCAACCATCACTCCTGTGTTCCAATGGCACGTTGTGTTAGCTAATCCAAGTTGATAATTTTAAAAGGCTAATTGATCATTAGAAAACCCTTTTGCAATTATGTTAGCACAGCTGAAAACGGTTGTTCTGATTTAAAGAAGCAATAAAACTGGCCTTCTTTAGACTAGTTGAGTATCTGGAGCATCAGCATTTGTGGGTTCGATTACAGGCTCAAAATGGCCAGAAACAAAGAACTTTCTTCTGAAACTCGTCAGTCTATTCTTGTTCTGAGAAATGAAGGCTATTCCATGTCAGAAATTCCCAAGAAACTGAAGATCTCGTACAACGCTGTGTACTACTCCCTTCACAGAACAGCGCAAACTGGCTCTAACTAGAATAGAAAGAGGAGTGGGAGGCCCCTGTGCACAACTGAGCAAGAAGACAAGTACATTAGTGTGTCTAATTTGAGAAACAGACGCCTTACAAGTCCTCAACTGGCAGCTTCATTAAATAGTACCCGCAAAACACCAGTCTCAACGTCAACAGTGAAGAGGGGACTCCGGGATGCTGGTCTTCAAAAAATGCGCTTTTCTTTCAAAAACAAGGACATTTCTAAGTGACCCCAAACATTTGAATGATAGTGTATATATATTTTTTAACCCTTATTTAACTAGGCAAGTCAGTTAAGAACAAATTCTTATTTACAATGACAGTCTACACCGGCCAAACCCGGACGACGCTGGGCCAATTGTGCACCGCCTTATGGGACTCTCAATCATGGCCGGTTGTGATACAGCCTGGATTCAAACCAGGGTGTCTGTAGTGACGCCTCGAGCACTGAGATGCAGCACCTTACACCGCTGCGCCACTCGGGAGCCCAAATATGACTTGACCATGATAACTGACCATCCAATGTTACTCCTAGTAGTTCAGCTTCTTCAACTCGTCCAATGGTCACACTCTTTATGCACAACTTCAGTTGAGGTTTAGGTCTAAGAGAATGCTTTGAACCAAATACAATGCTTTTTGTTGTAGACGTATTTATGACCAGTGTATTGTTAATTACCCATTCTGACACTGACTAACTACTTGTGAAGAGTCTCAGTGAGCTTACTGGCTGTAGGTGCCGATGTGTAGAGTGTGCAATCCTCAGCATACATTGTCCTTTTAGACAAATGGCAAATCATTTGTAAAAATTTTGTAACGGCCCAAGGCAACTGCCCTGAGGGATACAGCACTGTACATATCTGATGTTAGAGAAGCTACCATTGAAGAATACTCTGAGTTCTATTGGATAAGTAACTCTCCAACCATGTGATGGCAGGTGATGTAAAGCCAAAACAAGTGAGGTTTTTCAGTAACAAATTATGATCAATAACATCAAATGCAACATTGAAATCTAATACAGCTCCAACTATCATCTTATTATCCATTTATTTTAGCCAATCATCAGTAATCTGAGTCACTGCAGTACAAGTTGAGTGCCTTTCCCTATATGCATGCTGAAAGTCAGTAGTTAACTTGTTCTTTAAAGAATATACTGAACAAATATAAACGCAACATGTAAATTGTTGGTCCCATTTCTCATGAGCTGGAATAAAAGATCCCAGAAATGTTCCATAGGCACAAAACGTTTATTTCTCTCAAATTTTGTGCAAAAATGTGTTTACATCCCTGTTAGTGAGCATTTCTCCTTTGCCAAGGCATATCAAAAACCTTGTGCTGGGGACAATAAAAGGCCTCTCATACAACACAATGCCACCAATGTCTCAAGTTTTACAGGGAGCTTGCAATTGGCATGCTGACTGCAGGAATGTCCACCAGAGCTGTTGCCAGAGAATTGAATGTTCGTTTCTCTACCAAAAACCTGCCTATGTTGTTTTTAAAGAATTTGGCAGTACGTCCAACTACCCTCACAACCGCAGACCAAGTGTAACCACACGAGCCCAGGACCTCCACATCCGGCTTCTTCACCTGCGGGATGGTCTGAGACCAGCCACCTGGACAGCTGATTAAACTGTGGGTTTACACAACCGAAGAATTTCTGCACAAATTGTCAGAAAACGTCTCAGGGAAGCTCATCTGCATGCTCGTCATCCTCACCAGGGTCTTGACCTGACTGCAGTTCGGCCTCTTAACCAACTTGGCCACTGGCACCCAGGAGAAGTGTGCTCTTCATGGATAAATTCTGGTTTCAACTGTACCGGGCAGATGGCGTGTACGGCGTCATGTGGGCGAGCGTTTAGCTGATGTCAACGTTGTGAACAGAGTCTCCAATTAGGGTGTAATCAGCCAACAATGTCTCTGGATTTTCCCTCAGCAGTTTTAGTTTGTGAAACTGTTTATAATGTTCAGAGTTTTTTTCTGCTGGTAGATCAAATGGAATATGCCAAGCTCCTGCTACTGTTGACATTGTTATTTTTAGAATTTGAATATTGATGCATGTCAGTGGAGGCTGGCGGGAGGAGCTATAGGAGGACCAACTCATTGTAATGGCTGGAGTGGAATAAAGGAATGGTGTCAAACATGGTTTCCATATGTTTGATACCGTTCCATATATTCCATTCCAGCCATTACAATGAGTCGGTCCTCCTATAGCTCCTCTCACCAGCATCCACTGATGCATGTAACAGTTTTAAATAATGCACTATTTAGTGTAATTAACACTGTACACACCAATTACATTGTCCAGAACAATCCTACCTCTCCTGTGTTTTTGTTTGTTGGTTGACTTTCCAATGTCTTGTACCGTCTTTCCTTTAGAAATCCTCCAAATCAATTCCTTTTTTCTGTTTGTTTTATCCTCTATTTCTCCTCCTTCTCTTTTCCTGATGCCCTAGGCCCTCAATCCTGCCCTTGTTGCCTCTTGCCAGATGATCAAGATGACTTAGACTAGCTAGTCTTTAGAGCCAGGTTGATCATTCTCTCAAAAATCTCTCTCAAAATCAAACAATCTTCTCAAAGGAAAAACATTTACTAACATCTCCAGAGGTGGAGAACACAGCACTGCATTGAAACAACCAAACTGTTCACTAAATACAAAATCATTTAACAAAAAGAATAACATTTTACGAGGAGCTCTCCCTAACTGCTGCTGCTCAGTTAGATTATGATGTCACTATACTCTATACATGGGCCGTGTGCATTTTCTGCTGGTGTATCCTGAGGCAGCTCCTCTCTGAGAACCTCTTCCCGCACTGCGCACAGGCAAACACACTCTCTCCTGTGTGGACCTTCAGGTGCATCTTCAGCCGCTGCTGGCGGGAGAACCTCTTCTCACACTGGGTACAGCTGTATGGTTTCTCCCCTGTGTGGACCTTTTGGTGCCTCTTCAGGTTGAATGAGTGGGAAAAACTGGCCCGGCACAGGTGGCAGCTGAATGGTTTCTCCCCTGTGTGCATCCTCTGGTGCCTCTTCAGACTGGATGAGTGTGAAAAACTGGCCTGGCAAAGGTGGCAGCTGAATGGTTTCTCTCCTGTGTGTATCCTCTTGTGGATCTCCACCTGTTTGGGGAAACTGAAGGCTTTCCCACAGAATGAACACGGGAAGTGCTTCTCTTTGCCACCGTATCTACTGATAGCATTACTACTACTGGCATTAGTCATCGGGCTTGTGTAGCCATTTAGTGTTGAGGCACTGGCATTGTCCGAGGTCTGGTTTAACATTAGGAGAGTGTGAGGAGGACGAAGGCCAGGGAGTGTCTGTGTTGTCGCAGGGTCCATGTTCCAGTTGATAGATCCTATAGAAGGCAGGCTGAAGGCAGCACCTGTTAGGTGGTTAACCTGAGGTGCCATCAGTCTCTCTGAATCACAACTATAGGAGCAGGACGGAGCATCGCTAGCCGAGTCTTTGTCTGTTCTCTCCAGCCGCATACGGACACCTCCCCGACCCTGCAGACCAAATCTACACCTCGCCCTGCTTTCGGCTGTCTGTTTCTGATTATGGTTAACAGTGTTGTTCCCTAGCCCAGAGATGAGGACACTGTCCCATCCAATGACCTCCGCTTGGCCATTGGCTGCACACGTCTGGGAATCCAAGATGGCCGCCCAGTCTCCTCTGTTATCCTCCAGCCAACCACCTGCAGGAACAGGTTAGAAAGTAGATTTTTTTTTTTTTAAGTCAATAACCTGGTCAAGTTCATTTATTATGTCTGCGTTTGTATGCAAACATAAGTTGTACTGATTTCATTTTATGAATTAAGAAAAACAAAACAATTGCCAGGTGCATTACTGTATGGAGACTACATGCATTGTTTTACGTCAGATAGTGAGACGATTCCTCCAGCACTGATGAGGGATGGGCCTTGCATAGAAGCGATGCTACCTGTCGGAAGACAATGGGCTATATGCATTTCTCCCTTACTTTGCTCACCCATTTTTTGTCCACTCTGCAGATCAATGCTCTCTGGTCCGTCTTCCATTGTCTTTGCTTTTACCAGCAGCAGATCAGGCTTCCCATCCTCCATGTCTACTGACTGTAAGAGATACAGAGTGAGAGGATGTTGGATCAAGACATTTGATATGAGCACCCTGCTATAGAGCATCTTCTGATTGGACAATGAAGGAAGGCTATGAGTACTATGCAAACATGTTTGCTGATTTGATACTATGCAGAGATGTTGGTGCAGATAAGATCTAATCAAAGTAAACTATCTGCTATAGATTCTAAGAAATCATTAGGCGCTGACAATCTGGATCCATATTTACTCAAGTGTGCGGCATCTATTATTGCTGGTGTAGTGACGCATATTTTTAATCAAACATTTGTCATAGGAAAGATTCCTAAATCTTGGAAAACAGCTTTTGTTTTACCACTCCTCAAGGGAGGTGATGGTAGTGAATTGGATAATTATCGGCCCATCTCTAAGCTCTCCTGTTTGGCAAAAATTCTAGAGTCACTGGTAAATAGGCAACTACAATATTTTTTAACTGTTAACAATACTCTTTCTAGTAATCAATCTGACTTTAGACCTAAACACAGTACTATTACGGCCACTGTACATGTTGTAAATTATATTACTAATGCCCTAGATAATAGAAAGTAGTGTGTTGCCTTGTTCATAGAATTATCTAAAGCTTTTGACACTGTAGACGATGCGATACTTTTGGGTAAGCTGTCGTCAATAGGACTGGGACTGGATGCCTGTCATTGGTTTCATGACTATCTAAAGGATAGAAGTCAGGCTGTTAAAGTCAACGGCATCCAGTCAGAGCCATTGGAGTTGGTTAAAGGGGTCCCACAAGGTTCTATACTTAGTCCATTACTGTTCACTCTCTACATAAACAATATCGGTGATGAGATAAGAAAGTGTCAAATTCATGTATATGCTGATGACACTGTCATGTACTCTATCGCTTCAACGGCTGACCAAGCATTATCACTATTGGAGACAGATTTTAATATATTACAAGGGTCTTCTATACAGCTGAAACTTGTTTTAAATGCAAAGAAAACACATGATTTTTAATAGGTTCAAAAAGTTGGTTGAAAATACACTTACGAGCTTAGATGGTTCTCGAATTAATCAGGTCTCTACATATACATACTTAGGGATATGGTTGGATGATAAATTGTCTTTTAAAATGCATATTGACGAACTTTGTAAACGGCTAAAAATCAAGCTAGGCTTCTATAGAAACAGGACATGCTTGTCCTCTACAAATAGAATACAAATTGTGCAAGCTACTTTTATGTCTGTTATAGATTATGGGTGAGACGAGAACAACATGCTCTCGTGTTTGTCTATAAAGCACTTTGAATAAGCTACCTTATTTATCGTCACTCATCAATATTAGAATTCCTAAAACCAGGTCTCAAGCATGGATTACACTTGAGGCCCATGCGATTTCCACAGAGTTGGTTATGGCTGCCTTTTCCTGTTACGCTCCTTGCCTATGGAATAGCCTGCAGACTAAACTTAAACTTGAGACTCTTGTCCCCCTTGCTCATTTGAAATATTTATTGGAGCATTTTTATTTTTGTATTGCTTGTAACTGTTTCGGGTAATGCAAGTTCTTGTGCTGTTAGTAGAATAACCTGTGTGTAAATGAAATCTATTGCTGTATTTTTTTTGTGATTGTTTCGTTTGTCTTGTTTCGCTTTTTAATCATTGTACCTAAACTGTATGTGTAAACATGTATATGCAGGTCCCAGCTGTTAAAGAGACCTTGGTCTCAGTCTGTGTTCCTTGTTGAAATAAAGCTATAATAATTACTTGACAGTCTTTAATGGCATGGTCCCACACTTGATAACCCCTTACATTTGTTGAAATTGGGCCAAATTGAAATGTTTCTAACAGAAGAACTATACAAAGCATATGATTTACCATGGTAGCAATTGAAAGAGAACACTTTGGAGATTATATGGAATTTAGAAGACCAAACGTAAGGACATAACAGTTCACCTGAAACAAGATTGAATCCAAACATGACACTGTTGATTTTATGTGCATTTTACATATACTGTACTTTGCACAGCATTTGTCAATAACGAAATCTGAAAATACTCTGGATACATTCAGTAACATAATAAGAATATTCATTGGAACTTTGGAGTAGGTGCAAGATAAGACAAAACTATTACAAGGGTTTGAGTGAGAGGTCTAACTGGTGTCTCCAAGTGGCCACACCTCTCCAAACTGCACAGTTCCTAAGTAGTTTCAATGCACTTTTATTACTCAAAGAAAAAGCCTTCAACTACACGACATGGTCAAAAGTATGTGGACACCCCTTCAAATGAGTGGATTTGGCTATTTCAACCACACTCGTTGCAGGTGTATAAAATCAAGCACACAGCCATGCAATCTCAATAGACAAACATTGTCAGTAGAATGGCATTACCGAAGAGCTCAGTGACTTTCAACATGGCACCATCGTAGTATGCCACCTTTACAACAAGCAAGTTAGTCAAATTTCTGCCCTGCTAGAGCTTCCCCGGTCAACTGTAAGTGCTGTTTGTTTTATTTACTTATAAAAACAAATTTGAGGGGGTAGATCAGCTTTAATATTGCAGATAGATTCTGGCTTCCATAAATGTAATTGTCCTCATGATTTCCAATCATATATATATATATACACACATACACACACATACACCCCATTCCAGGGTTTTTCTTTATTTTTACTATTTTCTACATTGTAGAATAATAGCAAAGACATCAAAACTATAAAATAACACATATGGAATCATGTAGTAACCAAAATGTGTTAAACAAATCAAAATATATTTTATATTTGAGATTCTTCAAAGTAACCACCCTTTGCCTTGATGACAGCTTTGCACACTCTTGGCATTTTCTCAACCAGCTTCATGAGGTAGTCACCTGGAAGCATTTCAATAAACAGGTGTGCCTTGTTAAAAGTTCATTTGTGGAATTTCTTTCCTTCTTAATGGATTTGAGCCAATCAGTTGTGTGGTGACAAGGTAGGGGTGATATACAGAAGATAACCCTATTTGGTAAATGACCAAGTCCATATTATGGCAAGAACAGGTCAAATAAGCAAAGAGAAACGACAGTCCATCATTACTTTAAGACATGAAGGTCAGTCAATACGCAAACTGTCAAGAACTTTGTACGTTTCTTCAAGTGCAGTCACAAAAACCATCAAGCGCTATGATGAAACTAGCTCTCATGAGGACCTCTACAGCAAAGGAAGATGCAGAGTTACCTCTGCTGCAGAGGATAAGTTCATTAGAGTTACCAGCCTCAGAAATTGCAGCCCAAAAAAAATGCTTCACAGAGTTCAAGTAACAGACAGATCAACATCAACTGTTCAGAGGAAACTGCGTGAATCAGGCCTCCATGGTTGAACTGCTGCAAAGAAACCACTACTAAAGGACACCAATAAGAAGACAAGACTTGCTTGGGTCAAGAAACAAGCGCAATGGACATTAGACCGGTGGAAATCTGTCCTTTGGTCTGATGAGTCCAAATTTGGGATTTTTGGTTCCAACCGCAATGTCTTTTGGAGATGCAGAGTAGGTGAACGGATATTCTCTGCATGTGTGGTTCCCACCGTGAAGAATGGATGAAGAGGTGATGGTGTGGGGATGCGACTGCGCCGCACCAGTATCTCTAAGGATTTTAACCGGATGCTGAGACGCTTCGTCATTCGCTAGGGACACAAACCATTCGAAAATGAACGGTTCATAACTGTGGTCGGGGACTGAGACCTTCAAACTACATTTACCCTGAGGCACCCGTTTCGTTTCAGACCTCACAACCGTACGAATTAGACCAACACCTGTTGGCGGCTTGGCACAAAGAGGAATCCCTTGTTTTAGCAGGAAGCAATCATTAATCATATGTCCCACCTTATGACAATAGAAACAGGGACGCTCATTTTTCTGGCGTGCTGGATATACTGGTGGCCGACTAGGGCTAAAAGTAGGCAACTCAGTGGCTCTACTCTCAGTATGAGCCGAAAACACGCTCTCGTGCGTCAACACAAACCTCTGACAGGGAGGACACTTTCTGTTCGTTTAGGTGAACTACAATCCGTTCAGGTAAGCAATTTTTAAACTTCCAACAAGATTAACTCCCGGAGAGAGTTGAAATCAGTTACCTTGCTTGCAGCATGCCATTTATCAAACAGATTTCCCTTGTCTCTAGCAAATTCCACATAAGTCTTACTAGAAGACTTTCTATGAGACCTGGATCTCTGTCGGTATGCCTCAGGCACAAGTTCATAGGCGCGAAGAACAGTAGCTTTGACCACTTCATAATTCAAACTGTCTTCAAGAGGTAGCGTTGACAAAACCTCTTGGGCTTTACCAGTTAATTTACAATTAAGTAATAGGCACCATACCTCTTCAGGCCATTTCAATGCTACGGCTATACGTTCAAAAACACAAAAATAGGAGTCAACCTCTGACTCTCTGAACAAAGGTACCAAGGCAATCTGCCTACTAATGTCAAACGTGTTGGAAGCTACAGCTAGTGAGGACGTCTCACTAACAGTCACAGCAGGAACGAAGGCTAGCCTCGCTGTCTCTGCCTCCAGTTCCATCTGGCGCGTTTTTAACTCCATCTGCCGCTGTTCTCGTTCTCTTTCTGCCTCAATTTTACAAATCTCCAACTGGAGGCGGAGGAGAGAGCCCAAATTAGGCGAGAGAATCTCCAGTTGGAGATTTGTAAAATTGAGGCAGAAAGAGAACAGCAACAGTTAGATTTGGAGATGTATTGAACGGACATCCCTCCTGGCATCACCGGTTGACAGTGGGGAGAGTGGATCAAAACGGGGCAATGTAGCTGGAGCTTCAGCCTCGCCCTCGCCCTCATTCTCAGACACCAACGGTGTTACAAGAGCAGCAACATCCCCTACAGGGGTAGTAGACTCAGGCAGCGGTAATACAAACATCTGCTGTTCCAACAACATTTAACACCAGCTGTTTAACCTCCGCCTTAACTAAACTCTGCGGAATCGATACAGAATAATGGTCAGCCAAGGTCATTAAATCAACTCTACGACATTTGTCAAAAACCTCCCACGAAGGGTTATCCAAAAAGGATTTCAAATCAAAAGTAGCCATCTTGAACTACTACCAAAACACAAGAGCCAACCAATAGCAAACACAAATGTTACATCAGCTATAACGCTCAACACTGAACTAGACCACTATAACAACCTGCACGAGCGGCATGGGTGTCAGTAAAGATATATCCCGGACGAGCCCCCACTTACGTTACGAATCCCTTTGGCCCGGCAGTCTAGGGGGATGGTATCGAGACCCGTAACATAACTCATGCAAATTATAGTAGTGAAAAAGTAACAGTGAGAACGAAATAACCACAGACAACTAAATTACCGTCAAACACTCAGGGTTTATTTGTAAACACACGGTAAGGGGGGGGGGGGGGGCAGGAAAAGGGGGTGAGCTGGACTCAAGGAAAGAAACAAATATCCAAGAACACCCCTAAGCTAGACTAGCCTACTTCAACAACAGCTAACTAACCAAAAATACAGTGGGTGGTCCACCCAGTTCTAACTAGTGTATTTAACAAAGTTTACCTACAGGTAGTGTATGCCCATGGGCAACTTGTCTTGGTACCCCCTTTTCCCACCATTAAACAAACAGTCAAACACCATAACAAAACAATACTCACAGGGTAACAGACAAAGTGACATGTAGTTGCAAACCACAAGATATCTACAGCGAGATTGCCTGACAGAGAGGTTGAGCTCAAGAGAAAACAACTGAATGGGTTTTTAAACCAAGGGAAAGGGGTTGTGATTGGGTAATGGAAACAGGAGGAGGTGTGTCTTCTGATTAGCAACTGATTGGTGACTGATTGGTGACTGATTGGGGAATGATGATTGCCACCTGTGAGGGGAGAAGGAGAGAAAAGAAATACACACACAGGATACCTGTATCCGTAACACTGTCAATGATTTATTTAGAATTCAAGACACACAACCAGCATTCTGCAGAAATATGCCATCCCATCTGGTTTGCGCTTAGTGGGATTATCATTTGTTTTTGAACAGGACAATGACCCAATATACCTCCAGGCGGTGTAAGGGCTATTTGACCTCAACCGAATTGAGATGGTTAGGGATGAGTTGGACCGCAGAGTGAAGGAATAGCAGCCAACAAGTGCTCAGCATATGTGGGAACTCCTTCAAGACTGTTGGGAAAGCATTCTAGGTGAAGCTGATTGAGAGAATCCCAAGAGTGTGCAAAGCTGTCATCAAGGCAAAGCGTGGCTACTTTGAACAATCTAAAATAAAAAATATTTTTTGGTTACTACATGATTCCATACAGTTCAAGTCGGAAGTTGACATACATTTAAGTTGGAGTCATGAAAACTAGTTTTTCACCACTCCACAAATGTCTTGTTAACAAACTATAGTTTTGGCAAGTCGGTTAGCACATCTACTTTTTTAATGACACAAGTAATTTTTCCAACAATTGTTTACAGACAGATTAATTCACTGTATCACCATTCCAGTGGGTCAGAAGTTTACATACACCAAGTTGACTGTGCCTTTAAACAGCTTGGAAAATTCCAGAAATGTATGTCATGGCTTTAGAAGCTTCTGATAGGCTAATTGACATAATTTGAGTCAATTGGAGGTGTACCTGTGGATGTATTTCAAGGCCTACCTTCAAACTCAGTGCCTCTGCTTGACATCATGAGAAAATCAAAACAAATCAGCCAAGACCTCAGAAAAATAATTGTAGAACTCCACAAGTCAGGTTCATCCTTGGGAGCAATTTCCAAATAACTGAAGGTACCACGTTCATCTGTACAAACAATAGTACACAAGTATAAACACCATGGGATCACGCAGCCATCATACCGCTCAGGAAGGAGACGCGTTCTGTCTCCTAGAGATGAACATACTTTGGTGCGAAAAGTGCAAATCAATCCCAGAACAACAGCAAAGGACCACGTGAAGATGCTGGAGGAAACAGTTACAAAAGTATCTATATCCACAGTAAAACGAGTCCTATAAATCGACATAACCTGAAAGGCCGCTCAGCAAGGAAGAAGCCACTGCTCCAAAAACAGCCATAAAAGAAGCCAGACTACGGTTTGCAACTGCACATGGGGACAAAGATCGTACTTTTTGGAGAAATGTCCTCTGGTCTGATGAAACAAAAATAGAACTGTTTGGCCATAATGACCATCGTTATGTTTGGAGGAAAAGGGGGAGGCTTGAAAGCCAGGGCAAGGTGACCGGAAGCATGACCGAATACAAACAGTGTAGCTATTCTCTCCGCAAGGCAATCAAACAGGCTAAGTCCCAGTACAGAGACAAAATCGAGTCGCAATTCAACAGCTCAGACACAAGAGGTATGTGGCAGGGTCTACAGTCAATCACGGATTACAAAAAGAAAACCAGCCCCGTCGCGGACCAGGATGTCTTGCTCCCAGACAGGCTAAACAACTTTTTTGCCCGCTTTGAGGACAATACAGTGCCACTGACACGGCCCCCTACCAAAACCTGCGGGCTCTCCTTCACTGCAGCCGAGGTGAGTAAAACATTTAAACGTGTTAACCCTCGCAAGGCTGCAGGCCCAGACGGCATTCCCAGCCGCGTCCTCAGAGCATGCGCAGACCAGCTGGCTGGTGTGTTTACGGACATATTCAATCAATCCTTATCCCAGTCTGCTGTTCCCACATGCTTCAAGAGGGCCACCATTGTTCCTGTTCCCAAGAAAGCTAAGGTAACTGAGCTAAACGACTACCGCCCCGTAGCACTCACTTCCGTCATCATGAAGTGCTTTGAGAGACTAGTCAAGGACCATATCACCTCCACCCTACCGGACACCCTAGACCCACTCCAATTTGCTTACCGACCCAATAGGTCCACAGACGACGCAATCGCAACCACACTGCACACTGCCCTAACCCATCTGGACAAGAGGAATACCCATGTGAGAATGCTGTTCATCGATTACAGCTCAGCATTTAACACCATAGTACCCTCCAAACTCGTCATCAAGCTCGAGACCCTGGGTCTCGACCCCGCCCTGTGCAACTGGGTCCTGGACTTCCTGACGGGCCGCCCCCAGGTGGTGAGGGTAGGTAACAACATCTCCACCCCGCTGATCCTCAACACTGGGGCCCCACAAGGGTGCGTTCTGAGCCCTCTCCTGTACTCCCTGTTCACCCACGACTGCGTGGCCATGCACGCCTCCAACTCAATCATCAAGTTTGCGGATGACACTACAGTGGTAGGCTTGATTACCAACAACGACGAGACGGCCTACAGGGAGGAGGTGAGGGCCCTCGGAGTGTGGTGTCAGGAAAATAACCTCACACTCAACGTCAACAAAACAAAGGAGATGATTGTGGACTTCAGGAAACAGCAGAGGGAGCACCCCCCTATCCACATCGACGGGTCAGTAGTGGAGAAGGTGGAAAGTTTTAAGTTCCTCGGTGTACACATCACGGACAAACTGAATTGGTCCACCCACACAGACAGCGTTGTGAAGAAGGCGCAGCAGCGCCTCTTCAACCTCAGGAGGCTGAAGAAATTCGGCTTGTCACCAAAAGCACTCACAAACTTCTACAGATGCACAATCGAGAGCATCCTGTCGGGCTGTATCACCGCCTGGTACGGCAACTGCTCCGCCCACAACCGTAAGGCTCTCCAGAGGGTAGTGAGGTCTGCAGAACGCATCACCAGGGGCAAACTACCTGCCCTCCAGGACACCTACACCACCCGATGTCACAGGAAGGCCATAAAGATCATCAAGGACAACAACCACCCAAGCCACTGCCTGTTCACCCCGCTATCATCCAGAAGGCGAGGTCAGTACAGGTGCATCAAAGCAGGGACCGAGAGACTGAAAAACAGCTTCTATCTCAAGGCCATCAGACTGTTAAACAGCCACCACTAACATTTAGCGGCCGCTGCCAACATACTGACTCAACTCCAGCCACTTTAAAAATGGGAATTGATGGAAATTATGTAAAAATGTACCACTAGCCACTTTAAACAATGCCACTTAATATAATGTTTACATACCCTACATTACCCATCTCATATGTATATACTGTACTCTATATCATCTACTGCATCTTGCCATCTTTATGTAATACATGTACCACTAGCCACTTTAAACTATGCCACTTTATGTTTACATACCCTACAGTACTCATCTCATATGTATATACCGTACTCTATACCATCTACTGCATCTGCCATGCCGTTCTGTACCACCACTCATTCATATATCTTTATGTACATATTCTTTATCCCTTTACACTTGTGTGTGTGTGTAAGGTAGTAGTTGTGGAATTGTTAGGTTAGATTACTTGTTGGTTATTACTGCATTGTCGGAACTAGAAGCACAAGCATTTCGCTACACTCGCATTAACATCTGCTAACCATGTGTATGTGACTAATAAAATTTGATTTGATTTGATTTGAAGCCGAAGAACACCATCCCAAACGTGAGTCACGGGGGTGGCAGAATCATGTTGTGGGTGTGCTTTGCTGCAGGAGGGACTGGTGCACTTCACAAAATAGATGGCATCATAAGGAAGTAAAATTATGTGGATATATTGAAGCAACATCTCAAGACATCAGTCAGGAAGTTAAAGCTTGGTCGCAAATGGGTCTTCCAAATGGACAATGACCCCCAAGCATACTTCCAACGTTGTGGCAAAATGGCTTAAGGACAACAAAGTCAAGGTATTGGAGTGGCCATCACAAAGCCCTGACCTCAATCCCATAGAAAATTTGTGGGCAGAACTGAAAAAGCGTGTGCGAGCAAGGAGGCCTACAAACCTGACTTAGTTACACCAGCTCTGTCAGGAGGAATGGGCCAAAATTCGCACAACTTATTGTGGGATGCTACCCAAAACGTTTGACCCAAATTAAACAATTTAAAGGCAATGCTACCAAATACAAATTGAGTGTATGTAAACTTCTGGCCCACTGGGAATGTGATGAAAGAAATAAAAGCTGAAATGAATCATTCTCTCTACTATTATTCTGACATTAAACATTATTAAAATAAAGTGGTGATCCTAACTGACCTAAGACAGGGAATATTTACAAGGATTAAATGTCAGGAATTGTGAAAAACTGAGTTTAAATGTATTTGACTACAGTGTATGTAAACTTCCGACTTCAACTGTATGTGTTAATTCATAGTTTTGATGTCATCACTATTATTCTACAATGTAGAAAATAGTAAAAATAAAGAAAAACCCTTGTATGAGTAGGTGTGTCCAAACTTTTGACTGGTACTATCCATACAGTGCACTCCAAAAGTATTCAGACCCCTTCAATTTTTCCACATTGTTACGTTACAGCTTTATTCTAAAATGTATTAAATATTTTTTTATCCTCATCAATCTACACACAATACCCCATAATGACAACAGGTTTCAGACATTTTGCTATGAGACTCAAAGTGGAGGTCAGGTGCATCCTATTTCCAAGGATCATCCTTGAGATGTTTCTACAACATGATTGGAGTCCACTTGTGATAAATTCAATTGATTGGACATGATTTTGAAAGGCACACACCTTTCTATATAAGGTCCCACAGTTGATAGTGTATGGCAGAGCAAAAACCAAAGTCATGAGGTTGAAGGAATTGTCCGTAGAGCTCAGGGACAGGATTGTGTCGAGGCACAGATCTGGGGAAGGGTATCAACATTTTTTCTGCAGCTTTGAAGGTCCCCAAAAACACAGTGGCCTCCATAATTTTTTTATTGAATTAGTTTGGAACCACCAAGACTCTTCCTAGAGCTGGCCACCCGGACAAACTGAGCAATCGGGGGAGAAGGGCCTTGGTCAGGGAGATGACCAAGAACCTGATGGTCACTCTGACAGAGCTCCAGAGTTCCTCTGTGGAGATGGGAGAACCTTCCAGAAGGACAACCATCTCTGCAGCACTCCACCAATCAGGCCTTTATGGTAGAGTGGCCAGACGGAAGCCACTCCTCAGTAAAAGGCACAAGACAGCATGTTAGGAGTTTGCCAAAAGGCACATAAAGGTCTCAGACGATGAGAAACAAGATTCTCTAGTCTATGGAAACCAAGATTGAACTCTTTGTGCTGAACGCCAAGCATCATGTCTGGAGGAAACCTGGCACCATCCCTACGGTGAAGCATGGTGGTGGTAGCATCATGCTGTGGGGATGTTTTTCAGCGGCAGGGACTGGGAGACTAGTCAGGATTGAGGGAAAGATGAACGGAGCAAAGTACAGAGAGATCCTTGATGAAAAACTGCTCTAGAGCGCACAGGACCTCAGACTGGGGTGAAGGTTGACCTTCCAACAGGACAACAAATCAAATTTGATCAAATTAGCCTTTTAAAATGATCAACATGGATTAGCTAACACAACGTGCCATTGGAACACAGGAGTGATGGTTGCTGATAATGGGCCTCTGTACGCCTATGTAGATATTCCATAAAAATCAGCTGTTTCCAGCTACAATAGTCATTTACAACATTAACAATGTCTACAATGTATTTATGATCAATTTTATTTTATTTTAATGGACAAAAAATTTGCTTTTCTTTCAAAAACAAGGACATTTCTAAGTGACCCCAAACTTTTGAACGCTCGTGTACATGTAGGAAGAGTTAGAGTGACTACGCATAGATAATAAACAGAGAGTAGCAGCAACATAAAAGAAGGGTCGGTCTGCCCTTTGATTGGCCGTTCACGAGTCTTATGGCTTGGGGGTAGAGCCTGTTAAGAAGCCTTTTGACCTAGACTTGGTGCTCCGGTACCGCTTGCCATGCGGTAGCAGAGAGAACTGTCTATGACTAGGGTGGCTGGAGTCTTTGACAATTTTTAGGGCCTTCCTCTGACACCGCCTGGTATAGAGGTCCTGGATGGCAGGAAGCTTGGCCCCACTGATGTACTGGGCTGTACGCACTACCCTCTGTAGTGCCTTGCGGTCAGAGGCCAAACAGTTACCATACCAGGCAGTGATGCAACCAGTCAGGATGCTGTTGATGGTGCAGCTGTAGAACCTTTTGAGGATCTGAGGACCCATGACAAATCTTTTCAGTCTCCTGAGGGGGAATAGGCTTTGTCGTGCCCTCTTCACGACTGTCTTAGTGTGTTTGGACCATGATAGTTTGTTGGTGATGTGGACACCGAGGAACTTGAAGCTCTCAACCAGCTCCACTACAGCCCTGTCGATGAGAATGGGGGTATGCTCGGCCCTCCTTTTCCTGTAGTCCACAATCATCTCCTTTGTCTTGATCACATTGAGGGAGAGGTTGTTGTCCTGGCACCACATGACCAGGTCTCTGACATCCTCCCTATAGGCTGTTTCATCGTTGAGAAACCCTAAGCACACAGCCAAGACAATGCAGGAGTGGCTTTGGGACAAGTCTCTGAATATCCTTGAGTGGCCCAGCCAGAGCCCGGACTTGAACCCGATCAAACATCTCTGGAGAGACCTGAAAATAGCTGTGCAGCAATGCTCCCCATCCAACCTGACAGAGCTTGAGAGGATCCGCAGAGAAGAATGGGAGAAACTCCCCAAATACAGGTGTGCCAAGCTTGTAGCGTCATACCCAAGAAGACTTGAGGCTGTAATCGCTGCCCAAGGTGCTTCAACAAAGTACAGAGTAAAGGATCTGAATACTTATGTAAATGTGATATTTCAGTTTTGTATTTGTAATACATTTACAAAAATGTCTAAAAAACTATTTTTGCTTTGACATTATGGGGTATTATGTGTAGATTGATGTGTAAAAACAATTGAATCCATTTTAGAATAAGGCTGTAACATAACAAAATGTGGAAAAAGTCAAAGGGTCTGAATACTCTCCGAATGCACTGTACATACATATACACACACACACACACACACGTATATATATATATATATATATATATATATACACACTGCTCAAAAAAATAAAGGGAACACTAAAATAACACATCCTAGATCTGAATGAATGAAATATTCTTATTAAATAATTTTTTCTTTACATAGTTGAATGTGCTGAAAACAAAATCACACAAAGAAATGCAACCCCACACCATGACTATCCCACCGCCAAACCGGTCATGCTGGAGGATGTTGCAGGCAGCAGAACGTTCTCCACGGCGTCTCCAGACTCTGTCACATGTGCTCATGTGCTCAGTGTGAACCTGCTTTCATCTGTGAAGAGCACAGGGCGCCAGTGGCGAATTTGCCAATCTTGGTGTTCTCTGGCAAATGCCAAACGTCCTGCACGGTGTTGGGCTGTAAGCACAACCCCCACCTGTGGACGTCGGGCCCTCATACCACCCTCATGGAGTCTGTTTCTGACCGTTTGAGCAGCCACATGCACATTTGTGGCCTGCTGGAGGTCATTTTGCAGGGCTCTGGCAGTGATCCTCCTTGCACAAAGGCGGAGGTAGCGGTCCTGCTGCTGGGTTGTTGCCCTCCTACGGCCTCCTCCACGTCTCCTGATGTACTGGCCTGTCTCCTGGTAGCGCCTCCATGGTCTGGACACTACGCTGACAGACACAGCAAACCTTCTTGCCACAGCTCGCATTGACATGCCATCCTGGATGAGCTGCACTACCTGAGCCACTTGTGTGGGTTGTAGACTCCGTCTCATGCTACCACTAGAGTGAAAGCACCGCCAGCATTCAAAAGTGACCAAAACATCAGCCAGGAAGCATAGGAACTGAGAAGTGGTCTGTGGTCACCACCTGCAAAACCACTCCTTTATTGGGGGTGTCTTGCTAATTGCCTATAATTTCCACCTGTTGTTTATTCCATTTGCACAACAGCATGTGAAATTTATTGTCAATCAGTGTTGCTTCCTAAGTGGACAGTTTGATTTCACAGAAGTGTGATTGACTTGGAGTTACATTGTGTTGTTTAAGTGTTCCCTTTATTTTTTTGAGCAGTGTATTAGAGGTCGACCGATTAATCGGAATGGCCGATTAATTAGGGCCGATTTCAAGTTTTCATAACAATCGGAAATCAGTATTTTTTTTTTTACACCTTTATTTAACTAGGCAATTCAGTTAAGAACACATTCTTATTTTTAATGACGGCCTAGGAACGCTGGGTTAACTGCCTTGTTCAGGGGCAGAACGACAAATGTTTACCTTGTCAGCTCAGAGATTCAATCTTGCAACCTTACGGTTAACTAGTCCAACGCTCTAACCACCTGCCTCACGAGGAGCCTGCCTGTTACGCGAATGCAGTAAGAAGCCTAGGTAAGTTGCTAGCTGGCATTAAACTTATCTTATAAAAAACAATCAATCAATCATAATCACTTGTTATAACTACACATGTTTGATGATATTACTAGTTTATCTAGCTTGTCCTGCGTTGCATATAATCGATGTGGTGCGCATTCGCGAAAAAGGACTGTCGTTGCTCCAACGCGTACCTAGCCATAAATATCAATGCCTTTCTTAAAATCAATACACAGAAGTATATATTTTTAAACCTGCATATTTATCTAAAAGAAATCCAGGTTAGCAGGCAATATTAACCAGGTGAAATTGTGTCACTTCTTTTGCGTTCATTGCACGCAGTCAGGGTATATGCAACAGTTTGGGCCGCCTGGCTCATTGCAAACTAATTTGTCAGAATTTCACGTAATTTTGACATAACATTGAAGGTTGTGCAATGTAACAGGAATATTTAGACTTATGGATGCCACCCGTTAGATAAAATACGGAACGGTTCCGTATTTCACTGAAAGAATAAATGTTTTGTTTTCGAGATGATAGTTTCCGGATTCGACCATATTAATGACCTAAGGCTTGTATTTCTGTGTGTTATGTTATAATTAAGTCTATGATTTGATAGAGCAGACTGACTGAGCGATGGTAGGCACCAGCAGGCTCGTAAGCATTCATTCAAACAGCACTTTCGTGCGTTTTGCCAGCAGCTCTTCCATTGCGCTATTTATGACTTCAAGCCTATCAACTCCTGAGATTAGGCTGGTGTAACTGATGTGAAATGGCTAGCTAGTTAACGGGGTGCGTGCTAATAGCGTTTCAAACGTCACTCGCTCTGAGACTTGGAGTAGTTGTTCCCCTTGCTCTGCATGGGTAACGCTGCTTCGAGGGTGGCTGTTGTCGATGTGTTCCTGGTTCGAGCCCAGGTAGCGGCGAGGAGAGGGACGGAAGCTATACTGTTACACTGGCAATACTAAAGTGCCTATAAGAACATCCAATAGTCAAAGGTATATGAAATACAAATCGTATAGAGAGAAATAGTCCTATGATTCCTATAACAACTACAACCTAAAACTTATTACCTGGGAATATTGAAGACTCATGTTAAAAGGAACCACCAGCTTTCATATGTTCTCATGTTCTGAGCAAGGAACTTAAACGTTAGCTTTCTTACATGGCACATATTGCACTTTTACTTTCTTCTCCAACACTTTGTTTTTGCATTATTTAAACCAAATTGAACATGTTTCATTATTTATTTGAGGCTAAATTGATTTTATTGATGTATTATATTAAGTTAAAATAAGTGTTCATTCAGTATTGTTATAATTGTCATTATTACAAATAAATAAAAAATATCATCCGATTAATCGGTATCGGCTTTTTTTTGTCCTCCAATAATCGGTATTGGTATCGGCGTTGAAAAATCATAATCGGTCGACCTCTAATATATATATATATATATAAATGAATGCACTTTCTCAAGTTCATTACGTTTTTTTGTTGTTGAGACGTGTATGTGTGGTTTTCATATGGTGTATTTAACACTTGTTTATGAATGCACTTGAGAAAGTGCATTCATTTTCTCATGAACCCTTTACACTTGTGTACATTTGTCTATATGGAAAGGGCCATATTGAAATGTTTCCAACAGAAGAAATATAAAAAGTATATGCATTACCATGGTTGCAGTGCAAAGAGAACACTTTGGTCTAATCATTTCCCCATGATCTCCAAAAGGTGAGGACACAACAGCTCACCTGACAAGACTGAATCCAAACATGACACTTGATTTCATGTGCGTTATACTGGACTTTGCCACATTTGTTGATAACGAAATCTGAAAATACTCTGGATACATTCAGTAACATGATAATAATACTATTGGAAAAATTGGGGTAGGTGCAACATAAGACCAACAAATGACAAGGGTTTAAGTGAGGACTAACTGGTGACTCCAAGTGGACACACACCTCTCCAAACCGTGCAGTTCCTACATAATAATGATATTTTATGATTCAAGGAAAGAGCCTTCAAATATAAGGTGCTTTTTGAGCTCCCCTAGCTTCGATGTTGAGGAACTGAAGCAAGCACACTTCTATTTATAACAAATAAAAATTACACAGCCCTGTGTTCCCACCATAACACAATTACTATCGTTGTTTAAGCAATGCAAACATTTTCCGTTATAAATCTCAATCTGGGTCAGGTGGGCATCATTTTAAATCTTATTATTTTTTCCAACATGACTAACTAAGTTATAAAATACAATCTTAGTGTATTCTTCTTTTTTTGGCACAAAACTACCTCCATACTCCCATTCATTGTTTTAATCAGCACCGGTTACCTTCTGACAAGTCTTGTGACACTTATGGGTGTCGTAGAGCAAAACGGAGAACATCGTGTTCGGGAGAGCCTCATCTTTCCACAGAGTGGTCATATTAGCTTGTAGGCCAAACCGTTTGGACGCTACAGACGTTTTTGTGAGAAGTGTCATGGAATTATTGTAATCAAAAGGAGAGACTTTTTAGATTTCTTAAACAATCAAACTGTATTATTTCATTCCTGCAGTAATGGAGCTTGTCAACAAAAATGTGCACTTCCCGTTTCACATTTGAAATCCCGTGTCATTTGCAGTATCAACGTTCGTCATGTTTGATGTACAGTGACAAGGATGACATGTGTCATACCCTGGGTTGTCCTGAACAGAATGAGCATGTTTGTCGTATTGTGAAGAAAATTTGAAATGGAACACGCACCTGAACGCACTTATGACTCCATTCTACGCGCACCAAAATGCCAATCTGTTTGTCTAAAGTGACTTGTCAAAGCCTAACACTGTAAGATCGCATTTTAGAACTTAGCTAGTCATGTTGGAAATATAATAAGCTTTCAAATGATGCCCATTGTTGTCTTTAATGCAGAGTTTGATCGAAAAGTCAGAAGCTATCGAGTGGAGTGGTTACTTTCTTTGTTATAGAGTGGAATGGTTTTTCAGCTGGTGTAGCCTGAGGTAGCTCTTCTCTGAGAACCTCTTCCTGCAATGCGTAGGAGGCCTCTATCCCGTGTGGACCTTCAGGTGCATCTTCAGCTGGTTCAGGCGGGAGAACTTCTTTTCACACTGGGGGCAGCTGTAGGATTTCTCCCCTGTGTGGACCCTCTGGTGCCTCTTCAGGTGACCAGCCTGGGCGAAGCGCATGTGACACTGGGTACAGCTGAAGGGTTTCACCCCTGTGTGGACCCTCTGGTGCCTATTCAGGTTGGAGGAGTGGGAGAAACTAGCCTGGCAAAGGTGGCAGCTGAATGGTTTCTCCCCCGTGTGCATTCTCTGGTGGATCTCCACCTGTTTGGGGAAACTGAAGGCTTTCCCACAGAATGAACACGGGAAGCGCTTCTCTGTGCCACCGGATCTGCTGATAGCATTACTACTACTGTCATTTGTCAATGGGCTTGTGTAGCCTTTTAGTGTTGAGGCACTGGCATTGTCTGTCTGGTTTAACATTAGGAGAGTGTGAGGAGGACGAAGGCCAGGGAGAGTCTGTGTTGTCGCAGGGTCCATGTTCCAGGTGCTAGATCCTATTGAAGGCAGGCTGAAGGCAGCACTTGTTAGGGGGTTAACCTGAGGCGCCATCAGTCTCTCTGAATCACAACTATAGGAGCAGGATGGAGCATCGCTAGCCGAGTCTGTGTCTGTTCTCTTCCACCACAAACTGACACCTCCCCGTCCCTGCAGACCAAATCTACACCTCGCCCTGGTCTCAGCCAGTCTGTTGTCATGGAGATTAAGTTCGGTTGTTTTGTGTTCGACTGTCTGTTTCTGGTTAACAGTGTTGTTCCCCAGCCCAGAGTTGAGGACACTGTCCCATCCACTGACCTCCGCTATGTCGCTTCTGGTCCTGGCCTGCTCTGTGATGTCGTCCCCTGGGCCCTTGGCTGCACCAGTCTGAGAATCCAAGATGGCCACCCAGTCTCCTCTGTTATCCTCCAACCAACCACCTGCAGGAAGCGGTTCCAAATACTTTACAAACAAGGCAGAGAACTCTACATATTGAGTTCTTTGTTTGACAATCACCTGGTCAAGTTCATACATTATAATTTGTTAAAACAATAGCCAGGTGCATCACTATTCCCATTGAATATCTATTACTGTATGTAGGCTATATGTATTTCTCTCTTACCTTGCTCCCCCATCTTTAGTCCACTCAGCAGGTCAATGCTCTCTGGTCCGTCCTCTATCGTCTCCTCTTTGACCAGCAGCAGATCAGGCTTCCCATCCTCCATGTCTACTGGCTGTAAGAGATACAGAGTGAGAGGATGTTGGATCAAGAAATCTGATATGAGCACCCTGCTATGGAGCATCTTCTGATTGGGCAATGAGGGATTGCTATGAGTACTATGTAAACGTGTTAGTTGAATTGATTACCTGACACTAATGGTTTGATAATTCAAAGGCATGGTCCCACACTTCATACAAAATTAATCAAGATCTGGGCCCGTATCCACAAAGAGTCTCAGAGTAGAAGTGCTGATCAAGGATCAGCTCCCCACCTACATAGTCTCATTCATTATGATCTATGATCAGCTCTGAGACACTTTGTGGATACGGGCCCTGAACTAATACCATTCAGACAGTAGTTCAGTGGACTCACCTCAGTGAGACTGTGTGTGGTCCTGTGCTGCTCAGCTGGTTCCTCTGTGGGTTCAGGAGGAGGTGTAGTCTGGTTGTCCTCCATGACCATGGTCCCTCCAGGGTTCCCCAGACCCTCCTCACACCCCTCCTCCTTCACCAGCAGCACCTCTGGACCCTCCTCCTCCTGGAAGAGACGGATGATACAGATTACACCGACATACACTACCTCAGGTACGTACACACACATACACAGATAATAACTTTCAACATAGTGGGGATGGGTAAACACTCCATGTTTGAGTCCTAAACTGTAGTTACAGAATGACTTCGTTGTTGTTAAACCCATCATGGTGGACATAAATATGATGTTATGGGTAAAAATAAGTCAGCTATGATAAGTTCTAAGTCACCATCAGACAAACCTGACTAAACTATTTTGACGTGTACGGTAGGTGTTTGTTAGTGTGTGAGTATGTGTAGGTATTTTTAGAATTTGGTTATAAAGCGCTGCTGTGTGTATGCAGAATAGGGTGAGATCAGATGTGATGTATACTAAAGAGAGTCTCAATGAAAGTCTTAGAATGAATTGTCCCATTTTGTGTTTATTAAACATAAACAATTTGTAAATACACGATATGAAAACCACACATACACCTCTCAACAAAGAATCTGCATACTTTTTTTATTTTCCCTTTATTTAACCAGGTAGGCCAGTTGAGAACGAGTTCCCATTTGCAACTGCGACCTGGCCAAGATAAAGCATAGCAGTTCGACACATACAACAACACAGAGTTACACATGGAATAAACAAAACATAGTCAATAATACAGTAGAAAAAAAGAAAACAGAAAGTCTATATACAGTGACGGCAAATGAGGTAAGATAAGGGAGTTAAGGCAATAAATAGGCCATGGTGGCGAAGTAATTACAATATAGCAATTAAACACTGGAATGGTAGATGTGCAGAAGATGAATGTGCAAGTAGAGATACTGGGGTGCAAAGGAGCAAGATAAATAAATAAATACAGTATGGGGATGAGGTAGTTGGATGGGCTGTTTACAGATGAGCTATGTACAGGTGCAGTGATCTGTGAGCTGCTCTGATAGCTGGTGCTTAAAGCTAGTGAGGGAGATATGAGTCTCCAGCTTCAGTGATTTTGCAGTTTGTTCCAGTCATTGGCAGCAGAGAACTGGAAGGTAAGGCGGCCAAAGGAGGAATTGGCTTTGGGGGTGACCAGCGAGATATACCTGCTGGAGCGCGTGCTACGAGTGGGTGCTGCTATGGTGACCAGTGAGCTGAGATAAGGTGGAGCTTTACCTAGCAAAGACTTGTAGATGACCTGGAGCCAGTGGGTTTGGCGACGAGTATGAAGCGAGGGCCAGCCAACGAGAGCATACAGGTCGCAGTGGTGGGTAGTATATGGGGCTTTGGTGACAAAACGGATGGCACTGTGATAGACTACATCCAATTTGGTGATTGACTATTTTATAAATGACATCGCCGAAGTCGAGGATCGGTAGGATGGTCAGTTTTGTATGTTTGGCAGCATGAGTGAAGGATGCTTTGTTGCGAAATAGGAAGCCGATTCTAGATTTAATTTTGGATTGGAGATGTTTAATGTGAGTCTGGAAGGAGAGTTTACAGTCTAACCAGACACCTAGGTATTTGTAGTTATCCACATATTCTAAGTCGGAGCCGCCCAGAGTAGTGATGCTGGACGGGCGGGCAGGTGCGGGCAGTGATCGGTTGAAGAGCATGCATTTAGTTTTACTTGCATTTAAGAGCAGTTGGAGGCCTCGGAAGGAGAGTTGTATGGCATTGAAGCTTGTCTGGATGTTAGTTAACACAGTGTCCAAAGAAGGGCCAGAAGTATACAGAATGGTGTCGTCTGCGTAGAGGTGGATCAGAGAATCACCAGCAGCAGGAGCGACATCATTGATGTAAACAGAGAAGAGTCGGCCCGAAAATGTTACCCTGTGGCACCCCCATAGAGACTGCCAGAGGTCCAGACAACAGGCCCTCCGATTTGACACACTGAACTCTATCAGAGAAGTAGTTGGTGAACCAGGCGAGGCCATCATTTGAGAAATTAAGGCTGTTGAGTCTGCCAATAAGAATGTGGTGATTGACAGTCGAAAGCCTCGGCCAGGTCGATGAATACAGCAGCACAGTAATGTCTCTTATCGATGGCGGTTATGATATCATTTAGGACCTCGAGCGCGGCTGAGGTGCACCCATGACCAGCTTTGAAACCAGATTGCATAGCGGAGAAGGTACGGTGGGATTCGAAATGGTCGGTAATCTGTTTGTTAACTTGGTAAAGTGTATTCATTTTCTCATTAAAAGTGCCCAGGGAATTGTATTCTGCAGTTGAATGGAAGTAATGTACTAGGCATGTGTGAACATCATATAGCCTACACCAGTGTTTCCCAACTCCAGTCCTCAAGTACCACCAACAGTACACATTTTTATTGTAGCACTGGACAAGCACACCTGATTCAACTGGTCAACTAATCATCAAGCCCTCTGAGTTGAATGAGGTGTGCTTGTCTGGGGCTACAACAAAAATGTGTACTGTTGGGGGATTTGAGGACTGGAGTTGGTAAACACTTGCCTACACAGTACAAACACTATGTAACAGACTTTTTAGGCTTATTCTGTATATGCCTTATACAGTGCCTTCAGAAAGTATTCATGGCCCTTGACTTATTCCACATTTTGAGGTGTTTTGAGGGGTTACAGCCTGAATTCAAAATTGATTACATAGATGTTTTTCCCTCACCCATCTACACACAATACCCCACAATGACAAAGTGAAAACATGTTTTAGAAATTTTAGCAAATGCATTGAAAAAGCATTCACACTTCTGGGACAATACATGTTAGAATCACCTTTTGCATCGATTACAGCTGTGAGTCTTTCTGGGTAAATCAACTTTTTTTGTTTTGAATTTTACCCCCTTTTCTCCCCAATTTCGTGGTATCCAATTGTTAGTAGTTACTATCTTGTCTCATTGCTAAGGTCGAAAGCCATGCGTCCTCCGAAACACAACCCAACCAAGCCGCACTGCTTCTTAACACAGCGCACATCCTACCCGGAAGCCAGCCGCACCAATGTGTCGGAGGAAACACCGTGCACCCGGCGACCTGGTTAGCGTGCACTGCGCCCGGCCCGCCACAGGAGTTGCTAGTGCCCGATGAGACAAGGATATCCCTACCGGCCAAACCCTCCCTAACCCGGACGACGCTAGGCCAATTGTGCGTCGCCCCACGGACCTCCCGGTCGCGGCCGGCTGCGACAGAGCCTGGGCGCGAACCCGGAGTCTCTGGTGGCACAGCTAGCACTGCAGTGCCCTAGACCACTGCGCCACCCGGGAGGCCCGACTCCACACCTGGATTGTACAATATTTGCACATTATTCTTTAAAAAAATTATTCAAGCTCTGTCAAGTTGGTTGTTGATCATTGCTAGAAAGCCATTTTCAAGTCTTTCCATAGATTTTCAAGACGATTTAAGTCAAAACTGTAACTAGGCCACTCAGGAACATTCACTGTCGTCTTGGTTAGCAACCAGTGTATTTTTGGCATTGTGTTTAAGGTTATTGTCCTGCTGAAAGGTGAATTCTTCTCCCAGTGTCTGTTGGAAAACAAACTGAACCAGGTTTTCTTCTAGGATTTTGCCTGTGCTTAGCTCTATTTCTTAAAAAAAAAAAATATATTTAAACCTCCCTAGTGCTTGCAGACGACAAGCTTACCCATAACATGATGCAACCACCACCATGTTTGAAAATATGAAGAGTGGTACTCAGTGATGTGTTTGCCCCAAACATATCCAAGACAATTTCTTTGCCACATTTTTTTCAGTTTTACTAGTTGTGCAATATTGCAAACAGAATGCATGTTTTGGAATATTTTATTCTGTACAGGCTTCCTTCTTTTCACTCTGTCAATTAGGTTAGTATTGTGGACTAACTACAATGTTGTTGATCCATCCTCAGTTTTCTCCTATCATAGCCATTCAACTCTAACTGTTTAAAGTCACCATTGGACTCCTGGTAAAATCCCTGAGCAGTTTCCTTCCTCTCTGGCAACTGAGTTTGGAAGGACGCCTGTATCTTTGTAGTGACTGGGTGTATTGATACACCATCCAAAGTGTAATTAATAACTTCACTGTGCTCAAAGGGATATGTTCAATGTACAGTATTTGTATATTTTTAACCCATCTACCAATAGGTGCTCTTTGTGCGACATTGGAAAACCTCCCTGGTCTTTGAATCTGGTTGAATCTGTGTTAGAAATTCACTGCTCGACTGAGGGACCTTACAGATAATTGTATGTGTTGGGTACAGAAACGAGGCACTCATTCAGAAATCATGTTAAAAACTATTATGGCAGACAGAGTAAGTCCATGCAACTTATGTGACTTTTTAGCAAATGCTTACTCCTGAACTTGTTTAGGCTTGCAATAACAAAGGGGTTGAATACTTATTGACTCATGCGCAGACCAGCTGGCTGGCGTGTTTACGGACATATTCAATTTCTCCATATCCCAGTCTGCTGTCCCCACATGCTTCTAGATGGCCACCATTGTTCCTGTACCCAAGAAGGCAAAGATAACTGAACTAAATGACTATCGCCCTCGCACTCACTGCTGTCATCATGAAGTGCTTTGAGAGACTAGTCAAGGATCATATCACCTCCACCTTACCTGCCACCCCACTTCAATTTGCATACCGACCCAATAAATCCCCGGACGATGCAATCGCCATCACACTGCACACTGCCCTATCCCATCTGGACAAGAGGAATACCTATGTAAGAATCCTGTTCATTAACTACAGCTCAGCATTGAACACTATAGTACCCTCCAAGCTCATCATTACGCTTGAGGCCCTGGGTTTCAACCCCGCCCTGTGCAACTGGGTCCTGGACTTTCTGACGGGCTTCCCCCAGGTGGTGAAGGTAGGAAACAACATCTTCACTTCGCTGATCCTTAACACTGGGCCCCACAAAGGTGACTTCTCAGCCCCCTCCTGTACTCCCTGTTCACCCATGACTGCGTGGCCATGGACGCCTCCAACTCAATCATCAAGTTTGCAGACGACACAACATTAGTGGGCTTGATTACCAACAATGACGAGACAGCCTGCAGGGAGAAGGTGAGGGCCCTTGGAGTGTGGTGTCAGGAAAAAAACCTCTCTCTCAACATCAACAAAACAAAGAAGATGATCGTGGACTTCAGGAAACAGCAGAGGGAGCACACCCCTATCCACATCGACGGGATAGCAGTGGAGAAGGTGAAAAGTTTTAAGTTCCTCGGTGTACACATCACGGACAAACTGAAATGGTCCAACTACACAGACAGTGTGGTGAAGGCGCAACAGCGCATCTTCAACCTCAGGAGGCTGAAGAAATTTGGCTTGTCACCCAAAACCCTCACAAACTTTTACAGATGCACAATTGAGAGCATCCTGTCGGGCTGTATCACCGCCTGGTACAGCAACTGCGCCGCCCACAACCGCAAAGCTCTCCAGAGGGTGGAGCAGTCTGCACAACGCATCACCGGGGGCAAACTACCTGCCCTCCAGGACACCTACAGCACCCGATGTCACAGGAAGGCCAAAAAGATCATCAAGGACAACAACCACCCAAGCCACTGCCTGTTCACCGCACTACCATCCAGAAGGTGGGACCGAGAGACTGAAAAACAGCTTATATCTCAAGGCCATCAGACTGTTAAACAGTCATCACTAACACAGAGAGGCCGCTGCCTATATACAAACTCAAAGTCATTGGGCACTTTAATAAATTGATCACTTGGCACTTTAATAATGTTTACATATCTTACATTACTCATCTCATATGTATATACTGTATTTTATACCATCTATTGCATCTTGCCTCTGCCGCTCGGTCATCGCTCATCTTCGGAACTAGGAGCACAAGCATTTAACTACACTCGCATTAACATCTGCTAACCATGTGTATGTGACCAATAAAATGTGATTTGATCTTTCAGCTTTGAATTTTTTATTCATTTGTAAAAATGTCAAAAAACATAATTCCACTTTGACATTATGGGGTATTGTATGTAGGCCAGTGACACAACATGTCATTTTCAGCAACAACAAAATATCTGACTGTAACGCAACAAAATGTGGGAAAAAATCAAGGGGTGTGAACTATTTCTGAAGTTACTGTATATCCAACAATGCCTTGCACTTCAACGCTCTTAGTTGTTGTAGAAATTGACCCACTGCTGCGGTTGACTTTTTGCATCTATGTCATCTCGCTGAGTGTTCCTTTAATGTAGGATCTAAACGTCAGAAGCTATCAAGTGGAATGGTTACTTTCTATGTTAAAGAGTGGAAATGTTTTTTTTGCAGGTGTATCCTGAGATATCTCCTCTCAGAGAACCTCTTTCCACAGTGATTACAGGCGAATGGCTTTTCTCCTGTGTGGACCCTCTCGTGCCTCTTCAGGTCACCAGCCTGGGCGAAGCGCATATGACACTGGGTACAGCTGAAGGGTTTCACCCCTGTGTGTACCCTCTGGTGCCTCTTCAGGGTTCCAGTCTGGGCAAAGCGCATGTGACACTGGGTACAGCTGAAGGGTTTCTCCCCTGTGTGGACCCTCTGGTGGATCGCCACGTTCTGGGAGCAGCTGAAGCCTTTGTTACAGAACATGCAGAGGAACGATTTCTCTTTACTATTGCCTGATGTGGCTCCTCCTCCCTGAGCCTGGGCTCTAGCCCTGTCGTTTGAGTTCAATACCTGATCGAAAAGGACACAGCCTTGTAAATCGGAAGGCGCCATCGACGTGGACACTGGGTCGCGATCCCTGAAAGAGTGTAAATGGGAGTGGGTCACAACATTTAGATTTGTCGCTAAGCTTTCACTGTAGTCTAAGAAGTCACTGGTGTTGCCCTGCGAGTGTCCTTCTCCTAAGTGAGTCTGTTCTGCATTCCATGTCAGAGGAGTGTCGTCCTCCACTTTCACAGTCACCCCATCTACAACTAGACACTCCCCTTTCTTATCTAGGCACCCTTCAGAGTATACACTACTACTGTACCGGTTCCAGTCCCCTCTAGACAGATCAGTCTGTCTCTCTAAACCCAAGGATATGTTGCCAGGGTCCATCTTTGTAACGTAAGAACAAGACGGATCATCACCTCCGGTGTTTAACGTATCAACATCTCCATGGGAATAAACCGTCCTCTGGCTCTGGTGAAATACCGGTAAATACTGTGAGCCAGGAGCAGGAGGACAGCCCAGATTCCCCAGCACCAGTCTCTCTGGGTCTGATCTGTGGTCAGATCTTGTATGTAAGAGCCTGTGTGTTACAGTTAAAGTCTCTGTGTCGGTCTCTGACTTGAGGACGTCGTTCGGCGTTCCACTGACCTCCGTGATGCTTCGTTGGGTCCTGGGCTGGGGCGCGGCGGCGAGGTCCTCCATTGCTTCAGGGGGTGCTCCAGCCGCTCTAGTCTGGATGTCTCTGCTGTGCCGTGGGTCCTCCTCTCCTTCAGACCTCTCCTGCTTGACCCCAGGACCTACAGCCTCTGCATCTGCAGCCTGACACAAGAAGAGAGGAGGTTGTTGCCAGTAACTAGTTGAATTGGATAACAATGTCGTGGGGAAGTCTCACAAGCTCCCCCCTATGGCAGATAAATAAGGATGTTCATGTAAGCAAGTGAATAGCCGAGGGGAACCTTTCTGAAGTAAACTGGCCACATTTGATTTACAAAGTAAAACGTTTTTTAATGCAGCACTATTAAACTAACCTCTATCACAATAACGTGCTGGGTTGAGGTTCCACTCTCCTCATCAACAGTGATTGGTTGGTCATCTGTCCATGTATTGTGTTCCGCTGGCTTCACAAAGCTCCTGTGGCCTCCAGTGGGATGTCCTTCACCTGAAAGTGTGATTGGGGGAAAAGAGGTGGTTAGGTTAACTACTGTCATCGCTGAATGGTATTGTGTACAATATAGACACTGTCTAGAATTGACAAGGATGTAAGGTAACACTTCTCATAACTTCTTGATATACTATTTATTGATTAATTTATTATGTTCCATGCATCACATTGTTTTCTATGAGTAAATAATAGGAATTGCGTTAAATAACGAATCTGGTTTGAATATGATATAGTGTCTTTGTGCAAGATCGCTAAGTAATCAGGTGAATTATTGCATACTATCCAAAAATTGACCAAGACCCAATTCTGGTTAACCATATGTGGTTAACACATCAAAAATCATGCGCAGAGGAGAACAGGGCACAGGCCCCGCAGCCTCTGCCTTCTAGTCCAGGCGATATGTGCCAAGTTTTAGTTGACATCTTAAATTTTTCATAAAAGCATGAAACTTGGTACACAATTTGGTTCCCTTGACATTTTCTGATATGGAGGCACAACAAAAACGCCTCTTGGTGGCCATTTTCCATTCCGCCATAACCTAATAATGTATTTTGCGTTATCTTCTGAATCAAACATTAACACAGAAAAGGTGATGTCTACACCTATGTTTTGATGGTCAAGGATGACAATGACGCCATGCACTAGAGGTCCACCGATTAATCGGAATGGCCGATTAATTAGGGCCGATTTCAAGTTTTCATAACAATCGGTAATTGCCATTTTTGAACACTGATCATGGCCGATTACATTGCACTCCACGAGGAGACTGCGTGGCAGGCTGACTACCTGTTGTGCGAGTGCAGCAAGGAGCCAAGGTAAGGTGCTAGCTAGCATTAAATGTATCTTATAAAAAACAATCAATCTTAACATAATCACTAGTTAACTACACATGGTTGATGATAATACTAGGTTAATTAGCGTGTCCTGCGTTGCATATAATCGATGTGGTGCCTGTTAATTTATCATTGAATCACAGCCTACTTCGCCAAACTGGTGATTTAACAAGCACATTTGCGAGAAAAGCACTGTCGTTGCACCAATGTGTACCTAACCATAAACATCAACGCCTTTCTTAAAATTAATACACAAGTATATATTTTTTAAACCTGCATATTTAGTTAATATTGCCTGCTAACATGAATTTATTTTAACTAGGGAAATTGTGTCCCTTATCTTGCGCTCTGTGCAACAGAGTCGGGGTATATGCAGCAGTTTAGGCCGCCTGGCTCGTTGCGAACTGTGTGAAGACTATTTCTTCCTAACAAAGACAGCCAACTTCGCCAAACGGGGGATGATTTAACAAAAGCGCATTTGCGAAAAAAGCACAATCATTGCACGAATGTACCTAACCATAAACATCAATGCCTTTCTTAAAATCAATACACAGAAGTATATATTTTTTAAACCTGCATATTTAGTTAAAAGAAATAAAGGTTAGCAGGCAATATTAAACTAGGGAAATTGTGTCCCTTATCTTGCGCTCTGTGCAACAGAGTCGGGGTATATGCAGCAGTTTAGGCCGCCTGGCTCGTTGCGAACTGTGTGAAGACTATTTCTTCCTAACAAAGACAGCCAACTTCGCCAAACGGGGGATGATTTAACAAAAGCGCATTTGCGAAAAAAGCACAATCATTGCACGAATGTACCTAACCATAAACATCAATGCCTTTCTTAAAATCAATACACAGAAGTATATATTTTTTAAACCTGCATATTTAGTTAAAAGAAATAAAGGTTAGCAGGCAATATTAAACTAGGGAAATTGTGTCACTTCTCTTGCGTTCATTACACACAGAGTCAGGGTATATGCAACAGTTTGGGCCGCCTGGCTCATTGAACTAATTTGCCAGAATTTTACATAATTATGACATAACATTGAAGGTTGTGCAATGTAACAGCAATATTTAGACTTATGGATGCCACCCGTTAGATAAAGTATTTCACTGAAAGAATAAACGTTTTGTTTTCAAAATGATAGTTTCCGGATTCAACCATATTAATGATCTAAGGCTCGTATTTCTGTGTGTTATTATATTATAATTAAGTCTATGATTTGATAGAGCAGTCTGACTGAGCGGTGGTAGGCAGCAGCAGGCTCGTAAGCATTCATTCAAACAGCACTTTACTGCGTTTGCCAGCAGCTCTTCGCAATGCTTCAAGCATTGCACTGTTTATGACTTCAGCCTATCAACTCCTGAGATTAGGCTGGCAATACTAAAGTACCTATTAGAACATCCAATAGTCAAAGGTATAGAGAGAAATAGTCCTGTAATAATTACAACCTAAAACTTCTTACCTGGGAATATTGAAGACTCATGTTAAAAGGAACCACCAGCTTTCATATGTTCTCATGTTCTGAGCAAGGAACTTAAACGTTAGCTCTCTTACATGGCACATATTGCACTTTTACTTTCTTCTCCAACACTTTGTTTTTGCATTATTTAAACCAAATTGAACATGTTTCACTATTTATTTGAGGCTAAATTGATTTTATTGATGTATTATATTAAGTTAAAATAAAAGTGTTCATTGTTCATTCAGTATTGTTGTAATTGTCATTATTACAAATATATATATAAAAATAATAAAAAATAATAATATATATATATATATTTTTATTATTATTATTATTATTTTTTTTTTTTTAATCAGTCGATTAATCGGTATCGGCTTTTTTTGGTCCTCCAATAATCGGTACCGGCGTTGAAAAATCATAATCGGTCGACCTCTACCATGCACATCATCAAAAATGCCCCCTGGCTGCTGAGGCCATTTTCCATTCCGCCATAACCAAATAATGTATTTTCCATGTCTACCACTATATTTTGATGGTCAAGGATCACAATGGTGCCATGTACAACATCATAAAGATTTTTGATTATTATATAATGGTGGACTGTGTAAACCCTGTAACTTTGTGTAAATTCATGGGACACAAGGGCCTTTGATTTGTCTGGACCCAGGAACCTGGTGATTTCATGGGCACGTATGGGTCAACTACCACTCCTCAAATTATATTTCAGAAGAGAACATTTCCATTTTGGAGCACTTTATGATCACACTCCCAGTCAAGATAACATCAAATCAAGCTCATTTTGAGATGTTCATTTAAAGAGGAAAAGAAAATCAGCAAATCCTCCCACAATGATAATGATCATTTAAAAAATATATATATATTATTATTAGACTTATTTTCACGACACCCAAAGTCAACAGGATAAAAACCAATAAAATCCTATATTAAATAAAGTATATAAAAGCACACTAAACATGATGACAGACTAACCAGGGAGAACACTAAACATGATGACAGACTAACCAGGGAGAACACTAAACATGATGACAGACTAACCAGGGAGAACACTAAACATGATGACAGACTAACCAGGGACGTGAACTTGACAGACAGATAAAAGCTCAAGACTACAGAGAATCCAGGTAAGCCTGTGTGAAGAAGTGTGTTCGTGTGGACCTGAATATGTGTATGGATCGTGAGGTTGACATGGAGAGGGAGTTCCAGAGTTGGGGAGCTGCCGTGCTAAAAGCCAGGTCTCCCATGGAGCGGAGCCTGGTGCGAGGGAGGTGGAGGAGGCCCGTGTCAGACGAGCGCAGTGAACAGGTGGGAGTAAAGGGGTGCAGGAGGTCAGTAAGGTATGTGGGCGCCAGTCCATTGAGTGCTTTGTAGGTGAGCATGAGCAATTTGAAGATGATCCTGTATTGAACTGGGAGCCAGTGGAGTTTGATGAGGGTGGGGTGATGGGGTCTCAAGGGCTGGTGTGTGTGAGGACTCGTGCAGCTGCATTTTTTTACATGTTGAAGTCTGTCCAGTGTTTTGGTGGGGAGTCCGTAGTGAATGGCGCTACAGTAGTCCAGGCGTGATAAAACAAAAGTGTGAATGAGGGTTTCAGCAGTGGGGTCAGTGAGAGAGGGTCTGAGTCGTAAGATGTTTTTCAGATGGAAGAAGGCTGACTTGGTGATGTTCAATTTACCACTAGGGCACTTAGAAAGTTCTGGAGTATATTTTCGTTCCAACCTCCCTTGTTACCATTGTATCCTTAGTCCTCAGAAAGTTCATCCTCCTTCATATTGTTGTTGTTCTAGCTAACAATGTTCTCGATAACTCTTCTTTTTTTGTTGTCAAATCACAGTGTGCAGGAAGGGACGCAGCCACCCCCGGTGCAGAAATGCACACAGTGCTGCAAGCTGTATCACTGTCCTCTGTGGGCCTCTACAATCCCTATGGCCACCGACTGAAGCAAACTAAACTTGCATTTAAATGCTCACCTCGGTAGAGCAATTCAATATAAAAGTTGGTCAATAATATTTGTCACTAGTGTTCATTCATTTTGATCTGGAGTTAATGTATTCTGCATTTTGTGTTTGTTCCCACAGGATGTTGCATCTACAGGTGCAACCTTGGTTTCAGGGTGCAGCGTCACTTCCATTGTTTTTGCGAATCTTTGTTTTTGAATAAGAATCAGCTCCTCCATCTCCCCCCCGGGGGAGAGGCTGGGACACCACCTACCGGGGGAGAGGCTGGGACAGTGCCAACCGGGGGAGAGGCTGGGACAGCACCCACCGGGGCAGAGGCTGGGACACCACCTACCGGGGGAGAAGCTGGGACACCACCCACCGGGGGAGAGGCTGGGACAGCTCCCACCGGGGGAGAGGCTGGGACACCGCCCACCGGGGGAGAAGCTGGGACACCACCCACCGGGGGAGAGGCTGGGACAGCTCCCACCGGGGGAGAAGCTGGGACACCACCCACCGGGGGAGAGGCTGGGACAGCTCCCACCGGGGGAGAGGCTGGGACACCGCCCACCGGGGGAGAGGCTGGGACAGCTCCCACCGGGGGAGAGGCTGGGACACCGCCCACCGGGGGAGAGGCTGGGACACCGCCCACCGGGGGAGAGGCTGGGACACCGCCCACCGGGGGAGAGGCTGGGACAGCGCCCACCGGGGGAGAGGCTGGGACAGCGCCCACCGGGGGAGAGGCTGGGACAGCGCCCACCGGGGCAGAGGCTGGGACAGCGCCCACCGGGGGAGAGGCTGGGACACCGCCCACCGGGGGAGAGGCTGGGACACCGCCCACCGGGGGAGAGGCTGGGACACCGCCCACCGGGGGAGAGGCTGGGACACCGCCCACCGGGGGAGAGGCTGGGACAGCGCCCACCGGGGGAGAGGCTGGGACACCGCCCACCGGGGCAGAGGCTGGGACACCGCCCACCGGGGCAGAGGCTGGGACACAAACCCACCGGGGGAGAGGCTGGGACACAAACCCACCGGGGGAGAGGCTGGGACACAAACCCACCGGGGGAGAGGCTGGGACACCACCCACCGGGGGAGAGGCTGGGACACCACCCACCGGGGGAGAGGCTGGGACACCACCCACCGGGGGAGAGGCTGGGACACCACCCACCGGGGGAGAGGCTGGGACACCACCCACCGGGGGAGAGGCTGGGACACCACCCACCGGGGGAGAAGCTGGGATATCACACACCGGGTCACACAACGGGGGAAAGGCTGGGACATCACATAATCTCCCAGTGGGTATGTGTCATATAAAAACTGGCAAACGGTAGTACGCCCAAATGTAACATGAAAGAAAACAGGAAAAAGCTGTCCAAGCACGTATTAAGTAAGCACTCAGGTGTTCACTATGGGGATGTCACCTCAACTTCAAACCTGCTCAGCCAGTTCCTGGATCCAGCGAAGGCAAATGGAGTATTTGCTGTTGTCAAAACAATGCACGGTTCAAGTGTGCCTTTTCACAAACAGAGAAAGGAGGAGGCGCATGAAGCGTACTGCGAGTCACCTCAATGCCAGTCTAACCATGAACTAGCACAACGATCAAGTGTTATTTTCTTTCAAATAGTTAATGGACTATTGTACATCTACAGCGGAAAATGAAAACATGAGGGAAGATGTTTTGTCGGAGATGGTAGAAAATAAATGGTTTGGAGACAAGATGTCTGAGTGCCTGAAGCTCCTATGTCTGGCTATGGCTCAGTCGGTCCCTTTGTCTGTTGAGACCACAGTCCTTGTGCCTAAATTCAAACATTATGTTTCTGTCTTTGAACCAACCACTTCTTATTATGAGTGTGGTTTCAGAGTACAAACATTGGCTACACAACTTCAATGACAGTGTTCTGCTTAGTCTCCATGTGTGTCTCTTATTGAGGAGGTTACTTCAGGTGATGACTTATCAGTCTTTTTATTTGAACAGTCACTACATGTTAATATGAACGGGTTATTTGTTTTTGCAACCATTTGTGAACATGGCTATGAGGTTATTTATTGATGTACTTTTTCCCCGACACTATCTATCATTTAGACCCACTACTATCATTTAGACCCATTCTGCAGTCATTGACAGTCTTGAAAACTGGAACAATGTGAAGTATCTCTCGCCTCCCATTTAAAAAAAGAGACTATATTATACTATGGTCTAAATACTGTAGTATTACTATAGTTTTATACTATAGTATTCACTGTAGTGTTTTTGTGTACTGAAGTCTGCAAAAACACAACAGTGAATACTGTAGTATTTACTGTTAACTCTTGTATAAATACTTTAGTGAAAGAAAACTGTAGTATATACTATAGTAGTGTTTTTGCGGATTGTTGTATACTGTAGTGTTTTTGTGGACATTGCGGTAGTATTTACTATAGTGTTTTTGTTTTTATTATCTTTGACATGAGGAAACCTTGAGGAAACCTGCTGGAGAAATACTAAAAGAGCTAATTTTCCAGACCTGTAGGTAGGACTGGGGTCTGAACAGATATAAAAAGAGTAGGAGCTCTTTTCTATAACCTTTATGGAACACTATGTTCTATATTTGGCATGTAGGTTTCTCACTTATGAGTGGCACCGATTGGGATATGGGGAGGGGAATGGGTAGGGTATATGCAAATTAAATACTGTAGTATTTACTATGTTTTTTAAAAAGTGTAGTGTTTTTGGGCATTACTGTTGGATTTACTATAGTTTTTTTGTGAATAATACCGTAGCATTTACTATAGTATTCTACAGTATACTACAATATTTTATAGTAAGTAATACACATGATCGAGGGATACTACTGTGTGTATTCTAAAGTTTACTACAGAAGTCAATACAAAGTACTGTACAGTAAACTGTAGTATTTTTTCATTTGGGCAGACACTGGTCTCCATGTTTACCTTCACTTAAAGGCCCTTTGTGACAACACATGCAACTTCTCTTGTGCTTCATGTGGACACTATCCTCCTATTGTGATTATGGATCTACACAAGAAAGGAGTATGGCTGGTAAGTCATTATGATATGAAATAACTTCAAATTGTCTGCTGAATTCAGTCCACCAGATTGTCCCATTTAAGTTAGAAATCTCTATTTCCTGTTTTGAGTATGTGTGTGTGTCTCTCTGTCAGGTGGTAGGCTTTGGAGAGGAGAGCAACCAGGCAGAGCAGCTGTGGCCCCAACCCCAGCCCTGCAGAGGGGGAAGAGGACCAAGGCCCCTAAGACCTCCACTTTATCCAACAGAGCCCTAAGACCTCCACTTTATCCTACAGAGCCCTAAGACCTCCACTTTATCCTACAGAGCCCTAAGACCTCCATTTTATCCTACAGAGCCCTAAGACCTCCACTTTATCCTACAGAGCCCTAAGACCTCCACTTTATCCTACAGAGAAGTGTCCAAGCTGACCTTCCTGCCCGCCTCGCCCATGCTGGCCAACACAACGCTCATCGACGACATCCACGCGTTCACCTCCTCCCTCACCCTCTACCCCACCACAAGATGTCTTCAGAAGCGAAACTCATCTCTGCCCTGTCTCCTTTCTCCACGGCTCATCGTTCGAGAGCTCTTTAGGTTTGTCCTTTTGTTCTCAACGTCCCTGACTGATTGAACAGCAGGAATCATCTTTGCTGTGAATAGTAGTAGTAATGACTCACGGTTTGGCAGGCAGGAGGGCGGACAGAGAGGGAAGAAAAGAGAAGAGGGATTCTATCATCTCTGTCATGTATCATATCTTCATTATTTTTGTTGAAAAATGCTTGAGTGTATTTTAACAAATGGACATTAGGGTTAACCGACACATGTTCATATTGTAAGATTTTGTGGATAGAAAAGTGTGGTATGTTTGTCATAGCGTTACGATAAGGAGCCTGATACATTGTCAGTATGTGACAGTTTTCTGATTAGTTTTTTAGGTATTGTTGTAACTTTGATTCTGTTTTAGAGAGGCTGAAGGGAAAACCTCACTGTTACTATAGGTTTAACATTTCAGCCCTAACTCTGCCTTTAAAACCACTAGACTGGCATGTTTATAGCTATAACCTGTTATCTTTAAATGTAAATATTTACTTATGTAGAAACTGGTTTCAGACTTTTTCTCATATGAACACAATTTTCAACACTGCAAGATAAATAAAATTGCTAAAATTGTTATGTCATATCATACCACTGTTCTTAATTACCGACATGATTAATAATTGAATGTCCTCCATTTATCAAGAGTTCAGATACCACTGAGTTAATTTTAAAGTGTTTGCTATCCATAACATGTTTTTGTCATTATTTTCAGTACCTCTAAAACTGATTATTTTGGACATACATAATCATTGTTTTCTTTTCATCCATTTTGGAAAATGTATTGCATAAATAAATATACGTGTTTGTGATCAAACGCGATGGTGTCCAGAGTTAATCGTTGTTTTTTTAATGAATGTGTTTTCTACTTCTATAGTCATAAAATATGAATTCAGGGGGGGATTGATTTTGTTGACAGGCTAGTTTTAGACACAGGTTATACTGCATGGCTGCAGCTGGATAGTATTGAAATGTTCAGGGCCACAAATTGTACAAGTGTTTCAAATGATATGCTTTATGAAAGAGTGGACATAATTTTCATATCGCCTGGACTATTCTGCTAAATGTACCTCTTGCCATTCCTCTGTACCGGTCGACGATCTTGACACTTCTGGGACTGGCGTGGACGCGCTCTCGCATTGTCCTCTCTGCGCGCTCCCGTGACACCTTCAGTTCCATTAGCTGTAGTTTCCTCCGTAATGTCCTGTTTTCTTTCTGGCTTTGAGTTATTTCCAAACGACACACTGCATAGTCGTCGTCTACAAGCTTACAGATCTCTGACACGGCTGCATTCGCTAGTACCTCCATGATGGAGGCTATCTGAGTGTGAAAAACCATACCGTTAGCCATTGCTAGTTAACCCTTAGCAGCTAGCTAGCGTTACCTAGATAACATCTATCAAGTCCTGTAACCAAGTCCTGTCTCTAACGCGAAATAAAGACTACACGGGTTAAGTATGTAATGGCGTGCAGTTAAACAAGTCATATTTAGAGTTCCATAGTGTCAAAAAAGGTATAAATAACTGTAACGTGGAAATGTTCTTGGTCACTGTTTACTTCCGTTTACACTGAGGTGAAAGGATGTTGTAACGTTAGCTCAACCCGGGTGTGGCTAAATGAAAAGCGTATGCGCGCTTTCCCCCTCATGGATACTTTATATGGAACAACAAAGATATACGATTTAAAAATAAGTCAATTTTTTCGTTCGTTACTGGTTTGAAAATTAAATTATTTTGGTTGGTCAGTTACTGAATGAGGATGGATATCTACTCTCATATGTGGAATTTCTTGATACGTTTAAAATTCCAATAATCCCGAAAGAATATGCAATTGTTTTTTATGCGATTCCAAGGGGGGTTGTATCTCTTTTAAATTCCTCTGTGGTTGATGTAAGTAACATAGATTTACATGAAAATATATTCATTGGCAATATTAACATCAAAGATAAATGTAGGAATAAACAGATTATTGTTTGTGATACTACAATTCCATCAGCAAGATTATTTTGGTCAAATATCTATGGTGATATACAATGGGGGAAAGCATGGGAAATTGCTAACAAATATTGTAACAAGGTAAAGGAAGTTTCATTTAAAATGTTACATAGAATTTATCCTGTGAAACATGTTTTGGAAAGATTCAAGCTGAATATTGACTATCAATGTGATTTCTGTGGAATGGAGAAGGAGACCATTTTGCATTTGTTTTTTGCCTGTATTTATAGTATAATTTTTTGGATTGACATACAGAATTTTGTTACAAAAACAATAGGACCGGCTGTACTATTTAATGGTTTTGATATGATTTATTTCAGAAATTCTGACATAGATAAAGATGTAGTATATTTAATTCAACTGCTAATAATACTAGGTAAATTTCATATTCACAAATGCAAATGGTCTCATTCAAAACCTAACTTTTTTCACTTTATAAATGAATTTAAACAATATGGCACTACTTGAACTAAAATGAAAAACAAAAAGGCAATTCAAACTTGTATTATTAATGAATATGATTTGTTTGTTAAGGATTCCTGGCAATGTAAATAGTTTGTATGTATGCTTGTTTGCATGTGACTATTCCTCTTTTGTTTGTGTATATTTGTTAATAAAAAATCAAATGAATGCGCGCTGTTCTTTGTATACGGTGTGCTTGTTACATTACACATCTCCTACTCATCAGTATCTTTTAAGATCAGAGCAGACTTGAGGCTTAAGAGATCTGATTAATCAGCTAACATAACTTTGGGGGAATTCTGAAGCATTTATGTAATCAAAACAATCACATAAAGGCTTCATAATTCATAAAGGTCATGTTACCTGACTGATTATATATCATAGAACATAAAGTAAAATATCTCCCAAACCTATCTTAACCTCAGATCTTATTTTCACCGTTTATCCCAAAACCCCATTCTTTCCCCCCATAGGAATGGCTGAATGAACCAGAGGTAACTCATTTCCTATTTTTAGGACTACAAGCTGGCTAGCTCTATTACCCTCTTAAACAAAAGATTTCAATCACTTTTTGACCACACCCATTTTGATTTGAATGAAACTTACCGTACATATTTGCCCAAGTGGTCAAAAAAGTGACTTTTTGTACCTGAATGCCAGAACATTCAGGAGATGGAGATGCTCAAAGTTGACCCATTTTGCTTCCCCCACCATGGGACATCCATGTCTTCATCATTAGAAAAGATTAACGGTTGAGCTTGAAATAATTTAAAATAGGGTTGTCAAAATAGGGTTGTCAAACTATTTTATAATTTCTTGAAATATGTTTTTTTTAATGAAAATTGTATTTTGTACCTTTAATGTCAATTGTCAATTATCAAAAAACATAAACTTAGATTTTTTTCATTTTCTCAAGTTGAAGGCCAACCGGGGCTTCCATGAGCAACTAAATTATCCTTATAACTTCTTGTGTGAGATGTATTAAATAACCGATTCAAGGACATACTGTATATCTGGTGTATTAGAATAAATTATTGGTACCCTGATTGTCTTGGAATTGTCTTTTTGTTTACACAAAGATTGCAATTGTTTTCATACACCTCAGATTACAGTATGTAAATTAGGTTCGGAACTGTGGGGCTATAGGGGAAAGGGCCTCTTCCCCAATGAAAGCATGACCTCAGGGTCATGTCATCTCAGCAAACCTGGCTTGTTATAAAGGTGTTGTAAAAAAAGAGGGTGTATTTTATTTTAAGGGGTGGCAAGTAGCCTAGCGGTTAAGAGTGTTTGGCCAGTAACAGAAAGGTTGCTGGATCGAATCCCTGAGCTGACAAGGTACAAATCTGTCGTTCTGCCCCTGAGCAAGGTAGTTAACCCACTGTTCCCCAGATGCCGATGACGTGGATGTTGATTATGGCAGCCCCCCGCACCTCTCTGATTCAAAGGGATTGGGTTAAATGCAGAAGACACATTTCAGTTGAATGCATTGTTGTACACCTGACTAGGTATCCCCCTTACCCTTATTATTAGAACATAGGTAAAACCAAACTCAGAGGGGTAATATGTTGCTCTTCAATAAAAAGTGAGCTTACCCAGATGCTCAACTGAGGTACTTAGTAATAAAAACATCTAAATAAACTTTTACCCCAGGACACTTCACATGATATCTAATATTTCAGCAAAAGAATAGTTCTCAGACATCATCTGAGTACATCTCAAGCAGGACTGGGGTCAATTTGAAATGAAGGCAGTCAATCCAGGAAGTTATTTGAATTTAAAACATGGAAAACATTATATTCTATTAGTTTGAGGAGTAATTGAAAATATGTGATTTTTTACCAATTGTTATTTAAGTTTATTCTCTGAATTGACTGCCTTCAATTCCAATAGACCCCAGCCCTGATTTTGGGCTCCCGAGTGGTGCAGCGGTCTAAAGCACTGCATCTCAGTGCTCAGGCTTCACTACTGATGCTGGTTTGATTCCAGGCTGTATCACAACTGGCCATGATTGGGAGTCCCATAGGGCGGAGCACAATTGGCCCAGCGTCGTCCGTGTTAGGGTTTGGCCGGGGTAAACCGTCATTGTAAATAATAATTTGTTCTTAACTGACTTAAATTAAATAAAAATCTCAAGCCACACTGCTACAATTTCTCCCCCTTGTGAACACTCCTATGTCTGATAAGGTTACTCAGGAAGGAGAAGATATTTTAACACAGCTTACACTTGAAGGGCCTCCATGTTGTGAATGACACCAGAGGTAGAAGAGGGAGCAACCACCTTCAGGTGGTTAGTCATTGAGCTCCCTCCTGACCTCTAGCCATTGTTTGGGTGTTGTTGGGATTGTGTTATAGGCTAGGTACCTCTCATGGTGAATGCTTGAAGCCCAGGGTGACCTCCTCTGTTCATCATGGATACTGTGGTGTTTGTATCATCGGAACAGGAGGGTCTATCCCTATCAGCCCCTGGCCCTGCTCCATCCCTGCACTGAGACTGTGAAGAGAAGGGTCTGGGCTGCAGACTAGATCCCTGACTGGAGCCTCTGTCTCTCTGATGACCACCAGGACTGAGGTTTTTCAGTCCACCTGTCCACTGGTTGTGTTCTGTGTGGTGGAGTCTCAGTCAAGTTGATTTTGTTTTTAATTTCAATAAAATGGTCAAACACTCACATTAGGGATTTTGAAGTACAGTACTTTTATTGCACAAAATGTTATGTGACAAGAATAATAACTTTTCTCATTATGGTAACACTTTACCTTTTCTGTAAATCTGGTACCCTTGATTTGATCAAATTAATTTGAGAACTTTGGAAAAGGTTTAACATTACACACAGCTTCACTACTTATTGTCAAGTAAACATTATGGCACTATCATTATCTTACTATAAAACACCAGTATCAAGCTAAATGGACAAGGTTGTCACTCTTCATAAGTTAAGCATTTTTACACACTCCATCAATGTATCTAGTCTGCCCTCATCATACTCATTCTTTCCTCAGTTCATCTCATCCAGTAATCTACTACATCCTAAACCAGCAGAATTAACTACAAACTAACTAGTACTACATTACATGTCACTATACATGGGCCGTGTGCATTTTCTGCTGGTGTATCCTGAGGTAGCTCCTCTCTGAGAACCTCTTCCCACAGTGCATACAGATGAACGGCCTCTCTCCCATGTGGACCTTCGGGGGCATCGTCAGTGGTTTAACATTAGGAGAGTGTCGCAGGGTCCATCTTCCAGTTGATAGATCCTGTAGAAGGCAGGCTGAAGGCAGCAACTGTTATGGGGTTAAAACCTCTTCCTGCAGATGTTTGGCGGGAGGCTAAGATGCTCCCCCATCTTTAGTCCACTCAGCAGGTCAATGATCTCTGGTCCATCTTCTATTGTCTCCTCTTTGACCAGCAGCAGATCAGGCTTCCCATCCTCCATGTCTACTGACTGTAAGAGATACAGAGTGAGAGGATGTTGGATCAAGAAATCTGATATGCAAAACTGATTCTAGATCAGCACTCGGGCCCTGACCTAATGCCATTCACAGTGGGCTCATCTCAGTGAGACTGTGTGTGGTCCTCTGCTGCTCAGCTGGTTCCACTGTGGGTTCAGGAGGAGGTGTAGTCTGGTTGTCCTCCATGACCATGGTCCCCTCAGGCTTCCCCAGACCCTCCTCACACCCCACCTCCTTCACCGGCAGCACCTCTGGACCCTCCTCCTTCTGGAAGAGAGAGGTGATACAGATTACACAGACATACACTCCCTCAGGTACGTACACACAGATAATAAACACACTTTCAAAATTGAGTATTTACCCATCCCCATTAGAGATTAAATAGGATTTATTTGAACAATTTTCATGGTTTGCATAGTTCCTTACTCATGATGATTAATGTGTGTGTACCCCTTTAAGAAGAAATAAATGAATGTAGCTCCGGTAAAATAGGTCTTTAGTTTCAAATGGTTTGAGCTAGAGGCAAGTGGTTTTCTGCATTGTGAAGGTGAAACCCCACCGACACAAAGCCATGCTCCGTTTGTTTCTATGGCAGAGGCTCTGGTAGAGCTAAGACTAATAAATCAGACTTGCCTGTGCTAATGGTTCTCACAGGCGAAGAAAAATTATAAATGACTTTGCTCATGAATGATTCAAATATAACAACAGCCTGACCGCACTGGACTTGAAACAACGATACAGATGTAACTATGTGCCATTCGATATATTATCTGAGCGGCACTGGTGCCCTCAAGTCAAAATTCCATTTGCGTTCCACAGGTCACGTTTATAAGGGAGTTTTTTTTTTTTCAAGATTAGGAAAAGTTTCGGGGCACACCTGAGAGTTCCTCAAGGCACACCGGTTGAAAACCACTGCTCTGGACAACAAGGCAGGGGAACCCTAACCATATTTTCATCCCTGTCCTACGGGAGAACATGGTTCCAGGGATTACTGTGAAACCCTCTCCGACCTTTTAAGGTTCTGAGGTGTGTTTTTCCTCTACATGGCAAAGGCAACTTAGATATGTTATGGAGAACCCTCTCAATTGAGCTAGAGATCAGTCAGTATAATAATTCCTTACTTTCTGGGTCTTAGAGAAGAAGGATTTCACCTGCCTGAGTGTCAACAAAGTCAGCTGGGAGCACTCCTCGACCAGCTATGTTCCGCCACCCCCATGTTGCCCTCTGTCAGTGGCAAGGAGTGGCCAGGGGACAAACTGTGTCTAGGCACCCTAAAGCAGGGCTAGTCCACTATGTCCAGTAGGGTGTTGGGGTAGGTTCCCCAACAGAGCCTGATAGTGTCCCAAGGTTGGAGGCAGAGAAGTAGGGTAGGCATGGCGGTTACTCTCCTACTGGGGCAGGACGGTGGTCCACTCCTGGGTCTGGAGGGTTCTCCATCACAGGCTTAACATCCAGAAGTCTCACTTGTGGTGGCAGAAAGTCCCAAATCCATCGAAACAAAGGACCATGAAAGAGAGCAGCTCTACATTTAGGCTGGTCTGTGATTCATTCATTCATTTACAGGGATGTCACAGTTCACCAAACCCACTGTTCGGTACATATTGCGGTTTTGGGGTCACGGTACGGTTATGATACAGCAGAAAAATGAAATTCGAACAGTTACTGTAGTTCATTTTTGTTTATTTGGCAAAATACGCTAAATTAAAAAGCACCCTATTTGTGGCCCAACTCCAGTTAGATGACATCATTCACAATGTTCCTGGTACTGTCTGTTTTGACAAGTAGAGGTCTAAAAAATTTGACCTGTTCCGAAATGAATCTGGGGCTTTCCCACCTGGACAAATATGCATAAATACAGAGACCCATTCCGAATGGACCCGAGGATGACCAGTTCCGTATAGACGTGGTCAGATCTGAGTGAGGGAAGCAGCAGAAAAGTCAATTTGTAAGCTAGTTTATTAACTAGAGTTGATACAGTGCGAGGGAAAGCAGGTGGAGGAGGGGACTTAAGGTGTTGTACTGTGAGGTGTGTATACTGTGATCGATTGAAACTGGAGCAAGTGTAGGAGTAAATGAGACACATGGATAACATATAAAGGCATAGGATAGCTGAACATTAAAAAAACAGACCACATGAAGAGAAGAGACACATAGTCTGCTGATTCCACTAGAGATACACATACCAGACACAGAGGCGCCTAAGGCAATTGGACACACTAAGGATAGGGGAGAACAGATCAAAGAGTAGATTGGACACACTACTGCTAGAAGAGACACATAGTCTGCCGATTCCAATAATGACACATACCAGAGAACATGTTGGGGCACTGAGTTAAATACAGGGTTGAGTCATAGGCCTATAGGATAGATGGACATATATTATTTTTAAGACAAGCACGGGTCTGGCCACTATTATAATTTAACTGAAAGCAGATAATGGGCGTTAGTAGGCGTGAACAAGCAGGAAGCCTGAACTAAAAAGATAATGATGGCAGGAAGAATTAGGGGAAGTATGCTTATTTGCATATGGGGTGGACCCATATGCTATTTTGTGTATAAATGTTGGAGCCGGGGTGTGTTCCGCGGGACATTCCAGCTGGCTATACAATTGTATTAAAAGCCTAAATTGATTTCACAAGTTCTTACGAGTGTTATATTTTTGAGACGATTTACCACGACACAAGGGAGAGGCATCAACCAACTGAGCTGACTTGCGCTAGTATATGAACTTCTAGCTTGTCATATCTAGGTTATTTATCATCCAATATGAATTTTTATTTAACTAGGCAAGTCAGTTAAGAACAAATTCTAATTTACAATGACGGCCTACCGGGGAACAGTGGGTTAACTGCCTTGTTCAGGGGCAGAATAACAGATTTTTACCATGTCAGCTCAGGGATTCGACTCAGCAACCTTTCGGTTACGCTCTAATCACTAGGCTACCTACCAAGTACTTGTCTTGACTGCATCAAACCGAGAGAAGCTAGCTGGCTAAAATAGCTAACTAAGTCAGCTAGCTGGGCTAATTGAGTTTGCATGCGCTTTTTTTCCTGTCCGTCAGTAACAAATAACAACACCTCCATTCAGATGATTAAATAGCAGCCTACCTGTTGGGTCTTGTTCGTTGTAGCATATACTTCTCATTTAACTTTTAATTCCATCATATTAATTCAATTTTCCATTGATTAGATAATCTAATTTGCTTACCCACACAAGGAGGCTCTATGACTGTAGTGGCACTTTGATGACTTGTGATTGGCCAACAAGCTACATCCGCCACTCTGCATAGGCTATTCTAGTTGAGCAGTGGAGAAGATACTATTAACTTTTTATCCACATCTCTGTCCATCGCACTTGTAAACGACTGTGAAGCCATTAGGCCTAATGTAAACATTTATTTTATAATCATGTTTTTTATGTATTAATTCAGGTTCACGGTGCGGACCGAACAGAGGTGTACAAAAACAAATCCATCACAGCCCTACTGGATTGTATAGCTGCCGTTTTACCTTTTTTAGTACATAATGTTTCCATTATTTCCTGTGATCGAAAAGAGTTTTCTGGACATCAGAACAGCGATTACTAACCTTGATTTTGATTAAGATTTCTAATTCAATGATTTGGCGACGCGGGACAAATTGCTTACCCCTGACCAGGCCATATTCAAATCAAATCACATTTTATTGGTCACATACACATGGTTAGCAGATGTTATTGAGTGTAGCGAAATGCTTGTGCTTCTAGTTCTGACAGTGCACAATATCTAACAAGTAATCTAACAATTCCACAACAACTACCTAACACACACGAATCTAAGTAAAGGGATGGAATAAGAATATGTACATATAAATATATATTGATGAGCAATGACCGAGCGGCATAGGCAAGATGCAATAGATGGTATAACATACAGTATATACATATGGGATGAGTAATACAAGATATGTAAACATCATTATTAAAGTGGCATTAATAAAGTGACAAGTAATCCATTTGTTAGAGTGGCCAATGATTTCAAGTCTGTATGTAGGCAGCAGTCTCTCTGTGTTAGTGATGGCTGTTTAACAGTCTGATGGCCTTGAGATTGAAAGTATTTTTCAGTCTCTCTGTCCCAACTTTGATGCACCTGTACTGACCTCGCCTTCTGGATGGTAGCGGGGTGAACAGGCAGTGGCTCGGGTGGTTGTTGTCCTTGATTATCTTTTTGGCCTTCCTGTGACATCGGGTGCTGTAGGTGTCCTGGAGAGCAGGTAGTTTGCCCCTGGTGATGCATTGTGCAGACCGCACCACCCTCTGGAGAGCTTTGCAGTTGTGGTCGGTGCAGTTTCCATACCAGGCGGTGATACAGCCCGACAGGATGCTCTCAATTGTGCATCTGTAAAAGTTTGTGAGGGTTTTAGGTGACAAGACAATTTTCTTCAGCCTCCTAAGGTTGAAGAGGAGCTGTTGCGCCTTCACCACACTGTCTGTGTGGGTGGACCATTTCAGATTGTCCGTGATGTGTATGCCGAGGAACTTAAAACTTTCCACCTTCTCCACTGCTATCCCGTCGATGTGGATAGGGGGGTGCTCCCTCTGCTGTTTCCTGAAGTCCATGATCATCTTCTTTGTTTTGTTGTTGTTGAGAGAGAGGTTGTTTTCCTGACACCACACTCCAAGGGCCCTCACCTTCTCCCTACAGGCTGTCTCATCGTTGTTGGTGATCAAGCCTAATACTGTTGTGTTGTCTGCAAACTTTATGATCGAGTTGGAGGCGTGCATTGCCATGCAGTCATGGGTGAACAGGGAGTACAGGAGGGGGCTGAGCACGCACCCTTGTGGGGCCCCAGTGTTGAGGATTAGCGAAGTGGAGATGTTTCCTACCTTCACCACCTGGGGGTGGCCTGTCTGGAAGTCCAGGACCCAATTGCACAGGGTGGGGTTGAGACCCAGGGCCTCAAGCTTAATGATGTGCTTGGAGGGTACTATGGTGTTGAATGCTGAGCTGTAGTCAATGAACAGCATTCTTTCATAGGTATTCCTCTTGTCCAGGTGGGATAGGGTAGTGTGTAGTGTGATGGCGATTGCATCATCTGTGGACCTATTGGGGCGGTATGCAAATTGCAGTGGGTCTAGGGTGGCAGGTAAGGTGGAGGTGATATGATCCTTGACTAGTCTCTCAAAGCACTTCATGACGACAGAAGTGAGTGCTACGGGGCGATAGTCATTCAGTTCAGTTACCTCTGCCTTCTTGGGTACAGGAACAATGGTGGCCATCTTGAAGCATGTGTGGATAGCATACTGGGATAGGGAGAGATTGAATATGTCCCTAAACACATGTCTGGGCATGCTCTGAGGACGCGGCTAGGGATGCCGTCTGGGCCAGGAGTCTTGCGAGTGTTAACCTGTTTAAATGTCTTACTCACGTCGGCCATGGAGAAGGAGAGCCCACAGTCCTTGGTAGCAGGCCGTGTTGGTGGCACTGTGATATCCTCAAAGCGGGCAAAGAAGGTGTTTAGTTTGCCTGGAAGCAAGACGTTGGTGTCCGTGACGTGGCTGATTTTCTTTTTGTTGACCGTGATTGTCTGTAGACCCTGCCACATACGTCTCTTGTCTGAGCCGTTGAATTGCGACTCCACTTTGTCCCTATACTGACATTTCGCTTGTTTGATTGCCTTGCGGAGGGAATAACTACACTGTTTGTATTCGGACATATTCCCGGTCATCTTTCCATGGTTAAAAGCGGTGGTTCGCGCTTTCAGTTTTGCACGAATGCCGCCATCTATCCACGGTTTCTGGTTAGGGTAGGTTTTAATAGTCACAATGGGTACAACATCGCCTATGCACTTCCTTATAAACTCACTCACCGAATCAGCGTTTAAATCAATATTATTCTCTGAGGCTTCCTGGAACATGTCCCAGTCTGCGTGATCAAAACAATCTTGAAGTGTGGATTCCGATTGGTTAGACCAGCGTTGAATGGTCCTTGTCACGGGTACATCCTGTTTGAGTTTCTGCCTATAGGAGAGGAGAAGCTAAATGGAGTCGTGGTCAGATTTGCCGAACGGTGGGCCTTGTATGCATCCCGAAAGTTAGAGTAGCAGTGATCCAGTGTTTTGCCAGCCCGGGTACTACAATCAATATGCTGATAGCCTTGTTCTCAAATTTGCTTTGTTAAAATCCCCAGCTACAATAAATGCAGCATCAGGATATATGGTTTCCAGTTTGCATAGAGTCCAATGGAGTTCCTTGAGGGCCGTGGTGGTATCGGCTTGAGGGGGGATATACACGGCTGTGACAATAACCGACGAGAATTCTCTTGGGAGATAATACGGTCGGCATTTGATTGTAAGGAATTCTAGGTCATGTGAACAAAAGGACTTGAGTTCCTGTATGTTGTTACAATTACACCAATCATTAGTCATGAAACATACACCCCCGCCCTTCTTCTTCCCTTCTTCTTCCCTTCTTCACTTTGACAGCATGTCCACAGAGAGCCATGTTTCTGTGAAACAGAGACTGCGAGGAGAAAGAGGCGGCGGTGAAAGCGAGTCTGACTTGCGGGCACCCTGACAAAACTGCGTCGCCGAGTTAAAAAAACGCGTCTACTCTCTGTTCAATTGGCGAACGTACAATCACTGGAGGACAAACTGGATGAGCTCTGTTCGAGACTATCTTATCAACGGGACCTGAAGAACTGTAATATCTTTTGTTTCTGAGTCCTGGCTGAACAAGGACATGGATAACATACATCTGGCTGGTTTTTCTATGCATCAGCAGGACAGAACAGCAGCTTCGGGTAAACTCAGGGGGGAGGTGTGTGTGTCTCTTTGTTAACAACAGCTGATGCGTGATCTCTAATATCAAGGAAGTCTCAAGGTTCTGCTCGCCTGAGCTAGAATACCACATGATAAGCTGTAGAACATACTATTTACTAAGATAATTTCCATCTGTATTTTTCGTAGCTGTCTATTTAAAAGTACAAACCGATGCAAACTGTATAGGGCCTTAAGCAAACAAGAAAATACTCAGAGGAAGCGCTCCTAGTGGCCGGTGATTTTAATGCAGTGAAACTGAATTCCGTTTTACTTCCTTTCTGCCAGCATGTCACCTAGAGTCGAAAAAACTCTAGATCAGCTTTACTCCACACACAGAAAGCATTTTTGAAATCAGACACTGTGGCTGGATTAACGAGAATTTTATCTTTAAAATGGTGCCTAACACTTGTATGTTTAAGAAATTTGATTTATGAGATTTCTGTTGATTTGTATTTGGCGCCCTGCTATTTCATTGGCTGTTGGCAAGGGGTTCCGCTAGCGGAACGGGGTCCTAGACAGGTTAATAAGTGCACCGACGACGTCGTCCCCACAGTGACCGTACCTACATATCCCAACCAGAAGGGTAGGCAACAACACATTTGCCACACTGATCAACACGGGGGCCCCTCAGGGGTGCGTGCTTAGCCCCCTCCTTTACTCCCTGTTCACCCACAACTGCCGTGCACTACTCCAACACCCTCATTAAGTTTGCTGACGACACGACGATGGTCTATAGGGAGGAGGTCATAGACCTGGCAGTGTCGTGCCAGGACAACAACCTCTCCCTCAACGTTGGCAAGACAAAGGAGCTGATCGTGGACTACAGGAAACAGATTGCCGAGCAAGCCCTCATTCATATCAACAGGGCTGTAGTGGAGCAGATCAAGAGCTTCAAGTTCCTCGGTGATCTATCATGGTCCAAACACACTAACACAGTTGTGAAAAGGGCACGACAATTCCTCTTCACCCTAAGGAGGCTGAAAAGATTTGGCATGGGCCCTCAGTTCTACACCATCGAGAGCATCTTGACTGGCTGCATCACCGCTTGGTATCGCAACTGGTATTATGTTTTTAGAAATGTTTACAAATTAATGAAAAATGAAAAGCTTAAATGTCTTGAGTCAATAAGTATTCAACCATTTTGTTATGGCAAGCCTAAATAAGTTCAGGACAAAAAACATGTGCTTAACAAGTCACACAATAAGTTGCATGGACAATGTGTACAATATTAGTGTTTAACATGATTTTTAAATGACTACCCCATCTCTATACCCCACACATAATTTTTTTTGTAAGGCCTAGTACCTATCTATATGTACATAGCTACCTCAGTTACCTCATACCCCTGCACATCGACTCAGTAATGGCACTCCCTGTATATAGCCATGTTGTTTTAACTCGTCATTATTATTCTCAGTATATTTTTTACTCTTATAACTTTCTATTCTTTTCTCTTTTTTATCATTAACTCTGCATTGTTGGAAAAGGACCCGTAAGTAAGTATTTCACTGTTAGTCTACACCTGTTGTTTACGAAGCATGTGACAAATACAATTTGGAATATTCAACACTGAAATATGTTACTCTCGTTATTCCAAACACGTCTGTCGACCTTTTCTGCGGACAACAATGAAAATTAATCTTTGCCTTTAATGCAGGGTTTGATCTAAATGTCAGAAGCTGTAGAGTAGAACGGTTACTTTCTATGTTATATAGTGGAATGGTTTTTCTGCTGGTGTATCCTGAGGTAGCTCAGTGCGTACAAGCTAACAGCTTTTCTCCCATGTGGACCTTCAGGTGCATCTTCAGCTGGTCCTGGCGGGAGAACCTCTTCTCACACTGGGGGCAGCTGTAGGGTTTCTCCCCTGTATGGACCCTCTGGTGCCTCTTCAGGTGGCCAGCCTGGGCGAAGCGCATATGACACTGGGTACAGCTGAAGGGTTTCACCCCTGTGTGGACCCTCTGGTGCCTCTTCAGGTCACCAGCCTGGGCGAAGCGCATGTGACACTGGGTACACCTGAAGCGTTTCTCCCCTGTGTGGATCCTCTGATGGATCTTCACTTTCTGGGGGCAGCTGAAGCCTTTGTTACAGAACATGCAGAGGAACCGTTTCTCTTTACTATTACCTGATGTGGCTCCTCCTCCCGTAGCCTGGGTTGTAGCCCTGTCATTTGAGTTCAATACCTGATCAAAAAGGCAGTTGTGTGAATCGGAAGGCCCCATCGATGAGGACACTAAGTCGCGATCTCTGAGCACGAGTAAAGGGGAGTGGGTTGTGACATTTGGATTAGTTTCTAAGCATTCCCTGTAATCTAAGAAATCTGTTCCCCGTGAGTGTCCATCTCTTAAGTCACTATCTGCATTCCATGTGGGAGAAATGTCGCCCTCCACTTTCACAGTCACTTCATCTACGACCAAACCCTCCCCTTTCTTATCTAAGCACCTTTCAGAGTATACACTACTACTGTACCGGTTCCAGTCCCCTGTAGACAGATCAGTCTGTGTCTCTAAACCCAAGGTCATGTTGCAAGGGTCCATCTCTATAGTGTAAGAACAAGACGGATCATTGCCAGTCTCTAATGCGTCACCTGAGTCCCGATGGGAATGAGCCGTCCTCGGACTTGGGTAAAGTAAATACTCTGAGCCGGGAGCAGGAGGACAGCCCAGTGGCCCCGGCCCCAGTCTCTCTGGGTCTGATCTGTGGTCAGATCCTGTGTGTAAGATCCTTTGTGTTACAGTTAAAGTCTCTGTGTCTGACTTGACGATGGCATTCAGCATTCCATTGACCTCTGTGATGCTGCGTCGGGTCCTGGGCTGCACGGCGGTGGCAAGGTCCTCCATGGCAACAAGGGGCGCCACTACAGCCGCTGCTCCAGTCTGGATGTCTCTGCTGTGTTGTGGGTCCTCCTCTCCTTCAGTCCTCTCCTGCTTGACCAGAGATGATCCTCCAGGACCTGCCACCTCTACATCTGCAGACTGACAAGAAGAGAGAGGGTTATTACCGGTACATGAGTTGAATTGGATAACAACATCGTAGGGAAGTCTCACAAGCTCCGTTAAGGCAGATAAATGAGGATGTACCACAGAGATAGATAGAGGACTCAGGTGCCCAAAATCCTGTTTTAGCATGGGAAAAGCCATTGAGGACTTACACCGTTTTGAAGCAGTCAACTCGGTGGGACTTTCTGTGGGTTAAGGAAGGATCATATAATTCTATTCAGGTCATCAGGAAGGATCTTTGTTACCTGTAAGCGTTTGTTACCTGTAAGTTACCTGTAAGCGTTGTCCAAACATTTCAAACTACTTTTGTAATACAACTTTAGGTATTTTTTAACGTAAATAATCGATAAAATTGAAGAAGGGATGATCTGTGTTCAATACCGGAGGAAAACAATGTGTAGCATGCTTTCTGGTCACGCGCCTCTAACAAACAGTACACTTCACTGGAGCCTCATTCTGTACATGGCTACTTCTTCATTTCTCAAAGGAAAAACCTCAACCAATTTCTAAAGACTGTTGACATCCAGTGGAAGCGATAGGAACTGCAGGAAGGTCCCTTAGAAATCTGGATTCCCAATGAAAAAACATTGAAAAGAGAGTGACCTAAAAAAAAAAGAATCTGAATGGTTTGTCCTCGGGGTTTTGCCTGCCAAATAAGTTCTGTTATAGTCACAGACATGATTCAAACAGTTTTAGAAACTTCACAGTGTTTTCTATCCAATACTAATAATAATATGCATATATTAGCATCTGGGAATGAGTAGGAGGCAGTTTACTCTGGGCACGCTTTTCATCCAAACGTGAAAATGCTGCCACCTATCCTAGAGAAGTTAATGGCTGTGATGGATCAACAACATTGTAGTTAATCCACAATACTAACCTAATTGACAGAGAGAAAAGAAGGAAGCCTGTACAGAATTAAACAAATCCTAAAAATGCATCCTGTTTGCAACAAGGCACTAAAGTAATGCTGCAAAAAATGTGGCAAAGCAATTAACTTTTTTCCTGAAAACAAAGTATTATGTTTGGGGCAAATTCAATACAACACATTACTGAGTACCACTCTCGATATTTTCAAGCATAGTGGTGGCTGCATTATGTTATGGGTATGCTTGTAATCGTTAAGGACTGGGGAGTTTTTCAGGATAAAAAATAAACGGAAAGGAGCTAAGCACAGGCAAAATCCTAGCAGAAAACCTGGTTCAGTCTGCTTTTAACCAGACACTGGGAGAGGAATTCACCTTTCAGCAGGGCAATAACCTAAAACACAATGCCAAATATACACTGGAGTTGCTACCAAGAAGACAATAAAGGTTCCTAAGTGGCCGAGTTACAGATTACTTAAATCTACTTTAAAATATATGCCAAGACCTGAAAATGAATGTCTAGCAATGATAAACAATGAATTTGACAAAGCTTCAAATTTTTTTTAAAGACTAATGGGCAAAGGTTGCACAATCCAGGTGTGGAAAGCAGAGACATACCCAGAAAGACTCACTCACAGCTGTAATCGCTGCCAAAGGTGATTCTATAAATTGTGTCAGGAATCTGAATACTTATTCAAATGAGATATTTATGTATATCATTTTCAATAAATTTGCTAACATTTCTAAAAACATGTTTTCACTTTGTCATTATAAGGTATTGTGTGTAGATGGGTGAGGGAAAAAAGCAATTGAATCCATTTTGAATTAAGGGTATAACACAACAAAATGTGTAATAAGTCAAGGGGTATGAAATCTTTGACACTATTACACTAACCTCTATCATGATAACATGCTGGGTTGAGGTTCCTCTCCTCTCATCAACGGTGATTGGCTGGTTATCTCTCCATGTATTGTGTCCAGCTGGCTTCCCAAAGCTCCTGTAGGCTCCAGTGAGATGTCCTTCACCTGAGAAAGTGATTGTGGGGAAAGAGGTGGTTAGGTAGGTGAGCTATCGTCAATGCCACAACCGTCTATTGTACACTACTGACATTGTCTAGAATTGTCAAGGATGTAAGGTAACACTTTTTATAACTTCTTGCAAGATAGCTATGTAATCAGAGGAATTATTGCATACTATCTCAACACATGCGCAGAGGGGAACGGGGCAAAATGTACCTCTTGCCATTCCTCTGTATCGGTCGAGGATCTTGACACTTCTGGGACGACTGGCGAGGACGCGCTCTCGCATTGTCTTCTCTGCCCGCTCCCGTGATACCTTCAGTTCCAGTAGCTGTAGTTTCCTCCGCAATGCGACGTTTTCTTTCTGTCTTTGACTTATTTCCAAACGAAACACTACATAGTCGTCGTCTACGAGTTTACAGATCTCTGCCACGGCTGCATTCGCTAGCACCTCCATAATGGAGGCTATTTGAGTGTGAAAAATCATAACGCTACAGTTAGCTAACGTCAGCAGCGTTAAGTTACCTATATAACATCTATCAACCAAGTCCTGTCTCCAACGCAAATTAAACACTACCGGGGGTAAGTATGTGATGCTGTACAGTTAAATGAGTCATATTTTGAGGTCCAGGGTGTTAATACGGGTCTAAATAACAATGTTAACGTGGAAATTGTTCTTTGTCACTGTTCACTTCCGTTTACACTGAAGAGAAACGATCTTATTGGTGTGAGTTATAGGTCAAAGGGTGTGGTGAAATTAAAAAAGTTTGCGCGCTGTTCTTTTAATTACGGTACTGCTTATTACGTTACACATCAATTATCCTATGATCAGTATATTTTAAGCTCGTGTTCAGAAAGAACAGTGTGTTAGTAAGAGTATAAAATAATATAGTTACTTTATTCAGCTCAGTAAGGTAAATATTCAACTCCTTGTTCTAGCTTAGGTTTACGGTCTCTATAAAAACAGGTATTTACACAATCCTGTTTCAAATGACAATTTAACAAAGGGTTAACGAGGGGTATGTGGTTAATTACAATTTTACCCCAAGACACTTCACATGATAACTATAATATGTCAGCTAAAGAATGGTTCCCTTAGTACATCTCAGCCACACTGCTACGATTTATTCCCATTGTGGACACTCCTATGTCTGAAAGTAACTCAGAAAGGAGAAGCTCTTGTAACAAATTGCACTTGATTTGCCTCCTTGGTGTGAACGATCTGGTGCCTCTTCACATAGTTTGCCTCAGCGAAGCGCCTCCCACACGTGAGGCAGGTGTACGGCTTATTCGCGTCTGACCTAACGTTCGGCCTTCCACGTTGTGACCCAATCACACCAGAGGAGGTAGAAGCAGGAGCCACCACACTCAGGGTGTTAGTCTTTGAGCTCCCTCCTTGACCTCTAGCCATTGTTTGGGTGTTGTTAGGATTGTGTGTTGTCGTATAGACTAGGTACCGCTTGTGGTGAACGCCCATCCTGACACGATCTGTATTGGTGGGGTAAAAATAGGGTCCAACTCGAGGCTTTTTACAGACCCAGTCACTAGGCATTAGATGAGACCCTGAAGGAGAAGAGACTTCCTGATAGACTACCACTAGGGGGGTCTCCCACCACTCTCTGTGAAGGCTGAAGCCCAGGGTGACCTGCCCTGTTCATCATGGATACTGTGGTGTTTGTATCATAGAGATAGACGTTTGTCAGCCCCAGGTATTGATTAGATTAGTTTATTAGTCACATGCACAGGTGTAATTTGTGTAACAGCAGGGTACGGAGACATTTTTAAGCTCCGAGCTTCAACAGTGCAGGTCAAAAAGAAGTGAATGAAACGATACAAAAAAATAATAATATACATATTTACAACCGCAACAATGATAAATGTCCATTGGGGGGTGGGGGCAGGGTAAATGTCAGTTGGGGGGTGAAGAGTGCTCATGGGGGGGGGGGGGGGGGCAGCGGGTAGGAAGTCCGGGGGGGGCGGGTAGCTGTCTAGCGCTGATTATTCAGCAGCCTGATGGTCTGGGTGTAGAAGCTATAAGCCAGTCTGACAGTTTTGGCAGTACTGCCCGCGTCTGAGTGATGGAAGCGGGGAGAACAGGCAGTTGCTTGGGTGGCTGAGGTCCCTGATGATCTTCTTGGCCTTCCTGTCGACACCTGGTGTTGTAGGTGTCCCGGAGGACAGGCAGTGTGAAACCAATGTTGTGTTCAAATGAGCGTACCACCTTCTGTAGAGACTTGCGGTCAGCGGCAGTGGAGTTACCATACCAGGCTGTGATGCAACTCGACAGTGTGCTCTCAATGGTGCTCTTGTAGAACACTGTGAGGACCCTCATGGACAGGCATCATTTCTTCAGCCTCCTGAGGTTGAAGACTCGCAGTCTTGCCTTTTTCACCACAGTGTCTGTGTGGTTTGACCATTTCAGCTCCTTGGAGATGTGTACGCCGAGGAACTTAAACGTTTTTGACCTTCTCCATGGCAGTCCCGTTGATGAGGATGGGGGCATCCAGCCTGGTTCCTCCTGGTTTGCTGATTTTTAGGGAGAGGTTATTTACCTGGCACCACACCATAAGAGTGCCTACCTCCTCTCTGTAGGCCATCTCGTCGTTGTTGGTAATCAGGCCTACTACTGTCATGTCGTCAGTGAACTTGATGATGCCGTTGGAACTGTGTGAGGCCACGCAGTCGTGGGTATAGAGGGAGTACAGGAGGGGGCTGAGGATGCACCCTTGTGGGGCCTCCGTGTTAATTATCAGTGTAGTGGATGTGTTGTCGTCTACCCTCGCCACCTGGGGGAGGCCCGTCAGGAAGTCCAGGATCCAGTTGCAGAGGAAGGTGTTCAGTCGCAGGGTCCTTAGCTTAGTGACGAGCTTGTGTTAAAAATGCTTAAAATAATTAAAATACCAAAAAGAAATTGTGTTGAATTTCTTTATCTTTTTGGGGGGGGGGTTTCAAAAAGTTGTTTGGTAAATAAAAATGGTACAGAACAAAAATGTGTAGCTTACCCTGTTCTGCAGCTCAACTTACCCCATACCCGGGGTAAGTTGTGCCAATAGCTTGTTAAAAAAAAGTGGTCTATGTTTTCAAAACTGTAATGTTTAAATACATTCAGATTATTTCCAGGGATACACAACATCCTGAAATATACTGAACAAAAATATAAAATGCAATATGCAATAATTTCTAAAAATGTCCTGAGTTACAGTTCATATACGGAAATCAGTCAATTGAAATAAATTCAATAGGCCCTAATCAATGGATTTCACAAGACAGGAAATACAGATGTGCATCTGTTGGTCACAGATCTCTGTGTATTCAAATTGCCAACAATTAAAATGCAATTGTGTTTGTTGTCCGTAGCTTATGCCTGCCCATACAATAACCCCACCGCCACCATGGGGAACTCTGTTCACAACATTGACATCAGACACCGCTTGCCCACAGGACGCTATACACGTGTTCTGCGGTTGCGAGGCCAGTTGGACATACTGCCAATTTCACAAAAACGACGTTAGAGGCAGGAAGTGAACATTCAATTCTCTGGCAACAGCTCTGGTGGACATTCCTGCAGTCAGCTTGCCAATTGCAAGCTCCCTGAATGTATGAAATGAAACAACTTACCCCACTCTCCCCTACTTTCAAAAACAATCTGTGACAAGTATAATAACTTCTCACTATGTTCTCACTTGACCTTTTCTGGACATCTGGTACCCTCCCTTTGATAAAAAATACATTTTTAGAATACTTTGTAAAAGGTTCAACATCACTACTCTACCTACATCATACATCACTACTCTACCTCATCATACTCATTCTTTCCTCAGTTCACCTCATCCAGCTCCCTACTACATCCAAAACCAACAGAATTAACCCCAAACTAACAAGTATTACATTACATGTACATGGGCCGTGTACATTTTCTGCTGGTGTATCCTGAGGTAGCTCCTCTCTGAGATCCTCTTCTCGCAGTGCCTACAGCCTTTCTCCTGTGTGGACCTTCAGGTGCTTCTTCAGATGGTGCTGGTGGGAAAACCTTTTCTCACACTGGGGGCAGCTGAAGGGTTTCTCCCCTGTGTGGACTCTCTGGTGCCTCTTCAGGTTGGACGAGTCGGAGAAACTGGCCCGGCACAGGTGGCAGCCGAACGGTTTTTCCCCTGTGTGCATCCTCTGGTGGATCTCCACCTGTTTGGGGAAACTGAAAGCTTTCCCACAGAATGGACACAGAAAGCGCTTCTCTTTGCCACCGGATCTACTGATAGAGTTACTATTACTGTCATTTGTCAATGGGCTTGTGTAGCCATTTAGTGTTGAGGCACTGGCATTGTCTGAAGTCTGGTTTAACATCAGGAGAGTGTGAGGAGGATGAAAGCCAGGGAGTGTCTGTGTTGTCGCAGGGTCCATGTTCCAGTTGATAGATCCTATAGAAGGCAGGCTGAAGGCAGCATCTGTTAGGGGGTTAACCTGAGGCGCCATCAGTCTCTCTGAATCACAACTATAGGAGCAGGACGGAGCATCGCTAGCAGAGTCTGTATCTGTTCTCTCCTGCTGCATATATACACCTCCTCGTCCCCGCAGACCAAATCTACGCCTTGCCCTGGTCTCATCCAGTCTATTGTCATGGATACTAAGTTTGGTTGTTGTTTTGTGTTCGACAGTCTGTTTCTGGTTGTGGTTAACAGCGTTGTTCCCCAGCCCAGAGTTGAGGACGCTGTCCCATCCACCGGACTCCACTATGTCACCTCTGGTCCTTGCCTGCTCAGTGGCTGGACCGGTCTGGGAATCCAAGATGGATGCCCAGTCTCCTCTGTTAGCCTCTAGCCAACCACCTGTATGTTTTTGTATGTAAACATAAGTTGTATTGATATCATTTTATGAATGAAGAAAAATAAGAACACATAGCCAGGTGCATCACTATTCCCATTGAAAATCTATTACTGTATGTAGGCTGTATGTATTTCTCCCTTACCTTGCTCCCCCATCTTTAATCCACTCAGCAGATCAATGCTCTCTGGTCCATCTTCTATTGTCTCCTCTTTGACCAGCAGCAGATCAGGCTTCCCATCCTCCATGTCTACTGACTGTAAGAGATACAGAGTGAGAGGATGTTGGATCAAGAAATCTGATAGGAGCACCATCTGATTGGGAGCATATTTTGATTTGGCAATGAGGGATTGCTGAGTACTATGCAAAAGTGTTAGTTGATTTTACTACTTGACACTCTTTCATGGTTTGAACATTGCAAAGGCATGGTCCCACACTAAATTAATGAAGACCTGGGCCCGGATCCACAAAGAGTCTCAGAGTAGGAGTACTGATACAGGATCAGTTCCCCACCCATCTACATAACCGTATTCATAATTATCTAAAAGGCTAAACTGATCCTAGATCAGCACTCATTCTCTGATAGGGTTTGTGGATACAGGCCCTGACCTAATACCATACAGACAGTAGTTCACAGTGGGCTCACCTCAGTGAGACTATGTGTGGTACTGTGCAGCTCAGGAGGAGGTGTAGTCTGGTTGTCCTCCATGATCATGGTCCCCTCAGGGTTCCCAAGACCCTCCTCACACCCCTCCTCCTTCACCAGCAGCAACTCGGGACCCTCCTCCTGGAAGAAACAGGTGATACAGACAAACCCACTTTCAACATGGAGCGTCTACCCATCCTCACTACGTTTGAGTTCTATACTGTAGTTACAGAATGACTTAATTGTTGTTAAACCCATCATTGTGGACATAAATATGATGTGGGTAAATAGTCAGCTATGATAAGTCAAAAGTCACAATGCCTGGATGCAATATTCTACTCAGGAATATTCAACACTGAAATCTGTTACTCTCGTTATTCCAAATGCATCTGTGGATCTTTTCTGCTGTAAATTCAAATCAAATATTCACATGCGCCAAATACAACAAGTGTAGACCTTACTGTGAAATGCTTACTTACAAGCCCTTAACCAACAGTGCAGTTCAAGAAGAGTTAAGAAAATATTTACCAAATAAACTAAAGTAGAAAAATTATAAAAAGTAACACAATAAAATAAGAGGCTATAAAAAGGGGGTACCGGTACCGAGTCAGTGTGCAAGGGTACAGGTTAGTCGAGGTAATTTGACATGTAGGTAGGGGTGAAGTGACTATGCATAGATAATAAAACAGCAAATAGCAGCAGTGTACAAAACATATGGGGGGAGGGGGGGTTAATGTAAATAGTCCGGTGGCCATTTGATTATTTGTTCAGAAGTCTTATGGCTTGGGGGTAGAAGCTGTTAAGGAGCCTTTTGGTCCTAGACTTGGCGCTCTGGTACCGCTTGCCGTGCGGTAGCAGAGAAAACAGTCTGCGACTGGAGTCTGACAATATTTAGGGCCTTCCTCTGACACCGCCTGGTATAGAGGTCCTGGATGGCAGGAAGCTTGGCCCCAGTGATGTATTGGGCCGTACGCAATACCCTCTGTAGCGCCTTACGGTCAGTTGCTGAGCAGTTGCCGTACCAGGCGGTGACCAGTTAGGATGCTCTCGATGGTGCAGCTGTAGAACTTTGAGGATCTGGGGACCCATGCCAAATCTTTTCAGTCTCCTGAGGGGGAAAAGGTTTTGTTGTGCCCTCTTCACGACTGTCTTGGTGTGTTTGGACCATGATAGTTTGTTGGTGATGTGGACACCAAGGAACTTGAAGCTCTCAACCTGCTCCACTACAGCCCCGTCGATGTTAATGGGGGCCTATTCGGCCTGCATTTTCTTGTAGTCCACGATCACCTCCTTTGTCTTGCTCACATTGAGGGAGAGGTGGTTGTCCTGGTGCACCACACTGCCAGGTCTCTGACCTCCTCCCTATAGGCTGTCTCATCGTTGTCGGTGATCAGGCCTACCACTTGTGTCATCAGCAAACTTAATGATGGTGTTGGAGTCGTGTTTGGCCACGCAGTCATGGGTGAACAGGGAGTACAGGTGGGGACTAAGTACACACCCCTGAGGGGCCCCAGTGTTGAGGATCAGCATGGCAGACGTGTTGTTGCCTACCCTTACCACCTGGGGGCGGCCCGTCCAGGATCCAGTTGTAGAGGGAGGTGTTTAGTCCCAGGGTCCTTAGCTTAGTGATGAGCTTTGTGGGCACTATAGTGTTGAACGCTGAGCTGTAGTCAATGAACAGCATTCTCACATAGGTGTTCCTTTTGTCCAGGTGGGAAAGGGCAGTGTGGAGTGCAATTGAGATTGCGCCATCTGTGGATCTGTTGGGGCGATATGAGAATTGGAGTGGGTCTAGGGTATCCGGGAGGATGCTGTTGATGTGAGCCATGACCAGCCTTTCAAAGCACTTCATGGCTACCAACGTGAGTGCTATGGGGCGGTAATCATTTAGGCAGGTTACCTTCACTTCCTTGGGCACAGGGACTATGGTGGTCTGCTTGAAACATGTAGGTATTACAGACTCGGTCAGGGAGATGTTGAAAATGTCAGTGAAGACACTTGCCAGTTGGTCTGGCATGCTTTGAGTACATGTCCTGGTAATCCGTCTGGCCCCATGGCTTTGTGATGTGGACCTGTTTAAAGGTCTTGCTCACATCGGCTACCGAGAGCGTTATCACACAGTCATCCAGAACAGGCTGGTGCTCTCGTGCATGCTTCAGTGGTGCTTGCCTCGACGCGAGCATTAAAGGCATTTATCTCGTCTGGTAGGCTTGCGTCACTGGGCAGCTCGCATCTGGGTTTCCCTTGGTAGTCCGTAATAGTTTTCAAGCCCTGCCACAGCCGACGAGCGCCAGAGCCGGTGTAGTAGGATTCAAGCTTAATCCTGTATTGACGCTTTGCTTGTTTGATGGTTCGTCTGAGGACATAGCGGGATTTCTTATAAGCTTCCGGGTTAGAGTCCCACTCCTTGAAAGTGGCAGCTCTAGCCTTTAGCTCGATGCGGATGTTGCCTGTAATCCATGGCTTCTGGTTGGGATTTGTACATACTGTCACTGTGGGGACGGCGCCGTCAATACACTTATTGATGAAGCTGATGACTGAGGTGGTATACTCCTCAATGTCACTGGATAAATCCCGGAACATATTCCAGTCTGTGCTAGCAAAACAGTCCTGTAGTGTAGCATCTGCATCATCTGACCACTTCCGTATTGAGCGAGTCACTGGTACTTCCTGCTTTAGTTTTTGCTTGTAAGCAGGAATCAGGAGGATAGAATTATGGTCAGATTCGCCAAATGTTAGGCGGGGGAGAGCTTTGTATGCATCTGTGTGTGCAGTAAAGGTGGTCTGGTTTTTCCCCCTCTGGTTGCACATGTGACATGCTGGTAAAAATGTGGTAAAACAGATTTAAGTTTGCCTGCATTAAAGTCCCCGGCCACTAGGAGCGCAGCTTCTGGATGAGCATTTTCTTGTTTGCTTATGGTTGGTTGAGTGCAGTCTTAGTGCCAGCATCAGTCTGTGGTGGTAAATAGAAGGCTACGAATAATATAGAGAACTCTTGGTAGATAGTGTGGTCTACAGCTTATCTTAAGGTACTCTACCTCAGGCGAGCAATACCTCGAGACTTCTTTAATATTAGACATTGCACACAAGCTGTTATTGACAAATAGACACACACCCCCACCCCCTGTCTTACCAGATGTAGCTTCTTCTCTGTTCTGCCGATGCATGGAAAATCCTGCCAGCTCTATATTATCCATGTCGTCGTTCAGCCGACACTCGGTGAAACATAAGATATTACAGTTTTTAATGTCCCGTTGGTAGGATAATCTTAATCGTAGGTCATCAATTTTATTTTCCAATGATTGCACGTTAGCCAGTAGAACGGATGGCAGTGGGAGTTTACTCGCTCGCCTACGGATTCTCAGAAGGCAGCCCGACCTGCGCCCCCTTTTCCTCCATCTTTTCTTCACACAAATGACGGGGATTTGGGCCTGTTCCCGGGAAAGCAGTATATCCTTCTCATCGGACTCGTTAAAGGAAAAAGCTTCTTCTAGTTCGAGGTGAGTAATCACTGTTCTGATGTCGATAAGTTATTTTTGGTCATAAGGGACGGTAGCAGCAACATTATATACAAAATAAGTTCAACAATGCAAAAAAACTAACAAAATAGCAATTAGGAGCATGTAAAAGTTCAGCCATCCTCTTCGGCACCATCTTAATATCTACTAAATTGTAGTTCAAACCTAAACGAAAAGGACGGGTCTGTGTGAATCGGAAGGTGCCATCGACGTGGACACTGAGTCGCGATCCCTGACTCTACACATTTTGCGATGGGGTGGAGAGAAATGTTTGCAGTTTTGAATATGATATCCGAGTGAGAGTGACGAACAAAATCAATGGGGGCCCCCTGGTTGGTAATATGACCATGATCACTACAAGTTTAGATAGCTGGCTGGACTAATTTACCAATCTTAAAAATGTTAGCTGACATGGGCTAATTGAGCAGCAGTCAGTGACTGACATAAGATTAACTGCTGATGCACAACCAAATTTCGTAATATATATATATATATATATATATATATATATTTAAAAAAAAATGTAATATCTGTTTTTGGAAATTGATATGCGGGCCGGCAGTTGTCCATCTCTGCTCTAAACCCAAGGACATGTTGCCAGGGTCCATCTCTCCTCTAAACCTAAGGATATGTTGCCAGGGTCCATCTCTGTAGTGTAAGAACAAGACAGAACATCAACACCAGTGTCTAACGCATCACCATTACCACGGGAAGGAACCGTCCTCTGGCTCTGGTGAAATACCAGTAAATACTCTGAGCCAAGAGCAGGAGGACAGCCCAGTCTCTCTGGGTTTGATCTGTGGTCAGATCCTGTGTGTAAGAGCTTGTGTGTCAAAGTCTCTGTGTCTGTCTCTGACGTGAGGACGGCGTTCAACTGACCTCTGTGATGCTGCGTCGGGTCCTGGCCTGGGACGCGGCGGCGAGGTCTTTCGGAACTACAGGGTCCGCTACTCCGGCAGCTGCTCCAGTCTGGATGTCTCTGCTGTGCCGTGGGTCTTCCTCTCCTTCAGACCTCTCCTGCTTGACCCCAGGACCTGCAGCCTCTGCATCTGCAGACTGACACAAGAAGAGAGGAGGTTATTATCGGTACATTAGTAGACTTGGAAAACAATGTCATAGCGAAGTCTCACAAGCTCCCCATTGGCAGATAAATAAGGATGTACATGTAAGCAAGTGAACAGGCCACATTTTCTGTACTTAAAATGTTATGTCACACTATGACACTAACCTCTATCACAATAACATTCTGCGTTGAGGTTCCACTCCCCTCATCTATAACTATGGGTTGGTCATTTCTCCACACGTTGTGTCCCGCTGGCTTCACAAAGCTCCTGTGGCCTCCAGTGAGATGTCCTTCATGTAAGAGAGTGATTGGGGGGGGAAAGGGTGGTTAAGTTAGGTACTGTCAATGCTCAACGCTATATTGTATACTATTGACCGTCTACAATTGGCAAGGATGTAAGGTAACACTTCTTATAACTTCTTGATACACAATTTATTGATCGATGTATTATGTTCCATGCTTCACATTGTTTTCATTGTATATAATAATATGAAATTCAGTACATCAAGAATCTGGTTAGAATAGTTTTTGTCTTTGTGCAATAATAATTTGTTCTTAATTGACCTGCCTGGTAAAATAAAATAGTGCTTTGTAATCAGGGGCTAGTATTGCATACTATCCAGCAACTGACCGAGACCCAATTCCAGATAACACATCGGAACATATGCGCTGAAGGGAACTGGGCGACAGGTCCCGCAGCCTTCTGCAAAAAGTACCTCTTGCCATTCCTCTGTATCGGTCGAGGATCTTGACACTACTGGGACGACTGGCGAGGACGCGCTCTCTCGTTGTCCTCTCTGCGCGCTCGTGTTCCAGTAGCTGTAGTTTCCTCCGCAATGTCCTGTTTTCTTTCTGGCTTTGAGTTATTTCTAAACGAAACACTGCATAGTCGTCGTCTACGAGTTTACAGATATCTGCCACAGCTGCATTCGCTAGCACCTCCATGATGGAGGCTATTTGAGTGTGAAAAACCATACAGTTAGTAACGTTAGCCATTGTTAGCAGGTAAAGTAACTAGCCTTACCTAGATAACAATAATCAACCAAGTCCTCTCCAACGCGAATTAAATATTACATGGGGGTAAGTATGTGATGCTTTGCCGTTAAATTAGTCATATTTTGAGTTCCATGTCGTTAATAATCGTCTAAATAACAATAGAAAACGCTCAAGTTTAAATTGTTCTTGGTCACTGTTTACTTTCGTTTGCACTTTAGAGAAAGGATATTATTGGTGTGCGTCATGGCTCAAAGGGCGTGGCAAATGAAAAGGGTGTGCGTGCTGTTCATTGACTTACGGTAATGCTTATTACGTTACACATCAACCTATTGATGATTAGTATATTTCAATCGTTTTCTCTAGCGTACACAGCTACAAAGTCATAATTATGGCTGAACTCTGCCTATTTCTACAATTTCTCTAAACATTGATTTTGAACCTAACCTTAACCACAACGCTAACATTATGCCTAACCTTAAATTAAGACCAGAAAGGAATTTTTTATTTTCATGTATTTTTATGATATAGCCAATTTTGACTTTGGCTGTGTTATCTAGTGAAACCCCTTTCAAACTCAGAGCAGTAAATTACCTAAAAAGAACGGCTGGCTAGATCATATCGGTGGCAAGAACAGAACCCTATAGGTTCGAAGGAAATTCTAATTCTAAATGATAAATACGCAAATAAATGGGGCTTTGTACATTCTGATGGGTTTTATACTGTTTAATAAAACTTCAAACAAAATCTGTAATATAGTGGTCACTTTGAATGCAGCGTTTGACATAACGAATTAAAAAGCCAGGGAAGGTCATTGTGACAGGGTAGGAACCAATGTTGGTCAGTGTTTCCCAGTGGACCCTAATTAACGTTACATGAAATGTTTCGCTTACTGTAGCTGAAATATTTATGCTTTGCCTGTTCCTCTTCGATTTAGGATATACCGTTGCACAAACAACATGCTGATCTCGGCCTACACCAGGTATCCGGCTAGATAGCTACGTTTTCTCTGACTAGGTGCGATGAGCATTAGCTAATACGATTTATTTTAACCACACCTTGCTAAGAAAAGACAAACTAGTTGTTTGCAGACAGTAAGATACACAAACGAATAGTGAAATGATAGAATGCATTGACCATGCAGACTGTCATTTCAAGTGGTAGTTGTGACTCGTGGTAGCAGCAAAACATGCTCTCCTTGAGTGACACCGAGTGCAGGGCTTGGTGTGTGTGGAAGGAGAGGGAGACAACTCAAGTAGCAAACGGAATAAACTATAAAAACACTGGCTTAACACAACCGTTATACAAGTAAAAACCCAAACTACTGGTATATAGTAAAATATAATATACCGCCTGGCCCTACTTTACATGATCACTATAATATTTCAGCTAAAGAATGGTTCCCAGATATTCTCTGTGTACATCTCAAGACACACTGCTACGATTTCTCCCCATTGTGGACACTCCTATGTCTGATAAGGTTACTCAGGCGGGAGAAGCTCTTGTAACATAGTTTGCACTTGAAGGGCCTCTCATTGGTGTGAATGGTCTGGTGCTGCTTCACATATTTCACCTTAGCAAAGCGCTTACCACACGTGGGGCAGGCATACGGTTTGTCGCTGTCCGTCCTAATGCTCAGCCTCCCACGTTGTGACCCAATGACACCAGAAGAGGTAGAAGCAGGAGCCACCACCCTCAGGTGGTTAGTCTTTGAGCTCCCTCCTTGACCTTTAGCCATTGTTTGGGTGTTGTTGGGATTATGTGCTGTGTTATAGCCTAGGTACCTCTCGTGGTGAACGCCCATCCTGACCCTCTCTGTATTGGTGGGGTAATCCTGAGGTAACTGAGGAAGGCTAGACCCAGGCTTTCTATGAACCCAGACCCCACCAGGTGGGTCTCCCACCATTCCCTGTGAAGGCTGAAGCCCAGGGTGACCTGCTCTGTTCATCATGGATACTGTGGTGTTTGTATCATAGGAACAGGAGGGTCTATCTCTATCAGCCCCAAGCCCTGCTTCATCTCTGCACTGAAACTGTGAAGAGAAGGGTCTGGGCTGCAGACTGGATCCCTGACTGGAGCCTCGGTTTCTCTGATGACCACCAGGACTGAGGTTGTTCAGTCTACCTGTCCCCTGGTTGTGTTCTGTGTAATGGTGGTGGAGTGTCTGTCCCTTACGGTTCGGTCCTGGTTCCAACTCGGGAAGGATGAGCGATGGCTCCTGATCCAGGGTCCTGATCCAGGGCCAGGGTTTGTGACCAGCCACTTCAGAGGTCCAGTCTCTCCTGCCAGCAACACCGGATATCAGCAGGTCCTCATGGACTGCAGACTGTAAACACAAATTGTACAGAAGATAATGTAAAGGTTTATATAAGAAACTCTTTGCTGTACACACAGAAACATGATATTATAAATGTTAACCACAGTCAAGCCCATCTCTAACACTGTGATTCAAGTACCTAACAATATGGAGCCATTGGAGTTTATTATAGAAAATGTCTATCTGCGTTGATTCAAGAATTAAGTATAATGTTTTGGTTTTAGCCTGAGATAAGGGAAACTCAGTCCCTGCAATGATAAAAAAATAACCAAGTCAATCAGCACAGAGTCAATTTTGTATTGAATTTCAACGAAATGGTCATACTCACATAATGTGAATTACAGTACTTGTATTGCACAAAACAATACATGTGACAAGTAGAATAACTTCGCACTATTTACTTTTCTGTAAATCTGGTACACGTGCTTTGATGAAATTAATTTTAGAATACTTTGGAAAAGGTTCAACATTACATTAATAATCATTTATTACATTTCTATAGCGCTTTTCATAGAATCTCAATGCGCTTCAAGAGCAAAAAGAAACAAACAAGCAATATATCGGGTCAACCAATAGCGGGCCAAGTCTTTGAAAGCGGCATCCTCCAAAGACGGAGAGGGTCAGTTCACGGCTTAAGCGAAGGGAGCTAGACAGAGGATGGTGACGAAGTCTTGCTGACGATCTTGTAGAGGGTAACTCTGGGAACCAGCCTGAGTCTTATAGCCACTGGACTTCTCCTCTGTGTAGCAGCCACTTAGGTGATGCTCCAGCAGCTCTGGGCACCAGAAAGCTCACCGCGCTTGGTTCAGAATAGTAGCCGGTAGTCCTTAGTTACGAGCCCTCAGCACTAGTGGATTCCTCTAGCTCCCATTCCTCTCACGCTTCAGGCGGCGACTCAAATAATGTTCTTAAAAGATCTGGAATTGGCAACCAGGTGAAATCAAAAAAAGATGGTACTGTGTCCAGATGCATTTTGTAAACAAAAGCTAGCTAAACCAAAAAGTGCTAAACGGTCAGTCAATCTGCAAATCCTTGGCTTAAAAATGGTAGACATTTGCAATAAAAAAACTTGATGTTATTAAAAACAAAAGAGCTGATTAAAAAAATATATTAAAAACACCTCTAACTAAATATGTCCAAATTTACACATTGCTTCACTACTTCATGTCAAGTAAACCTGAATAAAGGCACTATCGTCTCATTATAAAACACCAGCATTAAACAACAGGACAAGGTTGTCACTTTTCATTAGTGAAGCATTTTTACAGACACCATCACACCAACCATATCATCTACTCTGCTTCATCATACTCATTCTTTCCTCAGTTCACCTCATCCAGTTCCCTACTACATCCTAAACCAACAGAATTAACTACAAACTAACTAGTACTACATTACATGTCATAATACTCGGGCTGTGTGCATTTTCTGCTGGTGTATCCTGAGGTAGCTCCTCTCTGAGAACCTCTTCCCGCAGTGCAGACAGGCGAATGGCCTCTCTCCTGTGTGGACCTTCAGGTGCATCTTCAGCTGGTGCTGGTGTGAGAACCTTTTCTCACACTGGGGGCAGCTGAAGGGTTTCTCCCCTGTGTGGACCCTCTGGTGTCTCTTCAGGTTGAATGAGTGTGAGAAACTGGCCCGGCACAGTTGGCAGCCGAATGGTTTCTCCCCCGTGTGAATCCTCTGGTGGATCTCCACCTGTTTGGGGAAACTGAAGGCTTTCCCACAGATTCCATCTCCACTACTGTCATTTGTCAATGAGCTTGTGTAGCCATTTAGTGTTGGGGCACTGGCATTGTCTGAGGTCTGGTTTAACATTAGGAGAGTGTGAGGAGGACGAAGGCCAGGGAGTGTCTGTGTTGTCGCAGGGTCCATGTTCCAGTTGATAGATCCTATAGAAGGCAGGCTGAAGGCAGCACCTGTTAGGGGGTTAACCTGAGGTGCCATCAGTCTCTCTGAATCACAACTATAGGAGCAGGACGGAGCATCGCTAGCCGAGTCTGTGTCTGTTCTCACTGGCCGCATATGTACACCTCCCAGTCCCTGCAGACCAAATCTACGCCTCGCCCTGGTCTCAGCCAGTCTGTTGTCATGGAGACCAAGTTTGGATGTTGTTTTATGTTCAACTGTCTGTTTCTGGTTGTGGTTAACAGTGTTGTTCACCAGACCAGAGTTGAGGATGCTGTCCCATCCACTGACCTCCACTATGTTGCCTCTGGTCCTGGACTGCACAGTGATGTCATCCCCTGAGCCCTTGAATGCAGCCGCCTGGGATACCAAGATGGCTGGCCAGTCTCCTCTGTTAGCTCTGTTAGCCTCCAGCCAACCACCTGCAGGAAGAGGTTACAAAGTAGACTTTACAAACATGTCAGAGAACTCTACATATGGAGTTTGAGTAATTTACCTGGTCAGGTTCCTAAATTATTTTTGCATGTAAATATAAGTTTCATTTTATGAATGAAGAAAATGAAGAAATAATTATAGCCAGGTGCATCACTATTCCCATTGAAGATCTATTCCCATTGAAGATCTATTCTATTCCTTCTATTCCCAACGCTCTAACCACTATTCCTAGTGGTTAGAGCGTTGGGCCAGTAACCGAAAGGTTGCTGGATCGAATCCCCGAGCGGACAATGTAAAAATCTGTCGTTTTGCCCCTGAACAAGTCCGTTAACCCACTGTTCCCCAGTAGGCCGTCATTGTAAATAAGAATTTGTTCTTAACTGACTTGCCTAGTTAAATAAAGGTTAAATAAAATAAAAAAAGTAGGCTATACACTCAGTGGCCATTTTATTAGGTACACCCATCTAGTACCAGGTTGGACCCACCTTTCCCTCTAGAATAGCTACAGATACGCTGTGGCATTCAAATGTTGCTTAGTTGGTATCAAGGGACCTAACGTGCCAGGAAAACATTCTCCACACCCTTACACTACCAGCCTGTAGCGTTGACACCAGGCAGTATGGAGCCCTGGACCCATGCTGCTTACGCCAAATCCTGACTGCCATCAGCATGAGGCAACAGGAACAGGGATTCGTCGGACCAGCCAATGTTTTTCCACTCCTCAATTGTCCAGTGTTGTTGATCGCGTGCCCACTGGAGCCGCTTCTTCTTGTTTTTAGCTGATAGGAGTGGAACCTGGTGTGGTCGTCTGCTGCAATAGCCCATCCATGACAAGGACCGACGAGTTGTGCGTTCCGAGATGCCGTTCTGCACACCACTGTTGTACTGCGCCATTTTATTTGTCTGTATGTGACCCGCCTGTTAGCTGGCACGATTCTTGACGTTTTTTTCACCCAGAGGACTACCACTGATTGGATGTTTTTTTCTTGATCGCACATTCTCAGTAAACCCTAGACACTGTTGTGCGTGAAAAGCCCAGGAGGCCGTTTCTGAGATACTGGAACCGGCGCGCCTGGCCCAACGATCAAAGTTGCTTAGGTTACTCGTTTTGCCCATTCTAACGTTCAAACAAACAGTAACGGAATACCTCGGTGCCTGTCTGCCTGCTTTATATAGCAAGCCACGGCCGTGTGAATCACTGTCTGCAGGAGCAAATCATTTTCGTGAACTATATTGGTGTACCTAATAAACTGTGTGAGTATGTCTCCCTTACCTTGCTCCCCCATCTTTAGTCCACTCAGCAGATCAATGCTCTCTGGTTCGTCTTCTATTGTCTCCTCTTTGACCAGCAGCAGATCAATCTTCCCATCCTCCATGTTTACTGACTGTAAGAGATACAGAGTGAGAGGATGTTGGATCAAGAAATCTGATATGAGCACCCTGCTATGGAGCATCTTCTGATTGGGCAGAGAGGGATTGCTATGAGTACTATGCAAACGTGTTAGTTGATGTGACTACTTGACAATCTTTAATGGTTTGATAATTGAAAGGCATAGTCCCACACTTAAGACAAAATGTATCCACAAACCATCTCAGAAAAGGTCTTAGGAGTACTGTTAAAACCTGTTTTAAGACGACAACAACAAAAAACAGCTCAGAGTTGTTTTTAGGATGATGTTAAGACACTGCCCAGACAGTCTGAGCCAGGAGTAAAATCAACTCATAAGTTTTCAGCTGGCAATCACGACAGTTTGAGGTACCGCAAAGGAGAGACCGTGATGATGCTTATTGACATTGGTTATTCCCCATCATTTGCAACAATCGCGATGAGGCATCGCCCGCTGTGAACTCTATAGCACGCTTCAGACAACCACAGTGAATGGGACTGTACATCAAATGTAATTTCCGACTGACGCGATCACTTTGCCTACTCTTATTTATTGCTTAAAATGTTGGCACGAATAACCTTTGCGACACATCTCCTTTGCATAGAGTTGATCAGGCTGCTGATTGATTGTGGAATGTTGTCTCACTCCTCTTCAAGGTACCGGAACGAAACAGTCCGAAACGGAGAGGTGCCGGATCCTGCTCCTCAAATTAAACACTGGTTTTGGAATATTGACAAGTTCCAGTTGGGATACAAGTGCGCTCTGATCGTCTCAATTATCATTTTGGCCAAAAAAGTGTCCGACTCGAGTGATTGACAAGTGCTCACTCCATTAAAGGCTTAGGCCATATTTTTCAGCAGCTTTGATGTTAGGCTCCAAAGGGATAACTTGAAAGAACATGTAGGTAATTAAGCATAGCATATGAAATAGACCTCGTGAAATCATTGTCAAACGCGCAAGAGATACTGTTGCATGTAGGTCTAGATCATTTGATTGATCATATAGAAATATCAACAAACAAAATGAACAACTCTAAAGCAATTGCCTGTCTATGGCGCAGGAACCACTGACTCGCTGCATTTTCCTATTATCAAGACACCTGCTGATAACTCTTAACTGGTTAGGACATCTCATGAGGTCTCCTAAATATCTGTCGACCAGGTGGGACTCATGACTAAAGAGGTTTCATGCATAGCTTCTATTTTTACCCGTAGGAGTAAAATGTATCTTCTCAGCACGTACGACCAATTTTCTACTTTGAGTCGCTTTATGGATAGCGGGCTGAACGAAGTCTCAGAGTAGAAGTGCTGATCGAGGATCAGTTCACCACCTGTCTATATAGTCTTATTCATTACGATCTAAAAGGTAAAACTGATCCGAGATCGGCACTCCTGCTCTGAGACACTTTGTGGATACGGGCACTGAACTAATACCATACAGACAGTAGTTTACAGTGGGCTCACCTCAGTGAGACTGTGTGTGGTCCTGTGCTGCTCAGCTGGTTCCACTGTGGGTTCAGGAGGAGGTGTAATCTGATTGTCCTCCATGACCATGGTCCCCTCAGGGTTCCCCAGACCCTCCTCACACCCCTCATCCTTCAACAGCAGCACCTCTGGACCCTCCTCCTCCTGGAAGAGACAGGTGATACAGATTACACAGACATACACTCCCTCAGAGGTGTATCATACGAAGCCAGCTAGATCTACTCAGGGTTTCACAATCCAGCTCAGGCTTCATCAGTACTACAACGGTGGATATTGCTCATCCGCCTGCCCGCTAACTCTAGCAGGCTTGGAACTGCGCAACACTGAAACATCAATCCATGGGTGGGTCAGTGCCACATTTTCATTTGTGCCGAAATCAAAATGAAGGAAAAAGTTATCTTGCAAATTCAGCAGGCTATGGTGTGAAATAGGATTTTAGAAGTACCGTCTTCATTTTATTACTTAGCGTTAATGCTGTTTTTGTTGTGCTTATCAATGCATGTGCACCTTTTTTCCCACTCTTATCTATATATATATGTGTATTTGTCAAACAAAAGTTTTACTGTGCTGTGAAGTTTTAAATACATTCTGTCATTACTAAATAATGTGACAGGTATTTTACTATTTAACACAGAAAACATTTGATTTTATAAAATATTGAAGTGTTCTTACTCAAATGAATAGGTGATGATGCATTCTTTGCGAGAGGGAGGTAATCTGATTTTAATTGGTCCTCAAGGAATGCTTACTAACAGGGATGTAAACACATTTTTTGTGGATATGGAAAATATCTAACACTTTACATATTGCGTTTATATTTCTGTTGTATATATAATTGTGGAACGAACAGCGGACTGAAGATGGGACGGTCAGGCATTTGTGCGGTTGAGTCCATTCTTTTCTGTAACATGGACTCCTAACAAGGCAATGAAACTTCGTAGCTCCTTGCTGAAACAAGCAAAATGTTGTATTATGCCATCATTGACTTGAATGGGGACGCCGGTTCTATTCATCATATTTCTATGGCAGAACATGCAGTCAGGAGTGAAGGAGAGGAGAACATGTGTGCCTTTATAATGTGGCAGGCCAATTACCTTCATCCAAAATTCCATGACCGTCACTGCCGTAGTGTAGGTATATTTAGTAAGTGTATATTTGTTCTAAAGCGCTGTTGGGTGTATGCAGAATAGGGTGAGATCAGATGTGATGTATACTAAAGAGAGTCTCAATGAAAGTCTCAGAATGAAAAGTCCCATTTTATGTTTATTAAACAAGTTTTAAATACATCATATGAAAACCACACATACTTCCGGCTCAACTACAAATCTGCATGGACTTGATGAACTGCATTCATTTTCTCATTAAAAGTGTCTTGGGGGAAAAAATTAAGTAGTTGAATGGAAGTAATGAAATAGACATTTGTGAATATCATATTGCCTACATAGTACAAACACTATGTAAGAGACTCATTAAGCTTATAAATGCCTTTATATATCACACAATGCTTGAATAAAATATTCCACACAAATCTGTTATTCCCATTATTTCTATCTCTACTTTGCACATTCTTCCACTGCAAATCAACCATTCCAGTGTTTTACTTGCTATATTGTATTTACTTCGCCACCATGGCCTTTTTTTTGCCTTTACCTCACTTGCTCACATTGTATATAGACTTATTTTTCTACTGTATTATTGACTGTATGTTTGTTTTACTCCATGTGTAACTGTGTTGTTGTATGTGTCGAACTGCTTTGCTTTATCTTGGCAGGCCGCAATTGTAAATGAGAACGTGTTCTCAACTTGCCTACCTGGTTAAATAAAGGTGAAATAAAAATGTAAAAAAAATCCCGTTATTCTGACAACCATCAAAATGAACCTTCGTCTTTAAAGGAAGACTCAGCGCTATGAGGTTTCCACTATCAGAACTGCAGATATTTTGATGAGCGTGATGCTAGACTTTGCTCTCTCAGTCACACAGAGTATCTGTGCATGCACACGGGTTCGCTTCACGTTGCTATAACGTGGTAGCTGTGGTACCAAAACCGCAGAGACGTTAAGCCTCATGCTTAGTTGTTGCGCAAATTGACCCGCTACTGTTATTAACTTTGTGCATGTACGTCATCTTGCAGAGTTTAGCTTTAATGCAGGGTTGGATTGAAATGTCAGAAGCTATCGACTGGAATTGTTTATTTCGACGTTATTGAGTGTAATGGTTTTTCTTTTGGTGTATCCTGAGGTAGCTCCTCTCTGAGAACCTATTCCCACAGTGATTACAGGCAAACGGCCTTTCTCCAGTGTGGACCCTCAGGTGCATCTTCAGTTGGTGTTGATGGGAGAACCTCTTTTCACACTGGGGGCAACTGTATGATTTCTCCCCTGTGTGGACCCTCTGGTGCCTCTTCAGGTTGCCAGCCTGGGCGAAGCGCATATGACACTGGGTACAGCTGAAGGGTTTCACACCTGTGTGGACCCTCTGGTGGATCTCCAACTTCTGGGTGCAGCTGAAGCCTTTGTTACAGAACATTCAGAGGAACCGTTTGTCTCTACTATTGCCTGATGTTGCTCCCCCTCCCTGAGTCTCGGCTCTCGATCTGTCGTTTGAGTTCAATACCTGATCAAAAATGATGCGGCCGTGTGAATCGGAAGGCCCCATCGACGTGGACACTGGGTCGGGACCGCTGAACGTATGTAAAGGGGAGTGGGTTGTCTCTAAGCTTTCCCTGTAGTCTAAGTCGTCACTGGTGCTGCCCTGTGAGTGTCCTTCTCCTAACTGAGTCTCGTCTATATTCCATGTCAGAGGAGCGTCGCCTTCCACTTTCACAGTCACTTCATCTACGACCAGACCCTCCCCTTTCTTATCTAGGCACCCTTCAGAGTATACAGTACTACTGTACCGGTTCCAGTCCCCTCTAGACAGATCAGTCTGTGTCTCTAAATCCAAGGATATGTTGCCAGGGTCCATCTCTGTGGTGTAAGAACAAGACGGATCATCACCTCCAGTGTTTAACGCGTAACTTATCTCCATAGGAATTAACCGTTCCCTGGCTCTGGTGTAATACCGATAAGTACTCTGAGCCGGGAGAAGGAGGACAGCCCAGTCTACCCAGACTCAGTCTCTTTGGGTCTGATCTGTGGTCAGATCCTGTGTGTGAGAGCATTTGTGTTACAGTTAAAGTCTTGGTGTCTGTCTCTGACTTGAGGACGGCGTTCGGCGTTCCACTGACCTCCGTGATGCTGCATCTGGTCCTGGGCTGCGCTGGGGTGGTAGTGGGGTCCTTTGTGGCTACAGGAGGCTCTCCAGCCGCTCCAGTCTGGATGTCTCTGCGTTGCCGTGGGTCCTCCTCTCCTTCAGACCGCTCCAGCTTGACCCCAGGACCTACAGTCTCTGTATCTGCAGACTGACACAAGAGGTTATTACAGGCACATGAGTTGAATAGGGTAACAATGGCATAGTGAAGTCTCACAGGCAGATAAATGCTGATGTACATGTAAGGAAGTGAATATCTGAGGGGAGCCTTTCTGAAATGTACTGTAATACCATTACACTGACCTCTATCACTATAATGTGCTGGGTTGAGGTTCCACTCCCCTCATCAACAGTGATTGGTTGGTCATGTCCCCATGTATTGTGTCCCGCTGGCTTCACAAAGCTCCTGTGGCCTCCAGTGAGATGTCCTTCACCTGAGAGAGTGATTGGGGGGGAAAAGTGGTTAGGTACTGTCAATGCTCAACGCTATATTGTACACTATTGACAGTTTTGACACTAGAAATGTCAAGGATGTAAGGTGACACTAAGCATAACTTCTTGATATACTATTTATAGATGGATTGATTGTTACATGCTTCATATTCTTTTCAATTATAATTAATAGGAAATGCAGTGAATCAAGATTCTGATTAGAAAATGATTGTTTTTTTGCAAGTTAGTTAAGTAAGTAAAGTGGAGTTATTGTATACTATCCCAAAACTGACCAAGACCCAAATCTGGTTAACCTGTTGTTCACGCATCTGAAGTCACACGTGCGCAGATCGCCCCGCAGCATCCACATTCAGAAAAATGTACCTCTTGCGATTCCTCTGTATCTGTCGAGAATCTTGACACTACCGGGACGACTGGCGAGGGCGCGCTCTCGCACCACCTTCAGGTCCAGTAGCTGTAGTTTCCTCCGCAATGCCCTGTTTTCTTTCTGGCTTTGAGTTATTTCCAAACGGATCACTGCATAGTCGTCGTCTACGAGTTTACAGATCTCTGCCACGGCTGCATTCGCTAGCACCTCCATGATGGAGGCTATTTGAGTGTGAAAAACCATACAGTTAGCCATTGTTAGCAGCTAGCTAACGTTAGTTACCTATTAACAGATCTATCCACCAAGTCCTGTCCCCAACGCGAATTAAAAACTACCTGGGATAAGTATGTGATGCTGTGTAGTTAAATTAGTCATATTTCGAGTTCCAGGGGGTTAATAAACGTCTAAATAACAACAAGAACGCTAAAGTGAAAATTGTTGGTCACTTCTGTTTACACTTCCTCAGTGGTTTGTAAATCGCGTTTGACAACCACATTTATTGATGCATTACCGCCACCTACTGGACTGTGGACCAGAGCTGGATAAGGTCTGAAGTTGAATCCTATCCAATTAAACAATTCTCCCTATCGGAAATACATCATTACCTTAAGGTTTTCTTAACAATTAAATTAAACTTGGCTGTTCAATACCATTATTCCTACTAATAAAACTGTCCCTTTCCCTCCCATATCGCTGTCACTGAAATAGAATGTGTTCCACTCTCTCCATCTCCTGGCATTGATCACACTTCCCAGTCGGATGTTTCCCTAATTTCAAAGTGCTGTTGAGCCTTGTGTGTCCCAGTTTCAGTCTTGTGATTACGTCTTCCTCCCTTCTCTGTTGACCTGAGGACCCCCCCCACCTTTTCCTGGATCTTATACAGGTGTCTTCCCTTTCCCTCCCTGTTCCACAATTCTATCCATTACAGTTTTTTTCTGATTGCTTATCTTATCTATCTTTGAAACTATAGGCTATTTTTGCAAAACTCTACACACTAACCACCAAAACATTATAAAATTCTTGCAAAACTCTTTACTCTTAAAAAAATGCATTTGCATCAATTCAGTACACACAAACCATCTTTTGAATAAGCACACGAAGCACCAACTACGCACTGATAGTACAAATGAAAAACACTTGTGGCTTTTACTTTTTCTGTGTGCAGGGCATAGCAGTTTGCAATAAAGTTTTGTCATACATGTAGTAAACACAGGTATCCAAATGTGTAAATTATGGATGTGTATTCCGAACATAACAAACTATCAATACAAATAAGGGGGAAAAGGTTTTTTCCCCTCAATGTTCTCCTCAAACAACAAAAGCGCAGTAGAAGAAAACAAAAACATTTGTGTTAGAAAAAAAAGAACAGAAGAAAATTAGGCTAAATCTCGCCGCCTTTGTGGGTCTGGCCATAAGACTTCATCCACATCACATGCGATGTTGTCTTGAGCTAGGCAGCGTGGAAAGTATCGCCTGGAGTCCCGTATCCAGGCCTGGCATGACCCCTGATCGATGTCTCCACAAGCCTCCTCCATTGCCTGTAGAAGGGGTATGCGTTGGTGGGGCTGGCGATCGTACACCTTCCAACGCCATGCAGAGAAGAATTCTTCAATAGGATTCAAGAACGGAGAGTATGGGGGGAGATTGAGTGAGATGAAAAGTGGGTGACCTGTGAACCAATTGCGGACCACAGCAGCCCGGTGGAAACTAACATTGTCCCAGATGATAACGTACCTGGGCTGCTCTGGCCCCTGGTCATTAGGGATTAGTCTGTTATGGAGGGTGTCCAGAAATATGATAATGTGTGCAGTGTTGTATGGGCCTAGGATTGCATGATGGTGAAGGACGCCGTTTTGACTAATAGCCGCACACATTGTTATGTTGCCACCACGTTGTCCCGGGACGTTGATGATGGCACGGTGTCCAATGATATTTCTGCCGCGGCTCCTTGTTTTTGCAAGGTTGAAACCTGCCTCGTCCACATATATTAGCTCATGATGCACTGCATCTGCTTCTAGCTCCATGACACTCTGAAAGAGACAAAACAATGTAGCACAGTAGGAAAAGACAGGGATCAGTCAATATGATGTAGCACCATATACTTCCAGATGCAGTACCAGTGATAGGATAGTATAGCTTACCTGCACATATTCATATCTCAGTTGTTTTACACGGTCTGAGTTTCTTTCGAAAGGGACTCTGTACAGCTGCTTCATCCTAATTCTATTGCGTTTCAGTAGACGAGACAGTGCAGAGAGACTCACTCTGTTGACGTTTTGGAATACGGTGTTATCTGCCATTATGTGGTCCTGCAGTTCTCTGAGTCTGATGCAGTTATTTGCAATGACCATATTTACAATGTGGGTCTCCTGCTCTGGGGTGAACAGTCGACCTCTTCCGCCAGATGCTGGTTTTCTTGCAGTTCTGTAAAAACATTTGAATGGTTTTAGTGATAGATCCTTCTCATTATGAACGTACAGTACATATTACTGTACCAGTAAGACTACAGCACTTAGTCTCATTTCGAAATATCCAGATGATACCTGTAACATTATAGCGGCTCAGATTTGGTTGAACCCGTTGCCCAGTCTCCCTCATGCTCGTCCCATGGTTGACAACATGGTCAACCACAGTCGCTCTGATTTCATCAGTTATTGTGTTCCTGACTCCTCGTCCTCTCCTTCTCCCCGTCCTACTTCACCTCCTCGTCCTCCTCTAGTTCTCACCCCTCTTACTCTCTGTCCAATACTGGCCTCCATTGTTGTCCAAACCAAATGTTTACCTGTGGCCTTTATAGTGCTCAAGCTCTGATTTGTAAGTGAACTCATTATCTAAAAGTGTTTTCACATGTGAAAAGGCAAATGGCGAAATTGTGTAGCAATGTAGAGACCAATGTTTACAGTTTTGCTAGAAGTATGTTATTAAATTGCAAACTGAGTGTAAAGCAGAGAACGTGCATTCAGTTTGGCACACTTGGTTAAAGCATTGGCTACAAGTGTTAATGGTTTCAGAGATGGTGCTTCAAGAATCGCTGTTAGTGTTTAAGCATAAAAAAACACTAATCTCTTGGCCTCTGCTTTACTTAATAGAAAGGATCTTATTGGTTGGCGACATGACGTCATAGCTCAAAGGGTGTGGTTGAATGAAAAAGGTATGCACGCTGTCCTTTTGAAATGCAGAACTGCTTATTACATTACACATCAAATCTCCTATGATCAACATCTTTCAAGCTCAGAGCACTTGTTTAGAAAGAACAGTGTGTTAGCAAGAACAGAGTAGAAAATAATATAATTACTTTATTCCATCTACACTGAACAAAAATACGATTTACAGTTCATATAAGGAAATCAGTCAATTGAAATAAATAAACGAGGCCCTAATATATGGCTTGCACATGACTGGGAATACAGATGCATATATTGGTCACAGATACCTTTTAAAACAAAGTAGCGGCTGGTTCAGAAAACCAGTCAGTATCTGGCGTGACCACCATTTGCCTCATGCAGCGCAACACATCTCCTTCCCATAGAGTTGATCAGGCAGTTGTTTGTGGCCTGTGGAATGTTGTCCCACTCTTCAATGGCTGTGCGATGTTGCTGGATATTGGCGGGAAGTGAAACACGCTGTCGTACGTGTCGACCCAGAGCATCCCAAACATGCTCAATTGGTTGACATGTATGGTGAGTATGCAGGCCATGGAAGAACTGGGACATTTTCAGCTTCCAGGAATTGTGTACCGATCCTTGCGACATGTGGTCATTGCATTATACTGAAACATGAGGTGATGGCGGCGGATGAATAGCATGGCAATGGACATCAGGATCTCATCACATCAGCAAACCATTCGCCCACACGACACCATACACGCTGTTTGCCATCTGGCCGGTACAGTTGAAACTGGGATTCATCCGTGAAGAGTACACTTTTCCAGCATGCCAGTGGCCATCGAAGGTGTGCATTTTTCCACTTAAGTCGGTCACGATGCCAGACTGCAATCAGGTCAAGACCCTGGTGAGGACGACGAGCACGCAGCTGGGCTTCCCTGAGACGGTTTCTGACCATTGTGAGCAGAAATTCTTCGGTTTCATCAGCTGTCCGGATGGCTGGTCTCAGACAATCCCGCAGGTGAATAAGCCGGATGTGGAGGTCCTGGGCTGGCGTGGAGACACGTGGTCTGTGGTTGTGACGCCGGTTGGATGTACTGCCAAATTCTCTAAATTGACATTAGAGGTGGCTTATGGTAGACAAATGAACATTCAATTATCTGGCAACAGCTCTGGTGGACATTCCTGCCAATTGCATGCCAATTGCACGCTCCCTCAAAACTTGAGACTTCTGTGGCGTTGTGTTGAGTGACCTTTTATTGTCCCCAGCACAAACTGCACCTGTGTAATTCTTAATATGCCACACCTGTTAGGTAGATGGATTATCTTGGCAAAGGAGAAATGCTCTCTAACACAGATGTAAACACATTTTAGAGAAATAAGCTTTTTGTGCGTATGGACAATTTCCGGGATCTTTTATTTCAGCTCATAAAACATGGGACCAACACTTTATATGTTGCGTTTATATTTTTGTTCAGTGTACATCACCTCAGTATGTTAAATATTAAACTGACCTTGTTCTAGCCTAGGTTTAGTTTCTCTAAAAACATATTTACACAAGCCCGTTTCAAATGAAAAGTTAACAAAGGGGTTGTTGAGTGATACAGTGGCTTGCGAAAGTATTCACCCCCTTGGCATTTTTCCTATTTTGTTGCCTTACAACCTGGAATTAAAATAGATTTTTGGGGGGGTTGTATCATTTGATTGACACAACATGCCTACCACTTTGAAGATACAAAATATTTTTAATTGTGAAACAAACAAAAAATAAAACAGAAAACTTGAGCGTGCATAACTATTCACCCCCCCCCCCCCCCAAGAGCCACCTTTTGCAGCAGTTACAGCTGCAAGTGTCTTGGGGTATGTCTCTATAAGTTTGGCACATCTAGGCACTGGGATCTTTGCCCATTCTTCAAGGCAAAACTGCTCCAGCTTCTTCAAGTTGGATGGGTTCCGCTGGTGTACAGCATTCTTTAAGTCATACCACAGATACTCAATTGGATTGAGGTCTGGGCTTTGACTAGGCCATTCCAAGACATTTAAATGTTTCCCCTTAACCACTTGAGTGTTGCTTTAGCAGTATGCTTAGGGTCATTGTCCCGCTGGAAGGTGAACCTCCTTCCCAGTCTCAAATCTCTGGGAGACTGAAACAGGTTTCCCTCAAGAATTTCCCTGTATTTAGCGCCATCCATCATTCCTTCAATTCTGACCAGTTTCCCAGTCCCCGCTGATGGAAAAACAGGTGTTTTCGGGGTGATGAGAGGTGTTGGGTTTGCGCCAGACATAGCGTTTTCCTTGATGGCCAAAAAGCTAAATTTGTGTCTCATCTGACCAGAGTACCTTCTTCCATATGTTTGGGGAGTCTCCCACATGCCTTTTGGCGAACACCAAACATGTTTGCTTAAGCAAGGGCTTTTTTCTGGCCACTCTTCCGTAAAGCCCAGTTCTGTGGAGTATACGGCTTAAAGTGGTCCTATGGACAGATACACCAATCTCCACTGTGGAGCTTTGCAGCTCCTTCAGGATTATCTTTGGTCTCTTTGTTGCCTCTCTGATTAAAGCCTTCCTTGCCTGGTCTGTGAGTTTTGGTGGGTGGCCCTCTCTTGGCAGGTTTGTTGTGGTGCCATATTCTTTCCATTTTTTAAACAATGGATTTAATGGTGCTCCATGGGATGTTCAAAGTTTCTGATATATTTTTATAACCCATCCCTTATCTGTACTTCTGCACAACTTTGTCCCTGACCTGTTTGGAGAGCTCCTTGGTCTTCATGGTGCCACTTGCTTAGTGGCGTTGCAGACTCTGGGGTGTATATATACTCAGATCATGTGACACTTAAATAAAGTCCACCTGTGTGCAATCTAACTAATTGTGTGACTTCTGAGGGTAATTGGTTGCACCAGATCTTATTTAGGGGCTTCATAGCAAAGGGGTTGAATACATATGCACGCACCACTTTTCCATTTAATTTTTTTTTTTTTTAACAAGTAATTATTTTCATTTCACTTCATCAATTTGGACTATTTTGTGTATGTCGATTACATGAAATCCAAATAAAAATCGATTTAAATTACAGGTTGTAATGCAACAAAATAGGAATAATGCCGAGGGTGATGAATTATCTTCTTACCCCAAGACATTTCACATGATAACTATATGTCAGCTAAAGAATGGTTCCCAGATATCCCCTGTGTACATCTAAAACCACACTGCTACGATTTCTCCCCATTGTGGACACTCCTATGTCTGATAATGTTACTTAGAAACTCTTGTTACACAGTTTACACTCATGAGGAGGAAGGATAATAAATTGGTAACAGAATTACTACCCTCTTTCCATTTACTGTAACAAGCATCCTCACTCACTGAGCACCGACCGACACTGGACGTCCATGGTAGGGCTTAGTGTTTTCCACAAGCACATGGAGTAGCCAGCCAAATAGAAAAAGTAGCCAGCCAGGATCCCCCGGGTTAAGAACTTTTTGCAGAACTAGCCCTCTTCTGGCACATTTTAATGGCATCCAAAACACACAGCGAAATTATAGAATACTTTATTGAGTTGACCTCCCAGATTGAAAAACATTGTTGTGGTATTGTGTTGTAAATTACTGAAAATGTATGAATTCTGTGTATTGTTAGTTGTTTTGGATATTGTCTAGACCTATCTGATCAGGACTGTTTAAGTACGAGAACATTATGCTTTTTATTTTTACATTTATTCTTCTCTTGAGGTTAAAGTAGTTTATTGCAAGATATGAATTGCTTTGGTATTGTAGTTTAACTGACACCCGGCCCAGAAAGACAATTTCCATACACGGCCACAGAGAATTCAGATTCGAAAATTCCTATTTCCGTCTAAAGTCAGCTGTTCGTTCCACACCCCAAAAAATGACTTATTTTATGCCGGTTATTTTAGAATAAGGCTGTAAGTTCAGGCCAAAGAGTTCAATCTTGGTTTCATCAGACCAGAGAATCTTGTTTCTCATGGTCGGAGAGTCCTTTAGGGGCCTTTTGGCAAACTCTAAGCATGCTGTCGTACCGTTTACTGAGGAGTAGCTTCCGCATGGCCACTCTACCATAAAGACCTGTTTGATGGAGTGCTGCAGAGATGGTTGTCCTTCTGGAAGGTTCTCCCTTCTAAACAGAGGAACTCTGGAGCTCTGTAAGAGTGACCATCGGGTTCTTCGTCACCTCCCTGACCAAGGCCCAATTGTTCAGTTTGGCGGGGCGGCCAGCTCTAGGAAGAGTCTTATTCCATTTAAGAATGATGGAGGCCACTGTGTTCTTGAGGACCTTCAATGCTGCAGAAATGTTTTGGTACCCTTGCCCAGATCTGTGCCTCGACAAAATCCTGTCTCGGAGCTCTATGGACAATTCCTTCAACCTCATTGCTTGGTCTTTGCTCTGACATGCACTGTCAAATGTGGGACCTTGTATAGACAGGTGTGTGCCTTTCCAAATCATGTCCAATCAATGAATTTACCACAGGTGGACTCCAATCAAGTTGTAGAAACATCTCAAGGATGATCAATGGAAACAGGATGCACCTGAGATCAAAGTCTCCTAGCAAAGGTCTAAATACTTATGAAAATAAGGTAAAAATATCTATTTTCGCTTTGTCATTATGGAGTATTGTGTGTAGATTGATGAGATTTTTTTTGATTGAATCCATTTTAGAACAAGGCTGTAATGTAACAAAATATGGTATAGTTAGCATTGACTCATGAAATTACCTCTAACTTTCTGCATACTGGATGTAGAGACGTAAAAATGGTATCCACCTGACTCTGGGGAAGTGGATAAAGGGATCCATTGCCAGAATCCCGAACTATGCCTTTGATGGTTTGGTAATTCTAAGGCATGGTTCTACACTTAACACAAAATTTGTCAAGACCAGGGCCCATATCCACAAAGCGTCTAAGACTAGGAGTGTTGATCTAAGATCTTTACAAATAACCATATTCATTATGATCTAAAAGGCTAAAATGATCCTAGATCAGCACTCCTTCTCTGAGAGGGTTTGTGGATACAGGCCCTAACCTAATACCATACAGACAGTAGTTCACAGTGGGCTCACCTCAGTGAGACTCTGTGTGGTCCTGTGCTGTTCAGCTGGTTCCTCTGTGGCTTCAGGAGGAGGTGTAGTCTGGTTCTCCCCTCAGGGTTTCCCAGACCCTCCTCATACCCCTCCTCCTTCACCAGAAGCACCTCTGGATCCTCCTCTTCCTGGAAGAGACAGGTGATACAGACATCAACTGAGTTTACAAAATATTAAGAATCCCTGCTCTTTCCATGGCAGACTGACTAGGTGAATCCAGGTGAAAGCTACGATCCCTTATTGATGTCACTTGTTAAATCCACTTCAATCAGTGTAGGTGAAGGGGAGGAGACAGGTTAAAAAATGATTTTTAAGCCTTGAGACAATTGAGACATGGATTGTGCATGTGTGCCATTCAGAGGGTGAATGTGCCTATGAACGGGGTATGGTAGTAGGTGCCAGGCACACCGGTTTATCTCAAGAACTGCAACGCTGCTGGGTTTTTCATGCTCAACAGTTTCCCATGTGTATCAAGAATGGTCCACCCCCCAATGTGCATCCAGCCAACTTGACACAACTGTGGGAAGCGTTGGAGTCAACATCCCTGTGGAACGCTTTCAACACCGTGTAGAGTCCATGACCAGACGAATTGAGGCTGTTCTGAGGGCAAAAGGGGGTACAACTCAATATTAGGAAGGTGTTCCTAATGTTTGGTATACTCATTGTACACTCCCTTGGGTACGTACACACAGACACGGAGTGACATGGAGTGTTTACCCATCCCCACTACATAAATATGTTGTGGGTAAAAATAAGTCAGCTATGATAAATCAAGTCAGACAAACCTGACTAAACTATTTTGACGTGTACAGTAGGTGTTTGTTAGTGTGTGGGTATATTTAAGTGTATATTGGTTTTAAAGTGCTGTTGTGTGTATGCAGAATAGGGTGAGATCAGATGTGATGTGTACTAAAGAGAGTCTCAATGAAAGTCTTAGAATGAAAAGTCCCATTTTGTGTTTATTAAACAAACACGTTTTAAATACACCATATGAAAACCACACATACACGTATCAATTAAATCGGCATATACTTTATTCATTTTCTCATTAAAAAGTGTCTTGGGAAAAACATTTAATAGTTGAATGGAAGTAATGAAATAGGCATTTGTGAACATCATATATCCTACACACTACAAACAATATGTAGCAGACTTTGCAGGATTATATATCACACAATGTCTGGATGCAATATTCTACCCAGGAATATTCAACACTGAAATCTGTTACTCTTGTTATTCCAAATGCATCTGTAGCTATTTTCTGTTGACAATGAAAATTCATCTTTGTGTTTAATGCAGTGCTTGATCTAAACATCTAATGAGTGAAAAGGTTACTTTCTATTTTATAGAGTGGAATGTTTTTTTTGCTGGTGTATCCTGAGGTAGCTCTTCTCTGAGAACCTCTTCCCGCAGTGCGTACAGGTGAATGGCCTCTCTCCCGTGTGGATCTTCAGGTGCATCTTCAGCTTGTGCTGGTGGGAGAACCTCTTCTCACACTGAGTACAGCTGTATGGTTTCTCCCCTGTGTGGACCCTCTGGTGCCTTTTCAGGTCACCAGCCTGGGCGAAGCGCATGTGACACTGGGTACAGCTGAAGGGTTTCACCCCGGTGTGGACCCTCTGGTGCCTCTTCAGGCTGGACGAGTGTGAGAAACTGACCCGGCATAGGTGGCAGAGGAATGGTTTCTCCCCCGTGTGAATCCTCTGGTGGATCTCCACCTGTTTGGGGAAATTGAAGGCTTTCTCACAGAACGAACACGGGAAGCTCTTCTCTTTGGCGCAGCCACCTTTACTGATTCCATCTCTACTACTGTCATTGGTCAAAGGGCTTGTGTAGCCATTTAGTGTTGAGGTACTTGTGTTGTCTGAGGTCTGGTTTAACATTAGGAGAGTGTGAGGAGGACGAAGGCCAGGGAGTGTCTGTGTTGTCACAGGGTCCATGTTCCAGTTGATAGATCCTATAGAAGGCAGGCTGAAGGCAGCACCTGTTAGGGGGTTAACCTGAGGCCCCATCAGTCTCTCTGAATCACAACTATAGGAGCAGGATGGAGCATCGCTAGCCGAGTCCGTTTCTATTCTCTTCCGCCACAAACTGACACCTCCCCGTCCCCGGAGACCAAGTCTACGCCTCGCCCAGGTCTCAGCCAGTCTGTTGTCATGGAGACTAAGTTCAGATGTCGTTTTGTGTTCGACTGTCTGTTTCTGGTTGTGGTTAACAGTGTTGTACCCCAGCCCAGAGTTGAGGACGCTGTCCCATCCACTGACCTCCACTATGTCGCCTCTGTTCCTGGCCTGCACAGTGATGTCATCCCCTGAGCCCTTGGATGCACCTGTCTGGGAATCCAAGATGGCTGTCCAGTCTCCTCTGTTAGCCTCCAGCCAACCACCTGCAGGAAGGGGTTACAAAATAGACTTTACAAACATGTCAGAGGAAACTCTACACATTTAGTTTTGAGTCAATTACCTGGTGAAGTAACTATTTCGTTTTTTGGTATTTAAAGAAGTTGTATTGATTTGATTTTATGAATGAAAATAATAGCCAGGTGCATCACTATTCCCATTGAAGATCTATTACTGTATGTAGGCTATATGTATTTCTATCTTACCTTGCTCCCCCATCTTTAGTCCACTCAGCAGATCAATGCTCTCTGGTCCGTCTTCTATTGTCTCTTCTTTGACCAGCAGCAGATCAGGCTTCCCATCCTCCATGTCTACTGACTGTAAGAGATACAGAGTGAGAGGATGTTGGATCAAGACATCTGATATGAGCACCCTGCTATGGAGCATCTTCTGATTGGGCAATGAGGGATTGCTATGAGTACAATGCAAACATGTTAGTTGATTTGATTACTTGATACTCTAATGGTTTGATAATTCAAAGGCTCACCTCAGTGAGACTGTGTGTGAACCTGTTCTGCTCAGCTGGTTCCTCTGTGGGTTCAGGAGATGTAGTCTGGTTGTCCTCCATGACCATGGTTCCCTCTGGGTTCCCCAGACCCTCCTCACACCTCTCCTCCTTCACCAGCAGCACCTCTGGACCCTCCTCCTCCTGGAAGAGACAGGTGATACAGATTACACAGACATAGACTCCCTCAGGTACGTACACACACAGATAATAAAAACACTTTCAACATGGAGTGTTTACCCATCCATTCGAGTCCTATACTGTAGTTACAGAATAGCTTCATTGTTGTTAAACCTATCATATAGCCTAGCGTCCATGATTGACTCTGTCACCCCATCCCCTTTTGTGCCTTCCTAGTTCCCCTGTGTTCGCCCAACCTAAACCCTTACCCTAAACCAGGTTCGTATCCTCTACCCAACCCCTTGACTAGTTGGGCCCAAGCTTGCTGTACAACATTAAAACCTATTCAGTCTGTCTACAAACAGGCTCTCAAAGTGCTTGATAGGAAGCCCAATAGCCATCATCACTGTTACATCTTCAGAAAGCATGAGCTCCTGAGTTGGGAAAATCTTGTGCAATACACTGACGCATGTCTTGTATTCAAGATCCTAAATGGCCTGGCTCCCCCTCCACTCAGTATTTTTGTTAAACAGAAAACCCAAACATATGGCAGCAGATCCACAAGGTCTGCCATGAGAGGTGACTGTATAGTTCCCTTAAGGAAAAGCACCTTTAGTAAATCCGCTTTCTCTGTGAGAGCTTCCCATCTCTGGAATACACTGCCATCAGACACACATAACTGCACCACATATCACACTTTCACAAAAGGCATGAAGACATGGCTAAAGGTCAATCAGATTTGTGAACATAATCTCTAGCTGTGTATTGCCGCTTTCCATGTTGTCTGTAGCTTATGAGGTGTGGAAACACTTTGTTGCTTTTATGAATTTTGTCTTGCTGCTTTTTGTTTTATGTTGCTCTGTCTGTATGCTACGTCTTGCTTATCCTATGTTGCTCTGTCTGTATGCTATGTCTTGCTTGTCCTATGTTGCTCTGTCTGTATGCTATGTCTTGCTTGTCCTATGTTGCTCTGCGTGTGCTCACTGCTCAATGATTGTCTATAGTTTAATTGTTTTTAATAACCTGCCCAGGGACTGCGGTTGAAAATTAGCCGGCTGGATAAAACCGGCACTTTTACTGAAACGTTGATTAATGTGCACTGTCCCTGTAAAAATAAAATAAACTCATACCTCTAACTCTTTTTATCTGTCCTGTTTTGTCTGGACCTTTTGATTTTTTAAATTGCATTATTATCATTGTAGACATATGTTGTTGGTAAAGAATAAGTTGGCTATGATAAGTCATCATTAGACAAACCTGACTAAACTATTTTGAGGTGTACAGTAGGTGTTTGTTAGTGTAGGTATATTTAGTAAGTGTATAAAGCATAATCAGGTGTATGCAGAATAGGGTGAGATCAGACGTGATGTACAGTCGTGGCCAAAAGTTTTGAGAATGACACAAATATTAATTTCCACAAAGTTTGCTGCTTCAGAGTCTTTAGATATTTTTGTCAGATGTTACTATGTAATACTGAAGTATAATTACAAGCATTTCATAAGTGTCAAAGGCTTTTATTGACAATTACATGAAGTTGATGCAAAGAATCAATATTTGTAGTGTTGACCCTTCTTTTTCAAGACCTCTGCAATCCACCCTAGCATGCTGTCAATTAACTTCTGGGCCACATCCTGATTGGTGGCAGCCTATTCTTGCATAATCAATGCTTGGAGTTTGTCAGAATTTGTGGGTTTTTGTTTGTCCACCCGCCTCTTGAAGATTGACCACAAGTTCTCAATGGGATTAAGGTCTGGGGAGTTTCCTGGCCATGGACCCAAAATATCGATGTTTTGTTCCCCGAGCCACTTAGTTATCACTTTTTCCTTATAGCAAGGTGCTCCATCATGCTGGAAAAGGCATTGTTCATCACCAAACTGTTCCTGGATGGTTGGGAGAAGTTGCTCTCGGAGGATGTGTTGGTATCATTCTTTATTCATGGCTGTGTTCTTAGGCAAAATTGTGAGTGAGCCCACTCCCTTGGCTGAGAAGTAACCCCACACATGAATGGTCTCAGGATGCTTTACTGTTGGCATGACACAGGACTGATGGTAGCGCTCACCTTGTCTTTTCCGGACAAGCTTTTTTCCGGATGCCCCAAACAATCGGAAAGGGGATTCATCAGAGAAAATTACTTTACCCCAGTCCTCAGCAGTCCAATCCCTGTACCTTTTGCAGAATATCAATCTGTCCCTGATGTTTTTCCTAGAGAGAAGTGGCTTCTTTGCTGCCCTTCTTGATACCAGGCCATCCTCCAAAAGTCTTTGCCTCACTGTGCGTGCAGATGCACTCACACCTGCCTGCTGCCATTCCTGAGCAAGCTCTGTACTGGTGGTGCCCCGATCCCGCAGCTGAATCAACTTTAGTAGACGGTTCTGGCTCTTGCTGGACTTTCTTGGGCGCCCTGAAGCCTTCTTCACAACAATTGAACCGCTCTCCTTGAAGTTCTTGATGATCCGATAAATGGTTGATTCTGGTGCAATCTTACTGGCAGCAATATCCTTTCCCCTTCGAAGCCGTTTTTGTGCAAAGCAATGTTGACGGCATGTGTTTCCTTGCAGATAACCATGGTTGACAGAGGAAGAACAATGATTCCAAGCACCACCCTCCTTTTGAACCTTCCAGTCTGTTATTCGAACTCAATCAGCATGACAGCGTGATCTCCAGCCTTGTCCTCGTCAACACTCACACCTGTGTTAACGAGAGAATCACTGACATGATGTCAGCTGGTCCTTTGTGGCAGGGCTAAAATGCAGTGGTAATGTTTTTGGGGGATTCAGTTCATTTCCATGGCAAAGAGGGATGTTGCAATTAATTGCAATTCATCTGATCACTCTTCATAACATTCTGGAGTATAGGCAAATTGCCATCATACAAACTGAGGCAGCAGACAAAATTAATATTTGTGTCATTCTCAACTTTTGGCCACAACTGTTTACTAAAGAGTCTCAATGAAAGTCTTAGAATGAAAAGTCCCATTTTTGTGTTTATTAAACATAAACAAGTTTTAATTACACCATATGAAAACCACACATACACATCATTCTGCATGAACTTGATAAACTACATTCATTTTCTCATAAAAAATTGTCTTGGGGAGAAAAAAATTAAGTAGAAGTAATGAAATAGGCATTTGTGAACATCATTATAGCCTACACACAATATGTAACAGACTTTTTAGGCTTATATATGCCTTACACACTGAGTGTACAAAACATTAAAGAACTCTTTCCATTACATAGACTGACCAGATAAAGCTAGGATCTCTTATTGAAGTCACTTGATAAATCCATTTCAGTCAGTGTAGATGAAAGGGGAGGAGACGGGTTAAAGGAGTCTTGAGACAATTGAGATGTGTGTGTGTCATTCAGAGGGTGAATGGGCAAGACAAAATATTTGACACACCGGTTTATGTCAAGAACTGCAACGTTGCTGGGTTTTTCATGCTCAACAGTTTCCCGTGTGTATCAAGAATGGTCCACCACCCAAAGTACATCCAGCCAACTTGACACAACTGTGGGAAGCATTGGAGTCAACATGGGCCAGCCTCGATGAATTGAGGCTGTTCTGAGTGCAGGGGGGGAAGTCAATATTAGGAAGGTATTGGTAATGTTTGGTATACTCCGTGTATATAACAATGTCTGGATGCAATATTATACTCAGGAATATTTAATAATGAAATATGTTACTCTCCTTATTCCAAATGCATCTGTGGAGCTTTTCTGTTGACAATGAAAATGTTTTTTTTAACCCTTTACACTCCTACCGGGTTGAAAATTGAAGATTTTGACACTGATAAGCTTAAATTGGAACGAAGTGGCTGTACAGTAACATGCTATACATGACGTCGGAGCTCAGGGTCTCAGCGCTGAATGGGTTTTGACTGACAGACGTTCTGAACTTGAGCACCACACTACAAGAAGATGCCTCCCTCCCTCCATCCTGCTAATTGGGCTACTTTTGCAAATGTTAATATTGTCTGAGTGAGGGGAACGTAAATTGAGGGAAATGCTGAAAAATAAAAGGGCTGTGGTCATGAAATTTTGTCAGACGGTTATTGTCATGCAAAAGGATGCAGGTCTCACGGTAATTGACCGTTAATTAACATAAACACTTTTAGCATGTCCAGGCCTCCGCCCATACAAGCTGCCGATGCGGGCCTTTGGAACATCTACATAAAAAAAGTATAATAAATTAATTTAATATACACCCATCACAATAAATCCATTATTTATTTTAGTCAGGTCTAAATAAACATTATGATATGAAGAAAATGTATTTCAGAAGAACAGAGTACGAGTTGGCGTACTGTAGACCTATGTTATCTGGCTATGCTCCATGCCATAGGCTGTAGGCTTGTTAAGTCTAACTGACAATATATGCTTAAGTCTTGTGCCATTTTTTTTTTATTTTACAGTAAGAAGAATATAATTGAACTTAGCTGAATAAAATCTAAGTAATATTTTTCCAATTACTGCGCATATGAAGTAGCTATGTTGAGCGTAAAAAAAGTTATCAATTGAAACAGGTCCTATATGGTAGTTTTTTTGTTATTTGGCAACTTTAGTTTTGAATGATACAAACCTTAGAATGCCTTAGAAAGCAAAACATATATGGGCTGCATGGTGTGACAACAGGATATTGATGATTTGAGAAAGTAGAAAGAAAAAAAGCTTGTTCCTTGCCTCAGGCTGCACAGCTGTTCTCTCAAGTGATCATATTTTCACCCATCAGACTATTCTCAAATTAATCTCGTCTTTACTAATATGTAAAATGTCGATTTAGAATGGCCCATTATCAACAGTGGCCGAGGGGGAAAAATAATTTCATCTGTAGGCACTCGAATAGCGAATGGAGGCCACCAACCTTGTTCCTGCAGCTACCCAGTGCTTCATTTGGCAAACCAATTGAAATCTGTTCGGGAACATCGATAGTGAAACATATTTCACTAAACTGTTGACAGCCCGTCTGCGCGCTCGAGAAAGGAATAAAATGAGAGCGAGGAGGAGATGGAAACGCAGGAGGGTGAGAGATGTATAGCTAACGGTAATGTGTGACCCAATTAATTATTAACATATTAAAAATGCCCTATAACTAGGCTATTCAAAATCAAATACAAATTCACTAATTGTAGGCTAACTTGTAAGCCGCACTGCACAAACAATCAATGAACCAACAGCATCGCCTAGAGCTATACATTCTCTCCCCGACTCATGGAGCGTAGCATAAAGTAACCAATCTATCCAGTATAATACAGGCCACACTCCGAGGCGATTACTCGAATTTGTTTAGTTTTGGAGTATAGGCTAATTATGTACCAAAGACATCTTAAATCATGTTTTTCTGCCATGCGTAATATGCGGTAGGCTATGTACTGTATAAAAGGCACAATCATAATTCCGTTTTTTTCTTTCGGGTTTAGGCTCATACACCTATGCATAAACTCTTATGTGTATGGGTGTTTTCAATTAATCATCACCTTAGAAAGTACTGTCCATTTCGTTGTGTTAGGATTTGAAACAACATCCATAACAACCATGTTTCACACTGTTTCAACCTGCTGTTGAACTTCTTTCTTCAAATGTGATTTTCACAGTGACGTGAGTTTTAAAAGTACTATAGGCATTCTGTTTTGATGATATGTGTTTGATGTGATATCAGAGTGGTTAGAGGGACAATAGAGCCATTAGGACATGATGGTTGTTAGCAAGTTAGGTACTACCAAAGCATGTCCAGAGTGCATAAAGTGAGATTACCATGACAAGTGGAATTTTACTGCAGTCATCACTCATGACTGCTGGTGTGGCAGTAATATGGTCACTGCAACAGCCCTAGTTACAAGATGACATGGCGTTATACCCTGTGTTGTCCTGAACAGAATGAGCCTGTTTGTTGTATTGTGAAGATTTGCCGCAGACCATGCATTTGAATTTACTTATAACTCTATTCCATGTGCATGAAAATGAAGATCTGCTTCTCTGAATTGCCTTGTGAAAGCCTAACACTGTGTTAGACATATTTTATAATTTAGCGTTTATAATTCATGTTGGCATTAGAACAAGGTTTCAAATTATGAACACCTGACCCAGATTGTGCTTTTTAAAAAGGACTGTTTTTGGATTGCAACAGTAATTGTGTAAAGGCTGGGATGCAGGGTTGTGTTCCAAACAAAGTGTGCTTGCTCCAGGAACTGTGTACACTTTGGAGAGGTGTGTTGCCACTTGGAAACAACAATTAGACCTCACTCAAACCCTTGTAATTTTTTTGTCTTATGTTGCACCTACCCTACATTTTCCAGGAATATTCTTATTATGTTACTGAAAGTATCCAGAGTATTTTCTGATTTTGTTTTAAACATATGCTGCAAAGTAGAGTAAATGTAAAATGTGCATAAAATCAACAGTGTAATGTTTGGATTCAGTCTTGTGTCAGGTGAACTGTTGTGTCCTCACTTTTAGTCTAATCATTTTCACATAATCTCCACAGTTCCCCTTTGATTGCTACCATGGTTATGCATATGCTTTCCCTATTTCTTCTGTAAGAAACATTTCAATTGAGCTCCATCCATATAGGCCAATTCCCACAAGTGTAAGGGTTAAAGTAGGGTTTGACCTAAATGTCAGACGCCATCGAGTGGAATGGTTACTTTATGTTATAGAGTGGAATGTTTTTTCTTTTGGTGTATTCTGAGGTAGCTCTTCTCTGAGAACCTCTTCCCACAGTGCGCACATGCGAACGGCCTCTCTCCCGTGTGGACCTTCAGGTGCATCTTCAGATGGTGCTGGCGGGAAAACCTCTTCTCACACTGGGGGCAGTTGAAGGGTTTCTCCCCTGTGTGGACTCTATGGTGCCTCTTCAGGTCACCAGCCTGGGCAAAGCCAATGTGACACTGGGTACAGCTGAAGGGTTTCTCCCCTGTGTGTACCCTCTGGTGGATCTCCACCTTCTGGGGGCAGCTGAAGCCTTTGTTACAGAACATGCAGAGGAACCGTTTCTCTTTACTATTGCCTGATGTTGCTCCCCCTCCCTGAACCTGGGCTCTAGCCCTGTCGTTTGAGTTCAATACCTGATCGAAAAGGCTACGTCCGTGTGAATCGGAAGGCCCCATTGAAGTGGACACTGGGTTGTAATCCTTGAGTGTGTGTAAAGGGGAGTGGGTCGTGTTATTTGGATTAGTCTCTAAGCTTTCCCTGTAATCTAAGAAATCGCTGCCCTGTGAGAGTCTGTATCCTAGGTGACTATCTACATTCCATGTGGGAGAAATGTCGCCCTCCACTTTCACAGTCACTTCATCTTCGACCAAACCCTCCCCTTTCTTATCTAAGCACCTTTCGGAGTATACACTACTACTGTACTGGTTCCAGACCTCTCTAGACAGATCAGTCTGTGTCTCTAAACCCAAGGGCATGTTGTCAGGGTCCATCTCTGTAGTAGAAGAACAAGACGGATCATTGCCCGTCTCTAACGCATCCCGATGGGAATGAAACGTCCTCGGGCTCGGGTTACCGTAAAGTAAATACTCTGAGCCGGGAGCAGGTAGACAGCCCAGTCTCCCCAGCCCCAGTCTCTCTGGGTGTGACCTATGGTCAGATCCTGTGTGTAAAAGCCTTTGTGTTACAGTTAAAGTCTTGGTGTCTGTCTCTGACTTGATGGCGTTCAGCGTTCCACTGACCTCCGTGATGCTGCGTCCAGTCTGGATGTCTCTGCTGTGTCTTGGGTCCTCCTCTCCTTCAGACCTCTCCTGCTTGACCCTAAGACCTACAGCCTCTGCAGACTGACACAAGAAGAGAGGAGGTTATTACATTTACCTTACATTTACATTTAAGTCATTTAGCAGACGCTCTTATCCAGAGCGACTTACAAATTACGGGTACAATATTAGTTAAATTAGATAAATGTCTCACAAGCTCAAATGAGGATGTACATGTAAGCAAGTGACTAGCTGAGGGGAGCCTTTCTGAAATAAACTGGCCACATTTGATCTACTGTAATTTTAATTAAACACTATTACACTGACCTCTATCACGATAACGTGCTGGGTTGAGGTTCCACTCCCCTCATCAACAGTGATTGGTTGGTCATCTCTCCATGTATTGTGTCCCGCTTGCTTCACAAAGCTCCTGTGGCCTCCAGTGAGATGTATTTCACCTGGGAGAGTGATTGGGGGAAAAGAAGTGGTTAGGTTAGCTACTGTCAATGCTGAATGGTATATTTTACCCTATTGACACTGTGTAAAATTGGCAAGGATGTAAGGTAACCTTTCGGATTACTTCTTGATATACAGTACTATTTATAGATCGATATTATGTTCCATGCATTATATTGTTTCAAATGAGTAAATAATAGGTAATGCAGTAAATCAAGAATCTGGTTAGAATATGATAGTGTCTTTGTGCAAGATAGATAAGTAATCAGGGGAATTTATTGCATACTTCCCAAAAATTGACCAAGACCAAATTTTGGTTAAAGGGAAATTTCACCGCTGCTCTATTTCACTGTATATGTCCATGAATATGTTATTAACATAGCATTTTTCATAAAAATCGAGAATTTCCTCACTACACGCAAATAGATGCGTTTCTGCATTTCACCGGTAGAAACGGGCCATCCACATTTCTTGGTTGTAAGCGAACCACAATATCCAGAATTCATAGCGATTTCAAGACGTAGTACCGTCCCGGTAGAGGTGGATCCAGTTGATGTGAATACTCTCCTTGAGAAATAGTCAAATGCCAGGATTTGTAGCCAGCACTTTCAGCCAGGGGATTTCGAAACAGACCTGAAGTCTCAACTAATGAGGTTGCCAGGTGTCACCCCTATCATCACACGCATCTGCTCCCCATCATTACGCACACCTGGACTTCTTCATAACCTTGATTACTCTCCCTTTATTTAGCCCTCTGTAGCCTCAGGCAGTAGTGGTTTTGTTCACGTTCAATATGCTTCTCCTGTTTTGTTTATCTGCCATGTTTATTAAACTCCCCTTCTGCACCTGCTTCCTGACTCCAAGCGCATAGTTACACTAGGTCATCGAACATTGAAATGTGATGCTATTCCATCGATTTTTCCACTTCAAAGAAAGGCATCCGATCAGCGCAGCAAAAAAGTCAAGCTGAGGTAACTTAGCTAACGTTAACCCTACATTCATGTACATATAACCTCAATTACCTTAACTGTTTACATACTGCGTTACTCATTTCATATGTATTGTAATGAAACAGCAGGGAGCAGGTCTCGAATCCTCGACCTTCTAGCCCGAGGTCCGGCGCGCTATCGACTGTGCCGCAAAAGCATGCTCGAGCAGCGGCAGAGTCGATTTCCGCGCTTATAAACCCAGGGTCGTTACTGTATTTTAGTCTATGCCACTCCAACATTGTTCATCCTAATATTTTTATATTTGTTAATTCCAGTCTTTTACTTTTAGATGCGTATTGTTAATTGTTCGATACTAATGCACTCTTGGAGATAGGAACACAAGCGTTTCGCTCCAACTGCAATAACATCTGCTAAATATGTGTATGTGACCAATAAAACACGGATTTGAATGATCTTTCACGGTAAAGTATACACTTGTTGTATTCGGCCGCATGTGACAAATAAAATGATATTTGATTTAGCTAACTAGCAAGCGAACTACATGTGTTTATCTAAACAAATCTAGCTAGCTCGCTTTCATAATACGCTGGCTAGACATTCCAAAGCAAATCAATGTAATTACCCGGCTGCTATCTGTAAAATGTGATTTGTAAACAGCTTGATTCTATGTTATCTTCTGTGTATGAAGTGGGGGGGAAACATTAACGATGCACTTTGCTGTTCTAGGAGTGGTCTGAGGCAGTCAGTAAATAACAAGCGTTTAAGTTCAACTTTACTAACGATGGTTTTGGGGGGAAAGCTCAGATTTAACGCTCCTACAAAGGTTCAAACAATGAACTTAACCTTAAGAAGCTTTTGGGAATCAACTCTTACCCTACGAGGTCTGGGGCCTGCCACTTATGTTCTACCTGATCATTAATCGCACCTACTTGGGCTGGGTTTCCCAAAACCATTATAGCACCGAGATCTTAATTCCATTGAAACGAAATGGACGAAAGATTATCTTAGTGCTACGATACTTTTGTGAAACCCAGGTTTAAATCAGTCCCTCATTGAGTGTAACAACACATACCAGTGTACTGTACCCTTTTTTTGTTTACAGATGAACATGGTTTCTTGTATGGTTACACACAGGGCTGTGGCAGGCATGGCATTTTCTTAGCAGTTATTGTCATACAGAAGACTGCCGGTCTCCCTGTAGACCGTTAATTAAGATAACCATGTTTAGCATGTCCAGGCCTCCATGTATGCAAGCCATTGATGCGGCCTTTGGAACATATACAGTTTTAAAGTCTAAAATCAATTGAATATACACCATCACAATAAATCCCTTATTTATTTTAGGCAGGTCTAAAGAAACATTGATATATATATATATATATGAAGAATATATATTTCAGAAAACAGAATGAGTTGACCTACTGCATTTATTTATTTATTTCACCTTTATTTAACCATGTAGGCAAATTGAGAACACGTTCTCATTTACAATTGCGACCTGGCCAAGATAAAGCAAAGCAGTTCGACACATACAACAACACATGGTTACACATGGAGTAAAACAAACATACAGTCAATAATACAGTGAAAAATAAATCTATATACAATGTGAGCAAGTGAGGTGAGATAAGGGAGGTGAAAGGCAAACAAAATATATATATAAATAAAAATATAAAAAAGGCCATGGTGGCGAAGTAAATACAATATAGCAAGTTAAAAATAAAAACACTGGAATGGTTGGTTTGCAGTGGAAGAAAGTGCAAAGTAGAGATAGAAATAATGGGGTGCAAAGGAGCAAAATAAATAAATGAATACAGTAGGTAAAGAGGTAGTTTGGGATAAATTATAGATGGGCTATGTACAGGTGCAGTAATCTATGAGCTGCTCTGACAGCTGGTGCTTAAAGCTAGTGAGGGAGATAAGTGTTTCCAGTTTCAGAGATTTTTGTAGTTCGTTCCAGTCATTGGCAGCAGAGAACTGGAAGGAGAGAATTGGTTTTGGGGGTGACCAGAGAGATACCTGCTGGAGCGCGTGCTACAGGTGGGTGCTGCTATGGTGACCAGTGAGCTGAGATAAGGGGGGACTTTACCTAGCAGGGTCTTGTAGATGACCTGGAGCCAGTGGGTTTGGCGACGAGTATGAAGCGAGGGCCAGCCAACGAGAGCGTACAGGTCGCAGTGGTGGGTATGACAAAACAGATGGCACTGTGATAGACTGCATCCAATTTGTTGAGTAGGGTATTAGAGGCTATTTTGTAAATGACATCGCCGAAGTCGAGGATCGGTAGGATGGTCAATTTTACAAAGGTATGTTTGGCAGCATGAGTGAAGGATGCTTTGTTGCGAAATAGGAAGCCAATTCTAGATTAAACTTTGGATTGGAGATGTTTGATGTGAGTCTGGAAGGAGAGTTTACAGTCTAACCAGACACCTAGGTATTTGTAGTTGTCCACATATTCTAAGTCAGAACCGTCCAGAGTAGTGATGTTGGACGTGCGGGCAGGTGCAGGCAACGATCGGTTGAAGAGCATGCATTTAGTTTTACTTGTATTTAAGAGTGGATGGAACTGTTATAAGGCTTTGCTTTTCTAGTATGTTTTTGAGTTGTCATGTGTTTTTTTACATCAAAGTTTGGCGTAGAAATCAGCCTTACAATACAGGCAGTATGCCCATGTATCAACGGCTTCAACCAGCCTTTCAATTCAGGGTTTGATTCCCACTCCTTTCTGTATTTTTGAGTGTACAGTTTAGACTGAGACATGATGAGCTAGCCAGCTAGATGTTTAACTTATGTCACAGAGAGGCACACACACAGTGGACAAGGTGAGTAAGTGAGGCTGTGTGAGTCAAATGCAGTGATTTATTTTTGTGCAGTGATTTATTTTAGACAAAGAACATTTTACATTTACATCCCGCCCTGTATGTAAGCCAGGGCGTGATCAGCCAGCGGCGGCTTCCCGCATGCGCGATTCATTTGCAGTCTGGACGCGGAGGGGTGAACATCTCCTGCTCTGACTGCAGCTGGGAGGGACTGCTGCGCGAGTACTGGGCCGCCTGTGAGTGCTTTGGGACGGGGGTGGGGCCCACGGCAGCACCCGCTTCTCGTTGAGAAGAGTAAGAACGATACGTGCTTTCATGTCAGTCTCAAAGTCTCCAATAACACCAGAAAAAGTCGCTAGTCGCTTTTTTGAAAATGTGTCGCTAGAGGGGTCTGGATACTCGCTAAATTGGCAACACTGGACTAGTAAGCCCCACCTAAGTATGGCCTGATACTCACACTAGACTCCTCACGGCGGAGGCAAGGTTGAACATCGGCACGCGTATTTCACCAACACAGAATAAAAGTCCTCCGCCAGACATCCTACACAGAGATGCCATTATTAGCAAGTAAAGGTTTACGTAGGCCTACACTATGTAGCTGCTTGCTTGTCAAGACAAATTTACACATCACTTGTTGGTAAAAATGAATATTGTAATAATGCTATTCTGTAGTCTATATAATTGTTTAAAAACCAGCTTAATTCCAGAAGCTGTTAATGAGCTATGTCGTTTATTTGTTGTTTTTGTCGCACTGCTTTGCTTTATCTTGGCCAGATAAAGGTAAAATAAAAATGTATCATCAGAATATCAACTGGTGGGTGGCAAAGCCACAACGCCTCATACAGCCGATTGTAATCTCTGGCAAAAACAATTATTGAAAAGAGCGGGATCCTAGGTTTCCAGTGCTGTTTGATTTATTTCATTTTTACGAGTATCTGCCATGACAATATAAAAAGTAACCGCTGGAAGCGTTTTCCAAACAATCAGTGTAAATATCAGATGGTATGGTTGGCTATAAGGTACTTGTGCAGACTGCAAATGAAACATGAAATGACCCATGATTGAAATTCTGCATGTTCAACCTGCTTTCCTGTAATCTTGGCTCGGAACAGTAATTTTTTCATTTGGGCCGGTAGTTTTCACACGGTACTAGAAAAAGTACCTGAATGTCAAGCCCTGCAATTGCTCTAGTGAACAGGGACAACCATATCGATTCGTGATCGTGCAATTAGCGAAACACAAATTGGGCCACAATAATTGCTACAAAACATGACTCCATTCATTTTTATATCAGACAGCACGCTCAATCATCTGATGGCGTCATCAGTGTAACTATCTGGCACGAACATTTTAAAATACCGCTATAGTGCATCTTTTATTTAACACCTCATCACTCAGAATTATGTCGGTAGAGTGGTTAATCACTCCAAATAATGTATAGTGGTGAAGTTCCCCTTTAACCTTAAGTATTTAATACATCTAAAGCCACATGCCCAGAGGGGAACCGGGCGACAAGGCCTCCTGCAAAATGTACCTCTTGTCATTTCTCTGTGTAGGTTGAGGATCTTGACACCACTGGGACGACTGGCGAGGACGCGATCTTGCGTTGTCTCTGCGCGCTCCCGTGCCACCTTCAGTTCTAGTAGCTGTAGTTTCCTCCGTAATGCCCCGTTTTCTTTCTGGCTTTGAGATATTTCCAAACGAAACACTGCATAGTCGTCGTCTACGAGTTTACAGACCTCTGTCACTGCTGCATTCGCTAACACCTCCATGATGGAGGCTATTTGCGTGTGAAGAACCATACAGTTAGCCATTGTTAGCTAACGTTAGCAGCTAGCTAGCGTTACCTAGATAACGTCTATCAACCGGTCACCAACGCGAATTAAAGACTACCTGGGACAAGTATGCGATGCTGTGCAATTAAATGAGTCCATGGTGTTAATAAATGTCTGAAAAACAACAACAAAAACGCGAACTTGGAAATTATTATTGGTCACGGTTTACTTCCGTTTACTACTAACGTTACTTCTGAAAGGTACACACACCGCCACCTACTGTACTGGCGTGTGAGGCCGCTTACGGCTTCCCCATAGAGCAGGTTTCCTAAACCCCTTGGGGTCCCCCCTGGGTGCACGTTGTTTTTTGCCATAGAACGTCACAGCTGATTCAAATAATCAAAGCTTGATGATGAGTTGGTTATTTGAATCAGCTTTGTAGCGCGAGGGCAAAAACCAAAACGTGCAAGTTTGGGAAACCCTGCCTTAGAGCAGTAGCAGTGCTTAGGTAAAATCACTGGGGAAGCTATGCCCCCCCCTCCCCTCCAAAAAAGCCCTATTACAACCTTTGTTGTGGTAATTGTATTGTTTGCTCTGTAACCTGTTAATTCCTATGCCTTGCGACCGTGATATATAGGCCTAAAGTCTGAGACAATAAGACAGTGGCAGAATAAATTAAACCATACTTTTGTTTTATCAAAAAAACAGATAGCAACCTCTGTCCGGTGCAATCCACAAAGCATATTGCATGTACAGTAACAGACCGTTACAGGACCTACGGCATGGTCAAGCCAGTAAATGTTTCTGACATTTTCGGACCACTAAACAACCATTGATTTAGAACCACAAAGAGTTACCACAAGTCGCAAAGAAAACAGGAGCTGCCTCCACTCTTCCAGCAACATTTCAACTTCAACATCAGATCACCTATGCTTAGTCTAATACAGGGACAATTAAAAGATACCAAAAACTATTTAGTACAATCAACATAAGCTAAATGTGATGTGGTTGTCCATGGTTCTGACTTCTGTGTGTGGCCATTGGTGCAAGTAGAAAAAACATGTTGACTCACCCAACTTGTAGAGAAACGCCAATGCCAGCCTCCTCTCTTTCATGTTGACAAAACGCTCTATCACTCTATCATACAGTACACACTTTTGTTTGTTGTTCTAGGCTACCTGGCTAAAATGCTTGCTCGCTAGCCTAACTTCCATTCATGGGCAACGTTAGCTAGTTAACATTAGCCTTTTAGGCCTACATCTAGCTACATATGGAACTTCCATCCAATTAGGCCAGTCACAACAATGGATCAGAATCTTCGTAATAATCATTGCCCAGTACGGAGAATTAAGTAAAACCACAAGTCCAAATCCCTAGCTCCATCTATGGCTAATTTTGGAAAGGGACAATTTTAGCTAGCTAGCCACCACTCTCAATGGGATTTGTTAGGAGTGACACCTAAATCCAAGCTGGCTTCCTTTGACACTTTTTTTTGGTGCGCCAGGACCATTCACAGTTGAGCTCGCTCAGTTTAGCACAACGCTGAGTGGCACATTTTTTTATACATTTTTTGTCAAGGGAGGCCAAATGTTCGCTGGCTTCCCTTACTTTAAATGCTACGGGCGGCAACAATGTCATACTCGTTTGGACCAGACAGCATCAGATGGATGGCCCACAAGTATAGAGACAGAGGGGCGCTGTATCGCTCGCTCAGATGATTTCTCCTGTGAGATACATTCAGCCTTTTGCGAATTGAAGGAAAATGATGAAACACAGAGAGACATATATATTATATTTTTTTGTCAATTTTTTGGGGAAGCCTGGCTTCCCTTGGCATCCATGAATGCATGCCACTGCCATAAGAGGTCATACCCATAAGTCATACCCATAAAATATTGCAGTCAAACAAGGAAATGGTTCCAATCATTTTTCCACCATTAATTTTTCCCATAAAGGATTTTAGAAACACTTAAAATAAGGACTGTGTTTCATGTAGGCTTACCTTGGCATGACATTTTGATAACCGTGTAAATCTCTCTAGGACAAGGTGACTTATCAATATATCTGCCTGTATTTACCCACCTAAAATGAAATGCTAATTAACTGCTAATATGCCAATCATAAAGCACTACAAATATCATGAATATCTGTATGAGACTGCCGAAGGTAAGAATCTCTGGATTAACTATGTAACGTTAGCTAAATGTAGTAAAGAATAAATTGGCAACATTTCTTTAAATGGAAAATTCTGTGAACTGTCTTGAGCATGTTTTAAACTGACACAATATCTGTTAGCAAAAGTGTCAGCTAGAGATGTGCAGGAGCTTGCAGGGATTTGTAGTTTTGCATGATGATCTACTTTGATGCTAATTAGATTTTTTTAAATCTGAGAGTAAATAGAGACGAATGTATTGATAAAAGTCACCTTGTCCGATTTACAAGTTTATCAAAATGTCACGCCAGGGTAAGCCTACACGAAACACAGCCCTTATTAAGTGTTTCTAAAATCACCTATGGGGAAAAATGGTGGTGGTGGAAAACTGTTTGGAACCATTTCCCTGTTTGACCACTAGGATTTATGGGTATTATGACACCTCCACTGTGGGTCTCTATACTGCTATAGAGAATTTCTAATAAAATAAAATAATTCCCTACAAACCTCATTCCAGTACCATGTTTTCCTAGAAATTCCAAATAAGAATTCAATCCCATATCCCCTAATCTCATCCACCACAACATAACTTCTCCCTTCTGTTCCCATTACATTATAGTACAGATTTCCTTGTGATATAAAGATGTCTCCCTTACTTTCACCACATTGCCTCTGCCAACAATCTAACAATTTTTTTTAATCACTGACCACGTTTACATGCACACCAATATCACGTTTTTATTCGGGATACTCAAGTATTCTGCTTTTGAGTTGACGCATATAAAACATATCCGGTTTACAATAACCCGAAAAGGCTTGTATCCCAGTTATGAGAAACCCGGAAAAAATGCCTGTGTTATGCTAATCTTAGAGGGGGTCTCTACAAACTGGGTAAGAGTGTACGACTTGTTTACTTCTGTTTAGGAGGGTAATTAACCCATTATTAACTTGTCATTTGAAACAGATTTGTGTAAAACCAGTTTTTTTAGAGAGAGTAAACCTAGTCTAGAAAAAGGACAGTTGAATATTTACCCTACTGAGGTGATGTACACTGAACAAAAATATAAACGCAACATGTAAAGTGTTGGTCTCATATTTCATGAGCTGAAGTAAAAGAGAAGAGAAATGGTCCAAGTGCAAAAAAGCTTACTTTGCTCAACTTTTGTGCCAAATTTGTTTACATCCCTGTCAGTGAGCATTTCTTCTTTGCCAAGATAATCCATCCACCTGACAGGTGTGGCATGATGCACCTTGTACTGGCGACAATAAAAGGACACTAAAATGTGCAGTATCGTCACACAACACAATGCCACAGATGTCTTCAAGTTGAGGGAGCATGCTATGCCAGCACACCAAACAGCAAGTCTGTATCATGTGAGAATACCCATGTGCTCAACTGAGGGATTTAGTAATACGAAACAACTCTTACCAGAAGACACTTCAGATGATAACTATAATATATCTCAAGCCACACTGCTACAATTTATCCCCATTGTGGACACTCCTATGTCTGGTTAGGTTACTCCGGAAGGAGAAGCTCTTGTAACATAGTTTGAACTTCAAGCGCCTCTCCTTGATGTGAATGGTCTGGTGCTTCTTCACATAGTTCGCCTCAGTAAAACGCTTTCCACACGTGGGGCAGGCGTATGGCTTGTCGGCATATGTCCTAATGCTCAGCCTCCCAAATTGTGACCCGATGACACCAGAGGAGGTAGAAGCAGGAGCCACCACCCTCAGGTGGTTAGTCTTTGAGCTCCCTCCTTGACCTCTAGCCATTGTTTGGGTGTTGTTGGGCTGTGTGCTGTGTTATAGGCTAGGTACCTCTCGTGGTGAACGCCCATCCTGACCCTGTCTGCATTGGTGGGGTAAGCCTGAGGGAAGGAGAAGACAGACTTCCCGATAGACTACCACCAGGAGGGTCTCCCACCACTCTCTGTAAAAGCTGAAGCCCAGGGTGACCTTCTCTGCTCATCATGGATATTGTGATGTTTGTATCATAGGAACAGGAGGGTCTCTATCAGGACCCAGGCCCTGCTCCATCCCTGCACTGAGACTGTGAAGAGAAGGGTCTGGGCTGCAGACTGGATCCCTGACTGGAGCCTCTGTCTCTCTGATGACCACAAGGTCTGAGGTTGTTCAGTCCACCTGTCCACTGGTTGTGTTCTGTGTGGTGGAGACTGTCAGTCGTGGTTTGGTCCCGGTTCCAACTCAGGAAGGAAGATCGAAGGCTTCTGTTCCAGGGTCCTGATCTGGGGCCAGGGTTTGTAACCAGCCACTACAGAGTTCCAGTCTCCTCCCGATAGCAACACAGGATATCAGCAGGTCCTCATTACATTTACATTTAAGTCATTTAGCAGATGGACTGCAGACGGCAAACAAATTGTACAAAAGAGCATAAGAAACTCTTTGCTGTAGACACAGAAACATGATATTATAAAATGTTAACCACAGTCAAGCCCATATTTAACACTGATTCAAGTACCTAACAATATGGAGTCATTGGAGTTTATTTTAAAAAATGTCCATACGTGTTGATTCAAGAATTAAGTATGTTTTGGTTTGACTGAGAGAAGGGAAACTATAAGTCCTTACAATGATACAAAAATAACCAGTCTGCACAGTCAATTTTGTATTTAATTTGAACGAAATGGTCATACACTCACATAACATGAAGTACAGTACTTTTATTGCACAATATTCTATCTTTTTCTGTAAATCTGGTACCCTCACTTTAATTAAATTAATGTTAGAATACTTTGGAAAAGGTTCAACATTACATTACAAACACCTTCACTACTTCATGTCAAGTAAACATGAATTAAGGCAATATAATTTCCTCATAAAACACCCACATCAAACAACAGGACAAGTTTGTCACTTCATCCGTGAAGCTTTTTTACAGACACCATCCCACCAACCATCACCATATCATCTACTCTGCCTCATCATACTCATTCTTTGCTCAGTTCACCACATCCAGTTCACTACTACATCCAAAACCAACAGATTTAACTACAAACTAACTAGTACTACATTACATGTCATAATACTCTATACATGGGCTGTGTGCATTTTCTGCTGGTGTATCCTGAGGTAGCTCCTCTCTGAGAACCTCTTCCCACAGTGCATACAGATGAACAGCCTCTCTCCCATGTGGACCTTCAGGTGCATCTTCAGCTGGTGCTGGTATGAGAACCTTTTCTCACACTAGGGGCAGCTGTATGATTTCTCCCCTGTGTGGACCCTATGGTGCCTCTTCAGGTTGGACTAGTGGGAGAAACTGGCCTGGCACATGTGGCATTCGAATGATTTCTCCCCTGTGTGCATCTCCACCTGCTTGGGAAAACTGAAGGCTTTACCACAGAAGGAACACGGAAAACAATTCTCTTTGGCGCTGCCACCTTTACTGATTCCGTCTCTACTACTGTCATTTGTCAATGGGCTTGTGTAGCTACTGAGTGTTGAGGCACAGGCATTGTCTGAGTTCTGGTTTAACATAAGGAGAGTGTGAGGAGGATGAAGGCCAGGGAGAGTCTGTGTTGTCGCAGGGTCCATGTTCCAGTTGATAGATCCTATAGAAGGCAAGCTGAAGGCAGCACCTGTTAGGCACCTGATGGCACCTGAGGTCTCTCTGAATCACAACTATAGGAGCAGGACGGAGCATCGCTAGTCCAGGCTGTGTCTGTTCTCTCCCGCCGCATACTGACACCTCCCCGTCCCCAGAGACAAAATCTAAACCTCTCCCTGGTCTCAGCCAGTCTGTTGTCATGGATACTACGTTTGGTTGTTGTTTTGTGTTTGACTGTCTGTTTCTGGTTAACAGTGTTGTTCCCCAGCCCAGAGTTGAGGACACTGTCCCATCCACTGACCTCCACTATGTCGCCTCTGGTCCTTGGCTGCATCAGTGATGTTCTCCCCTGGGCCCTTGGCTGCACCCATCTGGGTCTGGAAATCCAAGATGGCGGCCCAGTCTCCTCTGTTTGCCTCCAGCCAACCACCTGCAGGAAGAGGTTACAAAATAGATTTGACAAAAATGGCAGAAAAAACTCTACATATAAAATTGAGTCAATTACCTGGTCAAGTTCGTACATTATGTAAACATAAGTTGTACTGGTTTCAGAAAAACCAGCCAGGTGCATCACTATTCCCATTGAAGATCTATTACTGTATGTAGACCATATGTATTTCTCCCTTACCTTGCTCCCCCATCTTTAGTCCACTCAGCAGATCAACGCTCTCTGGTCCGTCTTCTATTGTCTCCTCTTTGACTAGCAGCAGATCAGGCTTCCCATCCTCCATGTCTACTGACTGTAAGAGATACAGAGTGAGAGGATGTTGGATCAAGAAATCTGATATGAGCACTCTGCTATGGAGAATCTTCTGATTGGGCAATGAGGGATTGCTATGAGTACTATGTTAGTTGATTTGATATTATGCAAATGTATTCATTGATTTGAGGTTATTCCTTTTGATTTCAATCACTTTTTGACCACATCCCTTTTGATTTGAACGAAACTTTTCATACATATTTGCCCATGGTAGAAGTGGTCAGAAAGTAACATTTTGGACCTAAGTGCCAAACCATTCAGGAGAGGTGCTCAAAGTTGATCCATTTTGCATACCCTAGCATAACATGAGACATGTCTTCATCACAGTTGAGTTTGATACCATTTAAAAGCTTACACGCCAGGGTTGTCAAACAATTTTATTTTGAAATTTATTGTTTTTTGCTTCTAAATTGTTAACCCTTTAACATCAATTATCTAAACCTAAATAAAAAAAGTGTAAGGACCAAACAGTTATAATTATCCAAAAAGCTTGCTTTCAAAGTTGAGAGATTGAGTGTATGTAGCTAGTGAAATTAGTTTCCCTCAATTTTGTGCTTCTGTGTTAGGCATATTAACATTCTGTCGTATCCAACAGGCATCACATGCGATAACTAATATTGTAGTTGCCTTATATGCCATTTTCTCTTCGGCTACCCATCCCAGCTCCCTTTGCTCTGCATGGCTACAGAAGAGAAACCATGACCAAGACATACACCTTCCTCTCCACTTAGAATACTTGAGTATATCATTGTTAAGTTCATATCATTTAGGTTTTACATTGATCCATGACAGACAGACAAACAATGTCACTATTCACGAACTCCACCTTTGAGTCTGTTTCAGGAGTCAACAGACAATACTTCAGCCTCACTGAAGTTTGCCCTGAAAAATGCAGTGTACACATTCATTTGAGTAGCTTATTGTGAAGGTAGGCCTATGTCACTGTAAATAACATAACTCACACATGCCCAGAAAATAGAGAGGATTCTCTCTCCCACAAAATGCAAATCAGGTCACCGTTCATGATTGTTCAACCCTGCTAAAATCCCTTCACCACCTAGGTGGAGTAGAGTAGTCAGGACTACAACACCTAGGTGAAGTAGAGTAGTCAGGACTACAACACCTAGGTGAAGTAGAGTAGTCAGGACTACAACACCTAGGTGAAGTAGAGTAGTCAGGACTACAACACCTAGGTGAAGTAGAGTAGTCAGGACTACAACACCTAGGTGAAGTAGAGTAGTCAGGACTACAACACCTAGGTGAAGTAGAGTAGTCAGGACTACAACACCTAGGTGAAGTAGAGTAGTCAGGACTACAACACCTAGGTGAAGTAGAGTAGTCAGGACTACAACACCTAGGTGAAGTAGAGTAGTCAGGACTACAACACCTAGGTGAAGTAGAGTAGTCAGGACTACAACACCTAGGTAGAGTAGTCAGGACTACAACACCTAGGTAGAGTAGTCAGGACTACAACACCTAGGTGAAGTAGAGTAGTCAGGACTACAACACCTAGGTGAAGTAGAGTAGTCAGGACTACAACACCTAGGTGAAGTAGAGTAGTCAGGACTACAACACCTAGGTGAAGTAGAGTAGTCAGGACTACAACACCTAGGTGAAGTAGAGTAGTCAGGACTACAACACCTAGGTAGAGTAGTCAGGACTACAACACCTAGGTGAAGTAGAGTAGTCAGGACTACAACACCTAGGTGAAGTAGAGTAGTCAGGACTACAACACCTAGGTAGAGTAGTCAGGACTACAACACCTAGGTGAAGTAGAGTAGTCAGGACTACAACACCTAGGTGAAGTAGAGTAGTCAGGACTACAACACCTAGGTAGAGTAGTCAGGACTACAACACCTAGGTAGAGTAGTCAGGACTACAACACCTAGGTAGAGTAGTCAGGACTACAACACCTAGGTAGAGTAGTCAGGACTACAACACCTAGGTAGAGTAGTCAGGACTACAACACCTAGGTAGAGTAGTCAGGACTACAACACCTAGGTGAAGTAGAGTAGTCAGGACTACAACACCTAGGTAGAGTAGTCAGGACTACAACACCTAGGTAGAGTAGTCAGGACTACAACACATAGGTAGAGTAGTCAGGACTACAACACATAGGTAGAGTAGTCAGGACTACAACACCTAGGTAGAGTAGTCAGGACTACAACACATAGGTAGAGTAGTCAGGACTACAACACATAGGTAGAGTAGTCAGGACTACAACACCTAGGTAGAGTAGTCAGGACTACAACACCTAGGTAGAGTAGTCAGGACTACAACACCTAGGTGAAGTAGAGTAGTCAGGACTACAACACCTAGGTGAAGTAGAGTAGTCAGGACTACAACACCTAGGTGGAGTAGAGTAGTCAGGACTCCAACACCTAGGTAGAGTAGTCAGGACTACAACACCTAGGTAGAGTAGTCAGGACTACAACACCTAGGTAGAGTAGTCAGGACTACAACACCTAGGTAGAGTAGTCAGGACTACAACACCTAGGTGAAGTAGAGTAGTCAGGACTACAACACCTAGGTGAAGTAGAGTAGTCAGGACTACAACACCTAGGTAGAGTAGTCAGGACTACAACACCTAGGTAGAGTAGTCAGGACTACAACACCTAGGTAGAGTAGTCAGGACTACAACACCTAGGTGGAGTAGAGTAGTCAGGACTCCAACACCTAGGTAGAGTAGTCAGGACTACAACACCTAGGTAGAGTAGTCAGGACTACAACACCTAGGTAGAGTAGTCAGGACTACAACACCTAGGTAGAGTAGTCAGGACTACAACACCTAGGTAGAGTAGTCAGGACTACAACACCTAGGTGAAGTAGAGTAGTCAGGACTACAACACCTAGGTGAAGTAGAGTAGTCAGGACTACAACACCTAGGTGAAGTAGAGTAGTCAGGACTACAACACCTAGGTGAAGTAGAGTAGTCAGGACTACAACACCTAGGTGAAGTAGAGTAGTCAGGACTACAACACCTAGGTGAAGTAGAGTAGTCAGGACTACAACACCTAGGTGAAGTAGAGTAGTCAGGACTACAACACCTAGGTGAAGTAGAGTAGTCAGGACTACAACACCTAGGTAGAGTAGTCAGGACTACAACACCTAGGTAGAGTAGTCAGGACTACAACACCTAGGTAGAGTAGTCAGGACTACAACACCTAGGTAGAGTAGTCAGGACTACAACACCTAGGTAGAGTAGTCAGGACTACAACACCTAGGTGAAGTAGAGTAGTCAGGACTACAACACCTAGGTGGAGTAGAGTAGTCAGGACTCCAACACCTAGGTAGAGTAGTCAGGACTACAACACCTAGGTAGAGTAGTCAGGACTACAACACCTAGGTGAAGTAGAGTAGTCAGGACTACAACACCTAGGTAGAGTAGTCAGGACTACAACACCTAGGTGAAGTAGAGTAGTCAGGACTACAACACCTAGGTGAAGTAGAGTAGTCAGGACTACAACACCTAGGTGGAGTAGAGTAGTCAGGACTACAACACCTAGGTGGAGTAGAGTAGTCAGGACTACAACACCTAGGTGAAGTAGAGTAGTCAGGACTACAACACCTAGGTGAAGTAGAGTAGTCAGGACTACAACACCTAGGTGAAGTAGAGTAGTCAGGACTACAACACCTAGGTGAAGTAGAGTAGTCAGGACTACAACACCTAGGTGAAGTAGAGTAGTCAGGACTACAACACCTAGGTGAAGTAGAGTAGTCAGGACTACAACACCTAGGTGAAGTAGAGTAGTCAGGACTACAACACCTAGGTGAAGTAGAGTAGTCAGGACTACAACACCTAGGTGAAGTAGAGTAGTCAGGACTACAACACCTAGGTAGAGTAGTCAGGACTACAACACCTAGGTGAAGTAGAGTAGTCAGGACTACAACACCTAGGTGAAGTAGAGTAGTCAGGACTACAACACCTAGGTAGAGTAGTCAGGACTACAACACCTAGGTAGAGAGTAGTCAGGACTACAACACCTAGGTGGAGTAGAGTAGTCAGGACTATAACACCTAGGTGGAGTAGAGTAGTCAGGACTATAACACCTAGGTGGAGTAGAGTAGTCGGGACTATAACACCTAGGTGGAGTAGAGTAGTCGGGACTATAACACCTAGGTGGAGTAGAGTAGTCGGGACTATAACACCTAGGTGGAGTAGAGTAGTCGGGACTATAACACCTAGGTGGAGTAGAGTAGTCGGGACTATAACACCTAGGTGGAGTAGAGTAGTCGGGACTACAACACCTAGGTGAAGTAGAGTCAGAACTACAACACCTAGGTGAAGTAGAGTCAGAACTACAACACCTAGGTGAAGTAGAGTCGGGACTACAACACCTAGGTGAAGTAGAGTCGGGACTACAACACCTAGGTGAAGTAGAGTCGGGACTACAACACCTAGGTGAAGTAGAGTCGGGACTACAACACCTAGGTGAAGTAGAGTCGGAACTACAACACCTAGGTGAAGTAGAGTCAGGACTACAACACCCAGGTGGAGTAGAGTCGGGACTACAACACCCAGGTGAAGTAGAGTCAGAACTACAACACCTAGGTGAAGTAGAGTCGGGACTACAACACCTAGGTGAAGTAGAGTCGGGACTACAACACCTAGGTGAAGTAGAGTCGGAACTACAACACCTAGGTGAAGTAGAGTCGGGACTACAACACCTAGGTGAAGTAGAGTCGGGACTACAACACCTAGGTGAAGTAGAGTCGGGACTACAACACCTAGGTGAAGTAGAGTCGGAACTACAACACCTAGGTGAAGTAGAGTCAGGACTACAACACCCAGGTGGAGTAGAGTCGGGACTACAACACCCAGGTGAAGTAGAGTCAGAACTACAACACCTAGGTGAAGTAGAGTCGGGACTACAACACCTAGGTGAAGTAGAGTCAGAACTACAACACCTAGGTGAAGTAGAGTCAGGACTACAACACCCAGGTGGAGTAGAGTAGAGTCGGGACTACAACACCCAGGTGGAGTAGAGTAGAGTTGGGACTACAACACCTAGGTGAAGTAGAGTCAGAACTACAACACCTAGGTGAAGTAGAGTAGTAAGGACTACAACACCCAGGTGGAGTAGAGTAGAGTCGGGACGACAACACCCAGGTGGAGTAGAGTAGAGTCGGGACGACAACACCCAGGTGGAGTAGGGTCGTCGGGACGACAACACCCAGGTGGAGTAGGATCGTCGGGACGACAACACCCAGGTGGAGTAGGATCGTCGGGACGACAACACCCAGGTGGAGTAGGATCGTCGGGACGACAACACCCAGGTGGAGTAGAGTAGAGTCGGGACGACAACACCCAGGTGGAGTAGGGTCGTCGGGACGACAACACCCAGGTGGAGTAGGGTCGTCGGGACGACAACACCCAGGTGGAGTAGGGTCGTCGGGACGACAACACCCAGGTGGAGTAGGGTCGTCGGGGCGACAACACCCAGGTGGAGTAGGGTCGTCGGGGCGACAACACCCAGGTGGAGTAGGGTCGTCGGGACGACAACACCCAGGTGGAGTAGGGTCGTCGGGACGACAACACCCAGGTGGAGTAGAGTAGCCTAGTCAGGACTACAAAGTTGGACAATCATGGGTGGCTTGACCTGGGTGTTGATGTACACGGTGGGTAGGAACGTGACAGTACTGTCTTGACTGTATACAGAGAGAGAGATGCCTGACTCTCAGTTCTCTGGGCTGAACTGAGAACAGCAAACTGGTAATGTATGGACCGGATCCATGACAGACATGATGACCATTCAACAACCTAACTATGTGTTTCATGAGTCTTACAGGACTGAGGACTCCCGGGGGTTGAGCAAGCGGCAATATTGTACTATTGACAGAAAGTGAGGAAGTGGATGAAATCACAATGGGTCCATATTTTGTTCCGTTTACCATTTAATGCCTGTTCTGATCATGTTTACATAACCAATTACAAGGTGAACAAACAATGGAATGGAAAATAAATGATTAGAATGTACAGAAAGCCCACATGTTCATTCTAGTCTACTCCTGCGCTCAGCGTCCTATCACGCATTGACTACTGAGGGTTCCCATTGTTACAATGTTTGACAGGGGCCACATTGACAATTCAATTGTGACAGGTTTCCTCATGAGCACCACTGACATTAGAACCGTGTCTGTGCTCTAACAAGCCACCACTTCCTCCTGTCTTGGCTATAACCTTTAATAGAGTATACACTACATTCTGGTACAGGAACACAGGTGTTATTGTTCGGAGAACGAGTCATGTATGTACTCCATAAACATCAACAGTGTAATATCTGGCTGAAGGTTGATAATACAAAGTAAATAACAAGGAACAGAGCAGAAGTACACGATATGTATACATTTGAAGATGTTTATTGATAGTATGGCCTAAAACTCATATCTTGTTTTTTTTCAAACTTATGGGAGATTCACTATATATATTTATTTTCTCTAAATAAGTTTGTTGTACAATTTAAAAGGTCAAATACACTTCATTTAAAACAGTCAGCAATAATCTATTGAATTCAGAGCGTGTGAAGTTATACCTAGGCTAAATATAAGCCTTCCACAATCACAAGAACCACTAAGAGTTTCATTATTTTATCAAAATAGTTTAATAAATCACTGATCTGGCTTTCAAGTCTGTCTATGAAAAATGTCCTTTTGTTACAAATTTAACCAGAACCCTGCATAATGCACATTCCCTAATAATGTAGCAGGTATTGTAGAAAATGAACACCGGTCTCATAAACAATCTCTCTAGCACAAGCCCACGTGCTAGTGAGTAGCCAGCTAATATTTAGATTTCAAGTTTAGCCAACTTGGATCTAGGTATAATTTCACAAGCTCTGAATTCAGCTAACAAGGCAAAACAGTTTGGATTGTTATGAACACACTCTTCTGTCCGTCTCCAACTGTTTGAACGGCCTGTTCACCTTGTTCAGATGTTGAGGTCAAGTGGCCTACCTTATTTCTCAGAATGACAAGTTGCCAATTCCTTATATAAATTGTTTTATGCTTATTCCACATTTAGAAAAAACAGACTAAACAGCTAGTAAAACACTTTATTTGACAAAAATGCTGCTCGCGATACGTGGTGCCGTAATATGCGCATGACAAACTGAGCATACATTTTCCAGAATGAATGTTCATTGGTACATCCGTTTTAGCAGTGTCTACTCTGCTCGAAATTTGAGCAGCTGAAACATAAACAGGGTTCGAAAGGTTACCTTCTCCTCTATTACAGTAAAATAATGTCTCCATGTGTTTCGGTGTCCATATGACCGATTCTGTTGGACCAAACCTCAAATGCAAATAGCGAGTTGAAACCGTTTGTCAGAGAGGAAGAAGTGATCTCTCATCTTTATTGTTGTGCGTGGTAGGGGGAGGGGCTTGGGAGAAAGAGGCGAAGGGAGAGGTTTCACTCTCGCCAAAATAAGCCAAATGCGTTTGTATGCGCTTATTTTGACCCTAAGCTTGTCCCCTGCCTTTCTGCCTTTGGGACGACTCCCCCCATTGTTAGGGCGGGGAGACATGAGCATCTCGTCGTTATATACCGATCTCTGGTGTAAATGGGAAGGTGCACAGAAGGAGCGAACGAGACCAAAAAGACAACATCAGAACAAGGGGACATAAACGCTCAGAATAACTCAAACTAAAAACTTGTGCAATACTCCAAATGCGATACAGGCATTTGGAATATTGCACAAAAACATGAAGTCGAATGAATCAAATTAATTCTATATATCGCCCAGCACTAATTGATAGGCAATGCATTTGGTACAGATTATGATTTATGATTTGACAGTCTTATTCTAACCGGCTTATCAAAACAATGTGCAATACATTGGGCCATTATATCAGTAGGCAGCTATATTGCTATAAAAGTATTGGTCCACAGTATTGCTAGTGTCCAATACTGATACAGGCAAGAGTTGCTTGTCTTGGGTCCCAACAAAAAGCTTTAGGCCCAACTGTTATATTGGTTGTCTATTAGCCAGCTAGTGGGGATACTTGTAAACTTTACAGCTAGCTAGATCGTTCCAGCTGTTGTTTACTTAGCTAGCCAGGTAGCTATCGAGTGGAATGGTTACTTTTATGTTAAAGAGTGGAATGGATTTTCTGCTGGTGTATCCTTAGGTATCTCCTCTCAGAGAACCTCTTCCCGCAGTGATTACAGGCGAATGGCCTTTCTCCCGTGTGGACCCTTTGGTGCCTCTTCAGGTCACCAGCCTGGGCGAAGCGCATATGACACTCAGTACAGCTGAAGGGTTTCACCCCTGTGTGGACCCTCTGGTGCCGCTTCAGGTTGCCAGCCTCAGCAAAGCGCATGTGACACTGGGTACAGCTGAAGGGTTTCTCCCCTGTGTGGACCCTCTGGTGGATCTCCACTTTCTGGGGGCAGCTGAAGCCTTTGTTACAAAACATGCAGAGGAACCGTTTCTCTTTACTATTGCCTGATGTGGCTCCCCCTCCCTGAGCCTGGGCTCTAGCCATGTCATTTGAGTTCAATACCTGATCGAAAAGGACACGGCTGTGTGAATCGGAAGGCCGCATCGACGTGGCCACTCGGTTGCGATCCGTGAGGTCATTTAAAGGGGAGTGGGTCGCGACATTTGGATTAGTCTCTAAGCTTTCCCTGTAATCTAAGAAATCTCTGCCCTGTGAGAGTCCATCTCCTAAGTGAGTATCTGCATTCCATGTGGGTGGAACGTCGCCCTCCACTTTCACCTCATCTACCACTATAACCTCCCCTTTCTTATCTTGGCACCCTTCAGAGTATACACTACTACTGTACTGGTTCCAGTCCCCTCTAGACAGATCAGTCTGTGTCTCTAAATCCAAGGGAATGTTGCCAGGGTCCATCTCTGTAGTGTAAGAACAAGACGGATCATTGCCAGTTTCTAACACGTCACCTGCGTCTCGATGGGAATGACCCGTCCTCAGGCTTTGGTTACCGTAAAGTAAATACCCTGAGCCGAGAGCAGGAGGACAACCCAGTCTCCCCAGCCCCAGTCTCTCTGGGCTCTCTGGTCTCTGTGTTACAGTTAAAGCCTTGGTGTCGGTCTCTGACTTGCGGATGCCGTTCAGCGTTCCACGGACCTCCGTGATGCTGCATCTGGTCCTGGGCTGCGTGGTGGCGGTGGTGGGGTTTGCTGTGGCTAAAGATGGCGCTCCAGCCGATCCAGTCTGGATGTCTCTGCTGTGTCGTTGGTCCTCCTCTCCTTCAGACCTCTCCTGCTTGACCCCAAGACCTGCAGTCCCTGCATCTGCAGCCTGACAAGAAGAAGAGGTTGTTACCGGTAACTAGTTGAATTGGATAACAATGTCGTAGGGAAGTCTCACAAACTCCCCTATGGCAGATACATGAGGATGTACATGTAAACAAGTGAATAGCTAAGGGGAGCCTTAGCTAGTAACCCTTTTTCAATGCAACACTATTACACTGACCTCTATCATGATAATGTGCTGGGCTGAGGTTCCACTCCCCTCATCTACAGTGATTGGTTGGTCATCTCTCCATGTATTGTGTCCCACTGGCTTCACAAAGCTCCTGTGTCCTCCAGTGAGATTTCCTTCACCTGAGAGAGTGATTGGGGGGGAAAGAGGTGCTTAGGTTAACTACTGTCAATGATCAACAGTATATTGTGCACTTGACGCTGTCTAGAATTGGTAAGGACGTAAGGTAACACTTATTATAACTACTGTATGTACTACTTATTGATTGATGTAGGCTGATTATGTTCCATGTATCACATTGTTTGCAATGAGTAATAAGAAATACAGTAAATCAGGGATCTGGTTACAATATGCTATTGTGTCTTTGCTCAAGGTAGCTAAGTAATCAGGAGAATTATTGCATTCTATCCAAAAACTGACCAAGACCCGATTACGCAGCCTCTGCCTTTTTTCTGCAAAATGTACCTCTTGCCATTCCTCTGTATCGGTCGAGGATCTTGACACTACTGGGACGACTGGCGTGGACGCGCTCTCGCAAGGTCCTCTCTGTGCGCTCTCGTGCCACCTTCAGTTCCAGTAGTTTCCTTCGTAATGTCCTGTTTTCTTTCTGGCTTTGAGTTATTTCTAAACGAAACACTGCATAGTCGTCGTCTACGAGTTTACAGATCTCTGACACGGCTGCATTCGCTAGCACCTCCATGATGGAGGCTATTTGAGTGTGAAAAACCACACAGTTAGCCATTGTTAGCAGCTAACTAACCTGCGGTACATACATAAATATCGTCTATCAACCAAGTCCTGTCTCCAACGTGAATTAAACACTATATGGGGTAAGTATGTGATGCTGTGCAGTTCAATTAGTCATATTTTAACATCTAAATAACAACAATAAAACACTAACGTGGACATTGTTCTTGGTCACTTTTCACTTCCGTTAATTCTTCGTGTGAGTTTCCGGCAGACTAGTTGTGTTGCGTATTGCTGCCTTTCACAGGTCGGAGTGTGAATTGCACATTGTCAGAAAAAAGTGGAAAGGATTTTTTTTTTTATCGCACCTCCACCTAACTCTACACATAAACACACCACCCTTATCCCACTACTTTAGCCTTACCAGATCCTACACCAGCCTGGGAGGATGGAACCCTTCTCTTACAACCAACTGTAGATCTTCTGCAAAGAGAAACCCTTACACCCAAAAATGTCTGTTCTGCTGCCACTGCCACATATACTTTCCGCGATTTAAGCTCCATCAGTGCAGTACAATTTAATGACCATAGCAATAAACGCAAGAAATCCTACCTTACTTAAACTCATCCTCTGGATTTCTCTCTTCAGGCCTACTCACCGGGGGGCTCCTAGGTCTCAAACTCTCGGCAGTATTCTGCCTTCTCCCTACAGTTAGCAGCTGTTAGCTTTGCCCACGACTAGCTCATGTGAACTACAATCGAGACGCTTTTGTTTTAACGTTTAGAAACGTCAATACTCATCGCTTGCGATACGGCCTTTAACCTTAAACATAAAATGAGCCTTCATTGGGAATGATATAAACATTAGAATGTCGTTAACAAATGACCAGCAATCTAAATCAGAGTACATTTTTCATCAGTATGAAAGAAATCATCTTGTTGATACTGAGCATACTCCCATTGGTCAGCATGGTGGAAATAACTATTTCCATCCCCACAACACCATCTGTAGGAACACAAATTAGCATATCTTGTTGGACAAATCCAGGCAGTGAATCCCGGTTTAAGTCAAATGTATTGCGTTGGTGCCCAATGAACATGACCCAGAACAAACATCATGATTCCACTACTTATAAGGCCACTCCTATAGACTCTATGTGCATTAGCACCATCCATTAGTACCATACGTGCTATAGTTCCTGAGTATTATCATTATCATCACAAATGTAATTTGGTAATGGATATAAATCAAATAGATTAGGATCAGTTCCACTCTCCGGATCAGAGTTCACCCTCTCCATTCACCAATCAATCCGTCAGTTTTAAAAATCATTCAATTTCCAAATCATAATCAAAACCTAATTAATTATGCAACCCAAATTTAGAATGACATTGTTCAGTGATTAGAACCCTCAATTTGGCATACACCAACATTGGCAGAATGTACATTTATATTAACATACAGTATAATGAACCTATAATTCTAGTATTAACTTTCTTATCATGATTATAATTACAGATCAGTATCTTAATGCATTCTTAATCTAAATTACTATACATGTAGCAGTGTGTAGATCTCTACAATCAACCTTATACCCAAAATAAACAATTTTAGACAAATCTAAATCAATTATGGGTGCAGTTAATGATGACTCCTTGCTGTCCCCAGTCCGCCTGGCCTTGCTGCTATTCCAGTTTCAGCTGTTCTGCCTGCGGTTATGGAACCCCTACCTGTCCCAGACCTGCTGTTTTCAACTCTTAATGATCGGCTATGAAAAGCCAACTGATATTTATTCCTGATTATTATTTGACCATGCTTGTCATTTATGAACATTTTGAAAATCTTGGCTCTCTCAAATTCTCTCTTTCTTTCTCTCTCTCGGAGGACCTGAGCCCTAGGACCATACGTCAGGACTACCGGGCATGATGACTCCTTGCTGTCCCCAGTCCACCTGGCCTTGCTGCTATTCCAGTTTCAACTGTTCTGCCTGCGGTTATGGAACCGCCACCTGTCCCAGACCTGCTATTTTCAACTCTTAATGATCGGCTATGAAAAGCCAACTGAAAATTATTCATGATTATTATTTGACCATGCTTGTCACTTATGAATATTTTGAACATCTTGGCATAGTTCTGTTATAATCTCCACCCGGCACAGCCAGAAGAGGACTGGCCACCCCTCATAGCCTGGTTCCTCTCTAGGTTTCTTCCTAGGTTTTGGCCTTTCTAGGGAGTTTTTCCTAGCCACCGTGCTTCTACACCTGCATTGCTTGCTGTTTGGGGTTTTAGGCTGGGTTTCTGTACAGCACTTTGAGATATTAGCTGATGTACGAAGGGCTATATAAAATAAACTTGATTTGATTTGAGTTAACCAGGCACTGAATCTCCTGGTGTCTCTTCATTGGTTCTTTTTCAGATAGCTTCATATTTCAAAGTGGATGGCCCATGATAATGTCTCACCACCCATTATGTCTTGTCCATTTGTCAACCAGCATACCAGCAACATGAAAGAAGTTTGGAACAGATCTCCCTCCATGCTCACTCTAGGTGGACTCCTGTCACACTCCTGAGAGAAAAGACACAAGAGAAGAACCAGTTGATAGCTTTGATTGGATGCTGTACACCGGTTGCTGGCTCAGGTCTCTCGGTGGAAGTGGTGTGGACAGGGCCGTATTGAACGCTTTTGTTGCACTTCTTCAGACGGTTAGAGGGGGTTTTGAGGTTCACACCGTTCTCTGCCGAATTTCCCCTGCCATGCATCAAGACACCATCTGACGTCACTTTTCATGATATGAGAGAGAGAGAGAGAGAGAGAGAGAGAGAGAGATCAGAACAACAGTTTAGTTAATTTCTGATTCAGGAAATCCAGACAAGCATTGACTATATGACAAATTATTACTTTTACCATTTATTCCTAATACAAATCTCTAAACACATGTCAAAGAGAATAACAACACATTCTGCTGAAACAATTTTTTCAAATTGGCTTATACTCCCCATCACACTGTCAACTTCATCGCAGAGCCACAGGATCAGGAAGTTAGATCTCTAACCCATCGTGAGAAATCCCAACAATCCAGCAGACCCAATCTAGTGAGATTTGTATCGAAACAAAACAGAACATACAACACAACAATACACTCCTTCATATATCACTCCATACACTTCTACATATCACTCACAATGTGAGTCATGTGTTTAAAAAATCTAATCGAATAAGAATCACTACCATTAATAATTCCATAAAGAAAAACATTGTACCCATACGATTAAAGGAAAATAGTCTTAATACAGCCTCAAAGGCATCGCCCTCTCCTTCTTCCCGTTGGTCCAAATCACCATTATGGCTATGAACTATGAACTTCATCATAAATATCAGTGTTACAAATGACCTTCAAATCATCATCTGAATGGCTTTCCATTGAGGGCGATCAAACCACAGTGGAAAGTCAGGACAGAGGTCATACAAACCCTTCAAAGAAGTGTGTCTTACTATATTTGACTAATTAATGAAATAGTCAAACATTTCATACATTTCGTATCCCAGGTTTACAATACGTTTCCAGTACATTTCTATTCAAAATCATTCACGTGTTTAATTAAAACTTGTGTGTGTGTGTGCCCCTTTATGATACCTCGGCACTAACCCATATTCATAACCAGTAAGTTGTGTGTGCATGCTGGTGTGTGTGTGTGTGGTAAACCATATGGCAAAAACAAACAAAAATTGCCAGGCCTTATTTAATTTGGTAGATTTATACTTATAAAACTGCCAAATTTCACTAAGTGCTCTCCTAAGACCATAGCCTCAGGAAACATTGGCATATAACGACACAATTTCCAGAAAATACCCTTAAAGTTCCTCCAAGTGTTTCTCCGCAGAGATTCCCACATGCGCAAAAGGAATAGATTAGCAGTCAACAAGTTAAATCGACCTCCATTGATGTAAAACCAGATCATGCGCCTTTTAATAAAAGCGGATGATGTTTTCTCATGCAACATATTTCAGTTACTTTACTACATCACATTACTACATCGCAATGAAAATTCGTTCGATGAAAAATCCTAAATGAGGCTTTATACAACGTTATAAGTATTAACATAATCTTGTAATTTCTCCACGATAAGCCATTGGAGTTTAATATTAAAAATGTCCATATGTGTTGATTCAAGAATGAAGTATAATATTTTGGTTCCACTGGGGTAAGGGAAACTCAGTCCCTGAAATGACACAAAAATAACCAAGTCAGTCAGCACAGAGTAAATTTTGTAGTTCATTTAAACAAAATGGTCATACACTCACAATGTGAAGTACAGTACTTTTATTGCACACAATTATACATGTGACAAGTAAAATAACTTTTATCTGATACCCTCGCTTTGACCAAATTAATTTTAGAATGCCTTGGAAAAGGTTCAACATAACATTACACACAGCTTACCTACTGTCACGAGAATTTCCAATCCCAATGATAATAACAATCAATCAATAGCTCTGACAAATTCCCGAGGTTTGTAAGACCATGGGTATAATAATAATTAGTCAAAGACTCAGCTTATACAAAAGGTTAGTACAGTTTATTCAGAGAACGTTCTAAAGTCAAGAATACAAAACAATTCATTTTATACTGACTTCTCACGCCCACACATTCACACAACCATACGCACAACCATACACACACACATACACACAACCATACACACACACATACACACAACCATAAGCACACACATGTCCTGCTACCCAGCCGACAGAGATTAGTGACCTTGTCCTTGAGACGTACTCCCCGTTCTCTCCCAAATCTCTAGTCAGGTCGGCACCAAGCTCAGACAGTCTGTGTTTAAAATACCATAAAGACATATTGTCTTTACCCTAATTCTGACTAGAGTACACATTTATTGATTATGATTTTATACATTCTAATCAATTCCATACAATTATATGTTTCAGGGCGGAATATTCTAATCATTCAATTAACAGATAACTTTCACCTATCAATCCACCCTTAATGACTAAATAATACACACTGATACATCAATTGTATACAATAATAATCCAGACCAATACATTGCTTATCATATCCTGCTATATGTTACCCCATCTATTGCAAGCCCAACGGTTTCTCCCCTCTCTGGGTGGGAAGACCTCCTTCCCTGCTATCAGATTCACAGTGGTCATAAGTTGTCTGCCACAGTTCCTTGTCAGCTATGATTCAAACACATTTCACATGTTTTACAGTGACAATTCTTTTAATTATTGCCTAAACATCTACAAAAAATTACACATCTATTTATATTAATATTGTCAATGTCACTCAAAATCAATCTCACAAAACCAATATGTTTATTTTCATTCCTTATCCATCAATAACAGTTATAGGCCTACATTAGTAATCCTAACACTTCCTGTTTGTTTTTTTACGAAGATTGTAATAAAAACCTAGTCTTAACCCTCAAAAATAGTCTCATCCAACATTGGCTCCTCGTAGTTAAAAGAAACGGAGCCATCTCCTTGGCCTGGAGGCCCGTATTCGTCATCACACAGGCCGGAGCTCGAAATCGGTCCATACCTCACCATCTGTTGCGTCATTGACCTCTCCAGAGTCCTGATAAGCAAAACTTTCACACAGGGGATCAAACCAACACCCACACAGAACCAAAACACTCATACAGGTGAAGGTTGCCCACAACACAGTGAGTATGACATTTTTCCATTTCCCAAACATACTATCAAACCAATTTGTTAGAGCATTATCTACCCCAGAGTTCTCTGCCAATTTGTGAGCTAATGTGGTTAAACCAGCCAGGGCCTTGGTCACTGATCCATCCGGGGCTGTGTTATTTGGGATGAAGGTACAGCACATTGTTCCAAATATCACGCAGACCCCTCCCTTCTCAGCTAGTAACATATCCAATGCTATTCTATTCTGCCAATCCTTTTATTGCATCTCTAGTATAATTGATGAAGCTCTGTTGATTATAATAGATATCATGTATCCGATCCACATTCTTATTGAGAGTGACCACCAGAAAATGCTTGACTCTAATCCTGCTAAGATCTGATATCTTGCTTTAAACTCGTCTGGCAACCCCCCGTGGGACCCCAATATTATCAATATAATATACTCTATCGTCAAAAGACCCAGATGGGGAGCTTATTTTTTCCCGTCTTGCCAACACAACCACCAGATGTCAGCCCTTGGCCTCTTTATCTCACTGAAATCCCCGGAGCTCAACCAGCCTGTCAGATCCCTCGTAGTCTCATCAGTTGTAACATTCTCTGTCCTATTGCATGTCCTTACTTCCCCTACGTCCCATCCATGTGTGATGTATCGAGCCATACAATAATAATGTTCTCCTGTAACTATGAAAGGGGGAAGTCTGGATGTCCTGGGCATATGGGGATACAGATAATGCAGATCAATGCAACTGTCATTGTCTGGCTTCCCTGCCTTCATGAACAGCTTAACCATACAGGCCATTCCCCTGGGTGAATCAATTCCATCAAATGGAAAGGGGATAGTTGTCAACTGAGGTTTTGCTGTGGCACAGACATAACATTCTTCTCTCGCTACTGATCTGGCTGTATACTAAATCCATTCTAACCATAGGTTAGAATCCCCATAACCAGTTTCCGCCTCAATCACTTCCTTTAGATCTTTCGTCTGAACTATCCGCACCGGCCCTTGGCTCTGGACTACTCTGCTGTCCGTATCTGTTTTGTCAGGGGCTCTGCTTGTATTCTGGCTGACTATAGAGCTACCACCTGCCCTAACCTCTTCTTCTCGGAATGGCACTAGGGTATCAACTGAAACCCTTACCTTCACTACACTCCATCTTCTTCCATATTGGGTATGTGGATCTATGTAGCCCTCTCTCTCTGTGTGTGAGCTATGACCTGTGTCCATGAACTACACGGGGACCTGCACAGATATATTCCATAATGGCTCATAGTCCTAGACTGCCAAGGAGTCAGAGACCCCATTTGGTCTACATAGAACTCCACTGAGACATCCTTCCCAATCTCCACTCTCACTTCCTGTTTATCCCGATCAAGTGATCTCTTATGCTTGGTTAATACAAAATCCTCATCGTCTAAACTATGGGTCAAGTTACCACCTTCTGCATTCTCGGATGGGTCATGGTGTATTTAGGAATATTGCTCCCATAATAAGACAGCTCAGACCAATCAGCATGACTGTAAAGCCCCACCCTTTCCCGGAGAACATATCATCATCTAGAGGCCAGCCCATACTTTCACTTCTATGAACGCACACAGGGAGGGTAGGGCGGGGTCAGGGAATCTTCGTTAGAGAGGTAACCCCCGAACCCTATTGGTTTCGGTTCTTCTCCTAACTCTGTGATTGTTCGACAGTGTCAGTGTGTCATACCCTCCTTCAATGTGTGATATGTCCCATGTAGCTCTTTCAGCTATTCTCACTGCGAAGGCTGTCACCAGGAGTACTTGGTATGGCCCCTCCCAACGGTGCTGCTTCCCATCTATTCTCCTCAGGGACTGGATTGAGTAAATCACCTTCTCCTGTAATTCACCTGTAGAGCATAAAATCTTGGACATACAGGTTTGGTTAACAAACAGTCTTCTCGTGTGTTCTGTCTAATAATTTAAAAAAAGTATTATTATCCAATAGGCCACAAAGTGTCCTATCCCATCCCCCTTTGATACATGGCTCCGCCCTTGTATCAATATTGCTGCAAATCTAAACAATTCTCTGTCAAGTGTCTTATCTACTTTAAGAGTTATCTGTGCTGCTTTGTATGGTCTTAGATGTATATGTGCGTGTCTATGTAAACAGTAACCTTTCTCTCCTTTCTTATTTCACAGGCCCTAGTCAATGCTACTATTTCGGCCTGTTGTGCCGAATAATTTCTGGGCAATGTGTCCGTGTTTAACACGTTATTTCCTGAAACCAACTAAGCTTTCATTCCCCTTTTGTCTTCACTCAGTAACTGTTATCTACCCATTCTGTGTCACTCCTATCTTGCTGATTTCCTGGCCCCCTTCCCCACCTTCCCCTCTCTGCTCCCAAACCTTCAAGGTCTCAGCAGTGTGGGGAGGGCTCCTCCATCTGCCCTTTCTCCTATCTGTCTGTCGCTCTTTCTCATAATAGTCAGTATCAAATATGGGTTGTTGCCAAATCTTGACTAAGTGTCTCACTGTCTGAACTCATAGATTTTGGAAAAATTACCTGTCTATGGTGGCCATCTCTAAAGTAATTACATAGGTTGATTAAGGTTATCTCGATGTTCTCAATAATTCTGAATCACCGCAGATGTCATATATCCCTGTCCTGTTGGTCTGGATTAGGTTCTAAATACTTAACATAAGTCTACCATTAATCCAAGGCTATGCCATTTCTTTCTTCTCATTGGTTCACATTACCACTATCTCAAAGAACTATAAACTCGTTCATAATTATCAATTACTCAATTTACCTTAAAATCAGTATCACAAATGACCTTAAATTCGTTATCCAAATGGCCCTCCCATGAGGCTGATCAGACCACAAAGGAAAAAGCCAAGATAGAGGTCAAGAGTCATACCACCCTTTTACAGTCGTGTTACTCAATTTATATTATACAAATTAAAGAAAACCCCTCAAACATTTTCTACAGTTTGTATCCCAGATTCCCAGAACATTCCCTTATCAAAAGAATTCACGTGTTTAATTAAAACTCTGAAAATAAAACTTCTGATATTCCACATGTGTGTACCCCTTTAAGATATCGTGTCTTTAGGAAAATGGAAATCTCCTCAAACCCAAAGGCTAAAAACAAACAGAACATATCCAGGCCTTTTCAATTTTGGTAGAAACATGCCTCTATCGCACTCACTCGCTCCCTTCAAGATTACAGCCCCAGAAAACATTTCCAAAGAAAGAGAATGAAGCATTCCTTTTCCCCAAAAAAACACTTGGTCAGACTACCCCGATTCAGGAACCCAAACGTTGACTACAAGAAAACCTAATAATAATGATAATTCCATTGTACTCCCTCCATCATTAGTTTTAAATTTCTTCAATGGTTCATTATACTTAATTTAACGTGCGCTCCAAGCATGTTTTGTTAAATAAAATTAACCCAAACTGCAATCCCCTTTACCGACCTAACATGGTTCCACGTAATGGAAACAGATTATAACGTTAGAACACTTGAACTTTCGGTTCCAAATCCCTGGTGTTACCTAAACAAACAATCAAACCAAAAATCAATAACCAAAAACTATCACAAAACTTTTACGATTCAACTATTCAGACCTGAATCGCTCACAGCCAAATATAGCCCAGTGAGTCACAACCAACCAGTGATCCCCAGCTAGCAATTTTGTTGCTAGATTTAGCATCTTTTCAGACTACCCTGACAAATTTAGCTACTTTTTAAAAATGTATTTGGAACTTTTAGCAACTTTTGAAAAGTGACTCAAAGCTATAATGCACGCATTTTCCCTCTAAATGACGCAAACAATTTTCTCTGTCCCACCCTCAGTCACAACATCTTTGCCTGGCTGCAAAAGTGCATTGTGAGTGACGTCAGCAGCAGGCGCTCAGCCCGTGCCCAGGCAGCAGCAATTTCAGCGAATTGCAAATCATTGTTGGCTGACTGCAGCAGCAGTAGTACGGGTTCGACAAGCCAAACCCAAGGAATATAGTTGGTCACGAATGTTTGATCTTGAACAGAACTTACAACATCAATCAACATCTCTCAATCAAAATTGTACTGCCAGAAGTACAGAAAAGAGTGGGAGTCTGTACCCGAACAACTGTCAAATCAATTTGAGTAACGGTATTGTGTATTCTACGTAATGACACAGTTTTACGTTATTACACAATGATATCACAACGTTAGTTAGCAACAAACCAACTTGCCTCCTGCAACTTACCCCCTACTCAAACCGAGCTCCGCTTTAAGTCTATCGCAAGAGCAAAACCAAACTTAACAGCTTTCTCTACTCCAAACTGTAAAAGTACCACGTACTTCGCTAAATTTATAACGGATGTCAGTCAATCCATAAGAATGAAAACATTCCGATGGGCACAACTTTATCGTATCTCTCCGTTATTATTTACAATTCATTAGATTTAGGTAACTGTCTCTTCTATGATTCAGCATTTTAAATACGACTCCATTCTTAATACGTTATTCCAGCAAGACAACGTATTCCATCGAAATCGACTAGCTATTATTTAGAATGAATTAGTCTTTCAATTTAACCTAAACAAGCTATTAAAACGTTCAGTTTATATCTTAAACAAACACTAACAACCGTATCTTTCCGGGCAAAACCTATAAATAGTTTAATTACAATCATAATGAATTTTAGTCTATCGGTGCATAGGCTGAGATACGAACCCGAGTTTCCCGCATTGTAGACAAGAGTTTTATCCCTGGACCAACAGCACTATTGAAAAGATGGAGGCGCAAATAACCCTATTATTATAATTCTCTGTATTCGTAAACTCCGGCACCGAGACAGTTCCCAGAAAATAGCCCTATTCTAAAGGTCCAAGCGTTTCCCCAGCGAGGCTTCTCCTTACTCTCTCACCCTTGGTTCTCTCTCTTGACCCTTGTCACTCTCTCTATCTCCTACTCAGAATTTAGGAATAATTACTATTATGACTTTTGATAAGTTATTAGGTCTCACACGCACATCATTTTTCGCCCTGCTGATATCCTTCTTGTAACTTTCTCAATAATGTTGCCAAATCCTGTCCTCCTTTCTAGTCATGCCTGTTCTGTTTTATTGCGGTTGTAGCACTTTCTGTCCTCAGGTTCTACCCACCTTCTACTCTCCCTGTTTCCCCCTTTCTTTTTCAAATCTTTCCTGCTCTTTCCTGCAATTTCCCCAAGAGTGGCGATCAAATGTTCTGCTCCTGTCTGCCTTTCTTAGTTTTCTTTTCCTTGCCATTATGCTCATGGTGTATAGCATTATCATGTACTTCTAGACGTAGTGGGTGGAGGAGTCAGGCGCAGAGAACCAAAACCTAAACAAGAAACAGGTGCAACTAATCAGACAACACTAAAAGAAACAGAAAAGGGTGGCAGCTAGTAGTCCGGCGACGCCGACCGCCGAGCGCCGCCCGAACAGGAAGAGGCACCATCTTCGGCAGGATTCGTGACAAGCATACCTCTTTACTTCGGCTAATGTGGCTGTTCCCCACCCTATCAGAGTCTCTTTTATGATTTGGCAAATTTCAGGCTTCATACCACTCAAGAAGGCTATTTTTAACTGTTGGTGGTAAGGTCCGTCCTCTCCCTGTCTAGGATCTACCAGTCCACTATTAGCATTGAACACATCCCTCAGTCTCTCTAAATACTGGCTAACAGTTTCCCCATCCCCTTGTTTACACTCATGTATCTTTGAAAAGTCTGCATGTCTATGGTAATAGTCCCTAAGATTATTACAGAGCTGTGTCAATTTGTCATGAGAATTTCCAATCCCAATGATAATAACAATCAATCAATAGCTCTGACCAATTCCCGAGGTTTGTAAGACCATGGGTATAATAATAATTAGTCAAAGACTCAGCTTATACAAAAGGTTAGTACAGTTTATTCAGAGAACGTTCTAAAGTCAAGAATACAAAACAATTCATTTTATACTGACTTCTCACGCCCACACATTCACACAACCATACGCACACACATACACACAACCATACACACAACCATACGCACACACATGTCCTGCTACCCAGCCGACAGAGATTAGTGACCTTGTCCTTGAGACGTACTCCCCGTTCTCTCCCAAATCTCTAGTCAGGTCGGCACCAAGCTCAGACAGTCTGTGTTTAAAATACCATAAAGACATATTGTCTTTAACCTAATTCTGACTAGGACTACACATTTATTGATTATGATTTTATACATTCTAATCAATTCCATACAATTATATGTTTCAGGGCGGAATATTCTAATCATTCAATTAACAGATCATTTTCACCGATCAACTACTTCAGGTCAAGTAAACCTGAATTAAGGCACTATCATTTCCTCACTATAAAACACCAGCATCAAACAACAGGACAAGGTTGTTACTCTTCATAAGTAAAGCATTTTTACAGACACCATCACACCAACCATATCATCTACTCTGCTTCATCATACTCATTCTTTCCTCAGTTCACCTCATCCAGTTCCCTACTACATCCTAAACCAACATAATTAACTACAAACAAACTAACTAGTACTACATTACATGTCATAATACTCTATACATGGGCTGTGTGCATTTTCTGCTGGTGTATCCTGAGGTAGCTCCTCTCTGAGAACCTTTTCCCGCAGTGCGTACAGGTGAATGGCCTCTCTCCCGTGTGGACCTTCAGGTGCGCCTTCAGATGGTGCTGGTGGGAGAACCTCTTCTCACACTGGGGGCAGCTGTAGGGTTTCTCCCCTGTGTGGACCCTCTGGTGCCTCTTCAGGTGGTGCTGGTGGGAGAACCTCTTCTCACACAGGTGGCAGCCAAACGGTTTCTCCCCCGTGTGCATCCTCTGATGGCTCTCCATCTGTTTGCGGAAACTGAAGACTTTCCAACAGAATGAACATGGGAAGCACTTCTCTTTGCCACCAGATCTGCTGATAGCATTACTACTACTACTGTTATTTGTCAATGGACTTGTGTAGCCATTTAGTGTTGAGGCACTGGCATTGTCTGAGGTCTGGTTTAACATTAGCAGAGTGTGAGGAGGACGAAGGCCAGGGAGTGTCTGTGTTGTCACAGGGTCCATGTTCCAGTTGATAGATCCTATAGAAGGCAGGCTGAAGGCAGCACCTGTTAGGTGGTTAACCTGAGGTGCCATCAGTCTCTCTGAATCACAACTATAGGAGCAGGACGGAGCATCGCTAGCCGAGTCTGTGTCTGTTCTCTCCCGCCCCATACTGACACCTCCCCGTCCCCGCAGACCAAATCTAAACCTTGTCCTGGTCTCAGCCAGTCTGTTGTCATGGAGACTAAGTGTTGTTGTTGTTTTGCGTTCGACTGTCTGTTTCTGGTTGTGGTTAACAGTGTTGTTCCCCAGCCCAGAGATGAGGACACTGTCCCATCCACAGGACTCCACTATGTCGCTTTTGGTCCCAGCCTGCTCTGTGATGTCATCCCCTGGGCTCTTGGCTGCACCAGTCTGGAAATCCAATATGGCCACCAAGTCTCCTCTGTTAGCCTCCAGCAAACCACCTACAGGCAAATGTTACAATCTAGACTTAACTTTTTAACAAACATGACAACAGAACAAAAATCATAGACATGGATTTTGTGTGTGTTATTTGCCTGGTGATATCTATGACTGTCATGTTGATATACATCGTTTTGTTTATTTTTGAATTTCATACAAATTGTATTGATATTGTTTTAGAAATAAAGTACTCATAAGGTTTCATATGTGTTTAATAAAATCATTTGTCAGGCGCATCACTATTCCCATTGAAGATCTATTACTGTATGTAGGTTATATGTATGTCTCCCTTACCTTGCTCCCCCATCTTTAGTCCACTCAGCAGGTCAATGCTCTCTGGTCCATCTTCTATTGTCTCCTCTTTGACCAGCAGCAGATCAGGCTTCCCATCCTCCATGTCTACTTCCTGTAAGAGATACAGAGTGAGAGGATGTTGGATCAAGAAATCTGATATGAGCACCCTGCTATGGAGCACCTTCTGATTGGGCAATGAGGGATTGCTATGAGTACTATGCAAACATGTTAGTTGATTTGATTACCTGACACGTAAATGGTTGGATAATTCAAATGCAGGGTCCCACACTTAAAACAAAATGAATCAACATCTGGGCCCGTATCCACAAAGTCTCAGAGTAAGAGTGCTGATCTTTCCATTTAATCATATTAATTATGATCTAAAAGGCAAAACTAATCCTAAATCAACACTCCTTCTCTAAGAGGCTTTGTGGATACGGGCCCTGACCTAATACCATTTAGACAGTAGTTTACAGTGGGCTCACCTCAATGAGATTGTGTGGGGTCCTGTGCTGCTCAGCTGGTTCCTCTGTGGGTTCAGGAGGAGGTGTAGTCTGGTTGTCCTCCATGACCATGTTCCCCTCAGGGTTCCCCAGACCCTCCTCACACCCCTCCTCCTTCACCAGCAGCACCTCTGGACTCTCCTCCTGGATGAGAGAGGTGATACAGATTACACAGACATACACTCCCTCAGGTACGTACACACACACACACACACACACAGAAAATAAAACACACTTTCAACATGGAGTGTTTACCCATCCCCACTGTTTGTGTGTATTAATGATCCCCATTAGCTGCTTCCAGGTGTTCGGCACAATTAAGGCAGTTATACCATTTTGAAAACATTACAATACATTTCACAACACATTAAGTGTGTGCCCTCAGGCCACTACTCTACTACCACATATCTACAACACAAAATAAATGTTATCATGTTTGTGTGTGTGCATGTGTCTACGTTTAGGTCCTATACTGTAGTTACAGAATGACTTCATTGTTGTTAAACCCATCATGGTGGACATACAGTAAATATGGTATGGGTGAATAGTCAGCTATGATAAGTCAAGTCATCAGACAAGACTAAACTATTTTGACGTGTACAGTAGGTGTTTGTTAGTGTGTGGGGATGTGTAGGTATATTTAGTAAGTAGTCTGGTTATAATGCGCTGTCGGGGGTATGTAGAATAGGGTGAAATCAGGGGCCGTATCCAAAAAGCCTCTCAGAGGAGTGCTGATGTAGGATCAGTTTTGCCTTTCAGATCATAATGAATAAGACGATGTAGACAGGCCGGGGGCCTGATCCTCGATCAGCACTTCTACTCTAAGACTCTTTGTTGGGCCGGTATCCACAAAAGCCTCTCAGAGTAGAAAATTAGAAAATTGTTCATAAGTGCTGAGAATAGATACATTTTACTCCTACTCAAATGGGTAAAAATAAAAGCGATGCATGAAGCTACTTTAGTCATAACAATCCCAGCTAGTCGACAGATATTTAGGAAACCACATGAGCTGGCCTAACCAGTTAAGAGTTACCAGCAGGTTTACTGGTAATGAAGCGAGTCAGTGGTTCCTGTGCCACATGCAATTGCTTTGGAGTTGTTCAAATAATGTTTGGATATTTCTATATGATCAATTCGTAAATAATCTAGACCTACATGCAACAGTATCTCTTGAGCTTTTGACAATGATTTCACGAGGCCTATTTCACATGATATGCCTAAATACTTATAAAGACTAGACTAAATGAATAAACACGTTTTTCTTTCGATTATTTAATTACCTACATAATGCTATTTCATGTTATCCCGTCGGAGCGCAACATCACGTTGTAAAAAGAAAAACCCTAAATCGGGAATGCCGGTAAATTGGGCAACTGAAAGCATCTAAGGCTTATGTAAACTTTGATTGTGTCCGATTAAAATTCTAGACCTTTCAAACGTATGCAACATTATTGGCAAGTGATTTGATAAACGGGAGTTAAAAGTTTAAAAGTTGTTAAAGGGAAGTGACGAGGGTTGGTAACAGTATAATGGTAATAGTGTCAAAATTCAACTTTTAACAATAATCATCGCAATATTTGATGTACAGTCACATTCAGCGTGGTTGTATGAAGCGTGCTATAGAGTTCACAGCTGGCGATGCCTCATTGGTTATTCCCTATCATTTGCAACAATGTCAATGAGCGTCATCACTATCTTTCCTTTGCAGGATGTCGTGACTATCAGCTGAGATAAACTTTTATGAGTTGATTTTACTCCTGGCTCAGAGTTTGCCTGGGCAGTGTCTTCAAATCAAATCAAATTGTATTTGTCACATGTGCCGAATACAACAGTTGTAGTAGACCTTACAGTGAAATTCTTACTTACAAGCCATTAACCACCAATGCAGTTTTAAGAAAAATACGTGTTAAGTAAAAAATAGTAAAGTAAAAAATAAATAAAAGTAACAAATAATTAAAGAGCAGCAGTAAAATAACAATAGCGATGCTATATACAGGAGGTCACTGGTACAGTCAATGTGTGGGGGCACCGGTTAGAGTTAGTTACTATGCATATATAATAAACAGAGAATAGTAGCAGCTTAAATGAGGGGGGGCAATGCAAATAGTCTGGGTAGCCATTTGATTAGCTGTTCAGGAGGCTTATGGCTTGGGAGTAGAAGCTGTTGAGAAGCCTTTTGGACCTAGATTTGGTGCTCCGGTAACCCTTACCGTGCGGCAGCAGAGAGAACAGTCTATGACTAGGGTGGCTGAAGTCTTTGACAATTTTTAGGGCCTTCCTCTGACACCGCCTGGTATGGAGGTCCTGGATGGCAGGAAGTTTGGCCCCGGTGATGTATTGGGCCGTTCGCAGTGCCTTGCGGTCGGAGGCAGAGCAGTTGCCATTCCAGGCAGTGATGCAACCCGTCAGGATGCTCTCGATGGTGCAGCTGTAGAACTTTGAGTATCCGAGGACCCATGCCAAATCTTTTCAGTCTCCTGAGAGGGAGTAGGTTTTGTCGTGCCCTCTTCACGACTGTCTTGGTGTGTTTGGACCATGATAGTTTGTTGGTGATGTGGACACCAAGGAACTTGAAGTTCTCAACCTGCTCCTCTACAGCCCTGTCGATGAGAATGGGGGCGTTCTCGGTCCTCCTTTTCCTGTAGTCCACAATCATCTCCTTTGTCTTGATCACGTTGAGAGAGAGGTTGTTGTCCTGGCACCACACGGCCAGGTCTCTGACCTCCTCCCTATAGGCTGTCTCATCATTGTCGGTGATCAAGCCTACCACTGTTGTGTCATCAGCAAACTTAATGATGGTGTTGGAGCCGTGCCTGGCCATGCAGTCATGAGTGAAGAGGGAGTACAGGAGGGGACTGAGCACACTCCTGAGGGGCCCCCGTGTTGAAGATCAGAGTGGCGGATGTGTTGTTACCTACCCTTACCAACTGGAGGCGGACAGTCAGGAAGTCCAGGATCCAGTTGCAGAGGAGGTTTGGGGCGGCAGGTAGCCTAGTGGTTAGAGCGTTGGACTAGTAACCGAAAGGTTGCAAGATCGAATCCCCGAGCTGACAAGGTAGAAATCTGTCGTTCTGCCCCTGAACAAGGCAGTTAACCCACTGTTCCTAGGCCATCATTGAAAATAAAAATGTGTTCTTAACTGACTTGCCTAGTTAAATAAATAAAGGTGTTTCGTCCCAGGATCCTTAGCTTACTGATGAGCTTTGAGGACACTATGGTGTTGAACGCTGAGCTGTAGTCAATGAATAGCATTCTCACATAGGTGTTCCTTTTGTCCAGGTCTGAAAGGGCAGTAGGGAGTGCAATAGAGATTGCATCATTATTACCACCTGGTGGTAAGGGTTATCATAAACCTACTCTAAGCTGGGAGTTATTATTTAAAAAAATGTAAACATGTTTTAACAGGACGCCTAGGACCTTTTCTGAGATTCATTGTGGATACAGGCCCAGATGTGATGTATACTAAAGAGAATCTCAATGAAAGTCTTAGAATGAAAAGTCCCATTTTGTGTTTATTAAACATAAACAAGTTTTAAATACACCATATGAAAACCACACATACACGTCTCAATGAACTTGATAAACTGCACTAATTTTCTCATTAAACATGTCTTGGGGGGTAAAAAATAAAGTAGTTTAATAGAAGTAATGAAACAGGCATTTGTGAACATCATATATCCTACAGAGTACAAACACAATATATCTTTTTAGGCTTATGTGGCTTATACACAGTGTACAAAACATTAGGAACACTTTCCTGCTTTTTCCATGACATAGACTGACCAGGTGAATCCAGGTGAAAGCTATTATCCCTTATTGATGTCACTTGTTAAATTTACTTCAATCAGTGTAGATAAAGGGGAGGAGACAGGTTAAAGAAGGATTTGTAAGCCTTGAGGCAATTGAGAAAGGGATTGTGTATGTGTGCCATTCAGAGAGTGAATGGGCAAGACAAAAGTGCCTTTGAAAGGGATATGGTAGTAGGTGCCATGTGCATCGGTTTGAGTGTGTCAATAACTGCAACGCTGCTGGGTTTTTCACACTCAACAGTTTCCTGTGTGTATCAAGAATGGTCCACCACCAAAAGGACATCCAGCCAACTTGACACAACTGTGGGAAGCATTGGAGTCAACATGGGCCAGCATCCCTGTGGAACGCTTTCAACACCTTGTAGAGTTCATGCCCTGACGAATTGAGACTGTTCTGAGGACAAAAGGGGGTGCAAATCAATATTAAGAAGGTGTTCCTAATGTTTTGTGCACTCAGTGTATATCATATCACACAATGTCTGGATGCAATATCCAACACTGAAATCTGTTACTCTCGTTATTCCAAATGCATCTGTGGGTCTTTTCTGCTGAAAACAATGAAAATGTGTCTTTAATGCAGGGTTTGATCTAAATGTCAGAAGCTATCGAGTGGAATGGTTACTTTCTATATTATAGAGTGGAATGTTTTTTCTGCTGGTGTAGCCTGAGGTAGCTCCTCTCTGAGAACCTCTTCTCACACTGGGGGCAGCTATATGGTTTCTCCCCTGTGTGGACCCTCTGGTGCCTCTTCAGGTCACCAGCCTGGGCAAAGCGCATATGACACTGGGTACAGCTGTACGGTTTCTCCCCTGTGTGGACCCTCTGGTGTCTCTTCAGGTGGCCAGCCTGGGCGAAGCGCATGTGACACTGAGTACAGCTGAATGGTTTCTCCCCTGTGTGGACTCTCTGGTGCCTCTCCACCTTCTGAGAGCAACTGAAGCCTTTGTTACAGAACATGCAGAGGAAAGGTTTCTCTTTACTATATCCTGATGTGGCTCCCCCTCCCTGAACCTGGGTTCTATCTCTGTTGTTTGAGTTTAATTCCTGATCGAAAAGGACATGGCCGTGTGAATCGGAAGGCCCCATCGACGTGGACACTGGGTCGCAATGCCTGAGCAAGTGTAAAGGGGAATGGGTCGCAACATTTGTATTTGATTCAAAGCTTTCCCTGTAATCTAAGAAATCTCTGCCCTGTGAGAGTCCGTCTCCTAGGTGCCTATCTGCATTCCATGTGGGAGGAACGTTGCCCTCCACTTTCACAGTCACTTCATCTACGACCAGACCGCCCCCTTTCTCATCCAAGCACCCTTCAGAGTATACACTACCACTGTACTGGTTCCAGTCCTCTCTAGACAGATCAGTCTGTGCCTCTAAACCCAAGGGCATGTTGTCACGGTCCATCTCTGTAGTGTAAGAACAAGACGGATCATTGCCAGTCTCTAAAGCGGCACCTGAGTCCTGATGGGATTGAATCGTCCTCGGGCTTGGGTTACCGTAAAGTAAATACTCTGAGCCGAGAGCAGGACAGCCCTGTGGCCCCAGCCCCAGTCTCTCTGGGTCTGATCTGGGGTCAGATCCTGTGTGTAAAAGCCTTTGTGTTACAGTTAAAGTCTCGGTGTCTGTCTCTGACTTGAGGACGGCGTTCAGCGTTCCACTGACCTCCATGATGCTGCATCGGGTCCTGGGCTGCACTAGGGAGGCGGTGGGATCCTCCATAGCTACAGGGGGCGCTCCTGCCGCTTCAGTCTGGATGTCTCTGCTGTGTCTTGGGTCCTCCTCTCCTTCAGTCCTCTCCTGCTTGACCACAGGACCTGCAGCCTCTGTATCTGCAGACTGACACAAGAAGAGGAGAGGTAATTATCAGTACATTAGTTGAATTGGATAACAATGTCGTGGGGAAGTCTCACAAGCTCCCATATGGCAAATACATTCTGATGTACACGTGAGCTAATGAATAGTTGTGGGCAGCCTTTTTGAAATAAACTCGTCACATTTGATATACTGTAATTTTTATGTAACACTATTAAACTAACCTCTATCACAATAACGTGCTGGGTTGAGGTTCCACTCCCCTCGTCAACAGTGATTGGTTGGTCATCTCTCCATGTATTGTGTTCCGATGGCTTCACAAAGCTTCTGTGGACGCCATTGAGATGTCCTTCATCTGAGAGAGTGATTGGGGGAAAAGGAGGTGGTTAAGTTAGGTACTGTCAATGCTCAACTGTATATTGTACCCTATTGACACTGTCTAGAATTGGCAAGGATATAAGGTAACACTTCTCATAACTTCTTGATATACTATTTATTGATAAATGTCAGTCATGAAGACAGTCGTGAAGAGGGCACGACAAAACATATTCCCTCTCAGAAGACTGAAAATATTTGGCATGGGTCCTCAGATCCTAAAAAGGTTTTACAGCTGCACCATCGAGAGCATCCTGATGGGTTGCATCACTGCCTGGTATGGCAACTGCTCGGCCTCCGACCGCAAGGCACTACGGAGGGTAGTGCGTACGGCCCAGTACATCACCGGGGCCAAGCTTCCTGCCACCCAGGACCTCTATACCAGGCGGTGTCAGAGGAAGGCCCTAAAAATTGTCAAAGACTCCAGCCACCCTAGTCATAGACTGTTCTCTCTGCTACCGCACGGCAAGCGGTACCGGAGCGCCATGTCTAGGTCCAAGAGGCTATTTGCATTGCCCCCCCATGGATTCGAACCAGCGACTTTTTGGTTACTGGTCCAACACTCTTAACTGCTAAACTACCTGCAGCCCCAATCCAGAATCTGGTTGGAATATAATATTGTGTCTTTGCGGAAGATGGCTAAGTAATCATGGGGAATTATTGCATACTATCCACAAACTGACCAAGACCCAATTATGGGTAACACATCTGGGCCCGGTTTCCTGATAGCAATGGAACTTAGGCTTCGGAGTGTTTTAAGATACATCTTTCCTACAACGGCCTAAGATGTCACGTGTTTCCCAAAACACCAAGCAGAGAGAACTTTCGCTTAAAGGCAATTTATACTTGATCCACAGGCTCCGTACGTAGGGTGTGACGCAACAGCGGAGCATTCGGAGCCTTGTGGAGGCCAAATCCAGCTCTGTACAGAGATGCCATGCGCCTCTCATGTTGTGTAACATTTACATTTACATTTAAGTCATTTAGCAGACGCTCTTATCCAGAGCGACTTACAAATTGGAAAGTTCATACATATTCATCCTGGTCCCCCCGTGGGGAATGAACCCACAACCCTGGCGTTGCAAGCGCCATGCTCTACCAACTGAGCCACACGGGACCACGATGCGGAGGGCTCCGTATAGCTCCACACTGACACGATTGGTTGACGGTAGGTGGGGGTGGTAAATCCTCTATAAACACAAACTCAATTTCTTGACAACAAACATGGAGAACATTAACGAAAGGCTATCAGAAGAAGTTAACAAAAAAACAAAAACATATTTATGATACCTCGTGTACGGATTTCAAAAAACACAAAAATGTGTTTGAACTCCTGGAAAGAGATTGGGAAGGTAATGGGGATAACGCGGGTGAAGAGGTCAATGGAATGCAGACCCTAGGGGATAGAAGGAAGCTGGATTGACGCACATTCAACAAATCTGATCTAACAAAGTGGATATTTGTCAAATCCATCACGATTTCTATATTATAACAGGTCCATAATGTGGTTACTCAAATCCAATTTGGATACATTTGGCTGTTTTCGCTGCAAAACATTTAGAAGTTGTGCCTTTTCAGGTTTAGAAAAAGTGACTGCCAAATGCTAACTCCCATTCGTATAAACTGGTAGCACAGCTAGCATACAGACATCGGTGGTGGTAGTCGTCAAAGTAGTTTTAACTGTAATGCACTTGATTGATGACAATGACATGAACATATATTGAGCTTGACATCCATATAAGCATTATACTCCGATTTCTACCTCAACATAGTGTGAAAAACGCATACAAACAATAGCCTAAATACAGTGGTGTGTATTCATGGATGCCAAGGGAGGCCAGGCTTCCCCAAATATTTGACCAATAAAAATGATAAAATAATGTCTCTTTCATCTCTGTTTTTTCTCTGTCCAAATGTTCCGTTTATTTGCAAGTGACTTAATCTCACCGGAGAAATCATCCGAGCGAGGGAAACTGCGCCCCTCTGTCTCAGTATGTGTAGCCCATGTATCTTATGCTGCCTGGAACACCAATCAAATCACATCCTAAGCAAAACGTCATTATTGTTTCTGGTCTGTTTGTGTTGATATCCTGCAGTAGCTAGTTTACTAAATCGGCTCTTTCCTAAACCATGGATGGAGATGGGGATTTGGACTTGTGGTTTTGACTTAACTCTCTGTACAGGCCAATGATTATGAAGGCGATTCTGATCTAACCATAAATTAATATGTTGTACCACTGGCCTGAGACGATTGAAGTCCAATATGTAGCCTAGTAGGCTCACGTTAACCTGTTGAGGACAGAGGGCGCTGTTTACACTTTGGGGGAAAATCGTGCCCAATTTAAACGGCCTCGTACTCAATTCTTGCTCGTACAATATGCATATTATTATTACTATTGGATAGAAAACACTCTCTAGTTTCTAAAACCGTTTGAATTATATCTGTGAGTAAAACAGAACTCATTTGGCACAAACTTCCTGACCAGGAAGTGGAAAGTCTGAAAACGATGCTCTGTTCTAGGGCCTGCCTATAAATGGGCATGATACGTATTAGTATACATGCACGTCATACACCTTCCCCTAGATGTCAAGAGGCAGTGAGAGAAGAAATTATGTGTTTATCTTGGTCTGAGGTGGAATAAATCCTCTTGGAATGACGTGTCACCCATTTCCTGTTTTCTGGAAAGCGCGAGGATGGACCTGGAATTGCCTTCTGAAAAGCTGTCGTTATAGGCGACTACTATCTCCGGCTTTGATTTTATTTGATACATGTGACAATATCATCGTAAAGTATGTTTTTTCAATATAGTTTTATTAGATTATTGAAATTTTTTCGGGACGTTAGGCGTGTTGCGTTGTCTGTGTTTGTTGACGATGGAGAGCTTCGCGCCACTTGGCTAGTGTGCTTGCTAATTCAAGAGGGAAAAAGGACGTTCTAAATCCAAACAACGATTGTTCTTGACAAAGGACCTCTTGTACAACATTCTGATGGAAGCTCATCAAAAGTAGGACCCATTTTATGATGCTATTTCATATATCTGTCGAACTGTGTACTATTAGTTTTGCGCCCAGGTTTTGGGCACTGTCTCGCCATAACGTAAGCCTTATGTCGTAATGAAGTTATTTTTAGAATTCTAACACTGCGATTGCATTAAGAACTAGTGTATCTATCATTTCCTATACAACATGTATTTTTTAGTCATGTTTATAAATAGTTATTTGGTCAGAATATGTGAGTCAGAAAAATATCCGGACGTTCTGGGAAAAAGATGCTACGTTAGCACAATGTATAACCACTGATTTCAGCTCTAAATATGCACATTTTCGAACAAACATAAGTGTATGTATAACCTGATGTTATAGGACTGTCATCTGATGAAGGTTAGTGAAAATTAATATCTTTTGCTGGTTTATTCGCTATTGTTAACGTGCCTATTGCTATCGCTAACGTGCCTTGATGAATGAATGCGGTAGTGTGGTAGGCTATTGTAGTAAGCTAATATAATGCTATATTGTGTTTTCGCTGTAAAACACTTAAAAAATCTGAAATATTGGCTGGATTCACAAGATGCTTGTCTTTCATTTGCTGTACACGATGCATTTTTCAGAAATGTTTTATGATGAGTATTTAGGTATTCCACGTTGGTCTCTATAATTACTCTGGCTGCTTCGGTGCTATTTCTGACGGTAGCTGTGATGGTAACTGCAATGTAAAACTGATTTATAGCTCAAATATGCACATTTTTCGAACAAAACATAGATTTATTGTGTAACATGTTATAAGACTGTCATCTGATGAAGTTGTTTCTTGGTTAGTTTGGTTGGTTCTTGGTTAGTTAGGTTGGCTTTGTGCATGCTACCTGTGCTGTGAAAAATGTCTGTCCTTTTTTGTATTTGGTGGTGAGCTAACATAAATATACGTGCTGTTTTCGCTGTAAAACATTTTTAAAAATCGGACATGTTGACTGGATTCACAAGACGTGTATCTTTCATTTGCTGTATTGGACTTGTTAATGTGTGAAAGTTAAATATTTCTCAAAAATATTTTTTTAATTTCGCGCTCTGCCTTTTCAGTGGAATGTGGGAGGAGTTCCGCTAGCGGAACGCTGGGGCCAGACAGGTTAACTAGCTAGCTTAGCTGGCTCATTGTTGCCTGTGTAAGGAAGTCAGGATATCAAGCATTTTAGCTAGGTAGCCTATCAAAACAAAAACTAAAAGTGTACTGCATGATAGAGCCATAGTCTGTTTTGCCAACATGAAAGAGAGGAGGATGGCATTTGTGTTCAACTAGTCAACAAGTAGGGTCCAATTATTATTTATTTTTTTACTTACGTGCACACGCACACACAGAAATCAGTTCCATGGACAGCCACATGATATAATTTTTTTTTTAGCAACATTGATTGGACTAAATCTTTAAGTTGATTTTCAGTGTATTAAACCAAGCATATATAGCCTCGTAGATTTGATGTTTAAGTTGAAATGGTGCTGGAATAGCGGAGGCAGTGCTCCCGTTGTCTTTGTGCTGACTTGCGGTAACTCTGTGGTCCTAAATCAGTAGTTGTTTAGTAAACTGTCGAAAACATTAACTTGCTTAACCATTCTGCAGGTGAGATAACTGTTACATGCAATTTGCTTTGTGGATGGATGTTGTGCTCCGGTTTTGTCTAGTTAAATTTATTCCGCCACTGTGTAACTTGTCTTTTTGTTGGGCTTACTGTATATCACAGTGGCATATTAACTAATGGGTTACAGAGCAAACAAAGCAATTACCACAACATAAGTGGTAATATGTATTTTTTTTTACTGGCTTGGCTTCCTTTGTGATACTACCCACGCACCTAAATCAGGGTTTCCGAAACTACACAGCTGATACCAAATAATCAACCTATCATCAAGCTTTGATCATTTGAATCAGCTGTGTAGTGCTAGGGAAAAACCCAAAACGTATACCCGGGGGGTCAGGACCGAGTTTGGGATACGCTAGCCTAAATTTAGACAAATTTTGCTGGGGGAAATGGGGAGATTCGGGGTGGAAAAACAGTGCAGCCTTTTAAACGTTTTTGGGACTTAAAGATTTTTGAAGACTTGCAAGGGGTACTGACACTGGAAGACCTGCCCTCCCTGGTTCCCATTGAGCCTGAGTAGGGATCAGATCTGTTATTTTTTTTAACAGCAAAGTTGTTTGATTTAGTTTATTGGTATTTTGATCCATTTATGGGAATCCTGTTTCCATCCCTCACAGTAGGTGGTGGGATGTACATTAAATTGTGCGATCGCCAATATACCATAGAAGACAACCTCCTTCACAACAGCTCTGTGCTGCTCCGCGAAACACAAGAAGTAGAGGCCATATCACCGTAAATGTATTAAAAAGATATAGCCTGCCTATACTGTAGGCTATTTCATTCATTTTCAATGAAATCAGTGTTATGTTCATTCAATTGTCTTTTTATTTTGCCAATGCTGACGTCGGGTTGACCATGCAGCGCCTTTATTCAAAATGTACCTCTTGCCATTCCTCTGTATCGGTCGAGGATCTTCACACTTCTGGGACGACCGACAAGGACGCGCTCTCGCATTGCCACCTCTCGTGCCACCTTCTTCAGTTCCAGTAGCTGTAGTTTCCTCCGCAATGCCCTGTTTTCTTTCTGGCTTTGAGTTATTTCCAAACGAAACACTGCATAGTCGTCGTCTACGAGTTTACAGATCTCTGCCACGGCGGCATTCGCTAGCACCTCCATAATGGAGGCTATTTGAGTGTGAAAAACAATACAGCTGGCCATTGTTAGAGAACATTAGCAGCTAGCTAGCGTTATATAGACAACATCTATCAACCAAATCCTGTCTCCAACGCGAATGAAAGACTACCTGGAGTAAGTATGTGATGCTGTGCAGTTAAATGAGTCAAATGTTGATTTCCATGGTGTTAATAAACCTCTAAATAAAAACGCGAACGTGGAAATTGTTCTTCGTCACTGTTTACTTCCGTTTACACTGAAGTGAAGAAAAATATCAGCGTGTCGTCGCAACACTTAAAAAAGTACTTCCGGGTCACAGAGTTTCAGAAATTCTTCAAAATTAAGGTCGCCCAAGTAATAGTAGAAAACTGTCAATAACCTGCATTTATTCATATTATTTGTTCATATTTAAGTGACATTTGCACCATGTTCCAAAGTCATATAAATGCCCCAAGTGCGAATCCCTGTTAATGGAATACATATTGGCTTATAGAGCATTAACTATTTTGGGTGCTGCAGTAAAAGTTTTGTTGGGAGTAGTAGTGTTTGTAGAATGTATATATGGTGTCATTTCATGGGGCTCTGAATAATATGGAGTGTTGCTGGCCTTTTACTACACCCATTCTATTGGGACAAACCTCAGTCGCATAAACATTTTTTAAATTGCTTTATTTCCCCTTTATTTAACCAGGTAGGCTAGTTGAGAACAAATTCTCATTTGCAACTGTGACCTGGCCAAGATTAAGCAAAGCAGTTTGACGCATACAACAGCAGAGTTACACATGGAATAAACAAACATACAGTCAATAATACAGTAGAAAAAGTCTATATACAGTATGTGCAAATGAGGTAGGATAAGGGAGGTAAGGCAATAAATAGGCCATGGTGGCGAAGTAATTACAATATAGCAATTATACACTGGAATGGTAAATGTGCAGAAGATGAATGTGCAAGTAGAGATACTGGGGTGCAAAGGAGAAAAATAAATAAATACAGTATGGGGATGAGGTAGTTGGATGGGCTATTTCCAGGTGGGCTATGCACAGGTGCAGTGATCTGTGAGCTGCTCTGACAGCTGGTGCTTAAAGCTAGTGAGGGAGATATGAGTCTCCAGCTTCAGTGATTTTTGCAGTTCGTTCCAGTCATTGGCAGCAGAGAACTGTAAGGAAAGGTGGCCAAAAGAAGAATTGGCTTTGGGGCTGACCAGTGAGATATACCTGCTGGAGCACGTGCTACGGGTGGGTGCTGCTATGGTGACCAGTGAGCTGAGATAAGGTGGGGCTTTACCTAGCAGAGACTTGTAGATGACCTGGAGCCAGTGGGTTTGGTGACGAGTATGAAGCGAGGGCCAGTCAACGAGAGCGCACAGGTCGCAGTGGTGGGTAGTATATGGGGCTTTGGTGACAAAACAGATGGCACTGTGATACACTGCATCCAATTTGTTGAGTAGAGTGTTGGAGGCTATTTTGTAAATGACATCGCCGAAGTCGAGGATCAGTAGGATGGTCAGTTTTACGAGGGTATGTTTGGCAGCATGAGTGAAGGATGCTTTGTTGTGAAATAGGAAGCCGATTCTAGATTTAATTTTGGAATGGACACCTAGGTATTTATAGTTGTCCACATATTCTAAGTCAGTACCGTCCAGAGTAGTGATGCTGGGCTGGCGGGCGGGCAGGTGCGGGCAGCGATCGGTTGAAGAGCATGCATTTAGTTTTACTTGCATTTAAGAGCAGTTGGAGGCCACGGAAGGAGAGTTGTATGGCATTGAAGCTCGTCTGGAGGTTAGTTAACACAGTTTCCAAAGAAGGGCCAGAGGTATACAGAATGGTGTCATCTGCGTAGAGGTGGATCAGAGAATCACCAGCAACAAGAGCGACATCATTGATGTATACAGAGAAGAGAGTCGGCCCAAAAATTGAACCCTGTGGCACCCCCATAGAGACTGCCAGAGGCCCGGACAACAGGCCCTCCGATTTGACACTGAACTCTATCTGAGAAGTAGTTGGTGGGCGAGGCAATCATTTGAGAAACCAAGGCTGTTGAGTCTGCCGATAAGAATATGGTGATTGACAGAGTCAAAAGCCTTGACTAGGTCGATGAATACGGCTGCACAGTAATGTCTCTTATCGAAAGCGGTTATGATATCGTTTAGGACCTTGAGCGTGGCTGAGGTGCACCCATGACCAGCTCTGAAACCAGATTGCATAGCGGAGAAGGTACGGTGGGATTCGAAATGGTCGGTAATCTGTTTGTTAACTTGGCTTTCGAAGACCTTAGAAAGGCAGGGTAGATTTAGGTCTGTAGCAGTTTGGGTCTAGAGTGTCTCCCTCTTTGAAGAGGGGGATGACCGCGGCAGCTTTCCAATCTTTGGGAATCTCAGACGATATAAAAGAGAGGTTGAACATGCTAGTAATATGGGTTGCAACAATTTCGGCAGATAATTTTATAAAGAGAGGGTCCAGATTGTCTAGCCCGGCTGATTTGTAGGGGTCCAGAATTTGCAGCTCTTTCAGAACATCAGCTATTTGGGTGAAGGAGAAGCTGGGGAGGCTTGGGCGAGTTGCTGTGGGGAGTGGAGGGCTGTTGATCGGGGTAGGGGTAGCCAGGTGGAAAGCATGGCCAGCTGTAGAAAAATGCTTATTGAATTTCTCAATTATAGTGGATTTATCGGTGGTGACAGTGTTTCCTAGCCTCAGTGCAGTGGGCAGCTGGGAGGAGGTGCTCTAATTCTTCATGGACTTTATAGTGTCCCAGAACTTTTTTGAGTTTGTGCTACAGGATGCAAATTTCTGTTTGAAAAAGCTAGCCTTAGCTTTCCTAACTGCCTGTGTATATTGGTTCCAAACTTCCCTGAAAAGTTGCATATCACAGGGGCTATTCGATGCTAATGCAGAACGCCACAGGATTTCTCAATGTGCTCCACATTATATGATTTATCTTATATAAAGTAGTCATTCTATTTTTAGTTTATATGTTTTATTTACATTAACGTTATGCACTAAGCTGAAAAAATTATTGATTTCGTATCATACACAGCGTTTTACCGCAGACATTTATTTTGAAGGCAAAAATTGTAAAACCGGAAGCCTCAATGTTGCTGCCGGGAAACTTGTGGTGCTGCCGTGACGCTAATATGAGAAATTATGTTATTGGTTAGCGTCCGGTGTCTATACATAAATTACGCCTCCCTATTCTATACCTCAGTCATCAGAGTCATATATGCTGAACAAAAATATAAATGCAACAATTTCAAAGATTTTACTGAGTTACAGTTTTAATGAGAATCAGTCAATTGAAATCAATTAATTAGGCCCTAATCTATGGATTTCACATGACTGGGAATACAGATATGCATCTGTTGGTCACAGATACCTTGAAAAAAGGGTAGGGGTGTGGATCAGCAACCCAGTCAGTATCTGGTTTGTGGTGATGGCGGCGGATGAATGGCACGGCCTCAGGATCTCGTCATGGTATCTCTGTACATTCAAATTGCCATCGATAAAATGCAATTGTGTTTGTTGTCCGTAGCTTATGCCTGTGCATACCATAACCCCACCACCACCATGGGGCACTCCGCTTGCCCACACGACGTCATACACGTGGTCTGCGGTTGTGAGGCATATGGTAGAGAAATTAACATAATTTTATCTGGCAACAGCTCTTGTGGACATTCCTGCAGTCAGCATTCCAATTGCACGCTCTCTTGACATCTGTGGCGTTGTGTTGTGTGACATAACTGCACATTTTTAGTGTCCTTTTATTGTCCCCAGCACAATGTGCACCTGTGAAATGATCATGCTGTTTAATCAGCGGCTTGATATGCCACACCTGTCAGGTGGATGGATTATCTTGGCAAAGGAGAAAGAGAGAGACCCTGCTACCACGACCCTCTCCCGAAGGACCTGCACTGAGAGGACCTACATCCAGACCACAGCATCACCAGCCACACCCCAACCAGCTAAGACCACCCCTAGCAAACCCTGGCCATACCCTATATAGGTCCCCCCATATCAGACCTATGCCCTTTCTGCCAACCCCACGTCCCCTGCCCCTGTGGCAAGGACCTCAACATGACAGCAGGACATATGCCCAGGCCGTAAGCAGAGCAACAGGCCCAACCCCCACTATTACACCCGCCCAAGCTCCATCCTGCGACCTAAGAGGTATGTATCAGATCCTCAACATGCTCTGCTCACACCTACTGTGATGGCTTCGGCCTAAACCACACAAAAAAACAACACTAAACACTATGGAACAAAAAACTTTTACTATCTCATCCTGGAATATGCAAGGTCTGAGGTCATCTGCCTTTGGCCTAAAGAGCAGGAACCCAGACTTCATCAAAGAAATTGGAAATACAGACATTGTCATCCAACAAGAAACATGGCATAAATGTTGCCCTTTAAGTTACAGAGAGCTGGTAGTCCCATCCACCAAACTACCAGGTGTGGAACAGGGAAGAGACTCAGGGGGTATGCTAACTTGGTATAGAGCAGACCTAACCCACTCTATTAAATGAGTCAAAACAGGAACATTTTACATCTGGCTAGAAATTAATAAGAGAGAAATGTCCTCGTGTGCTACCTATATCCCCTCAATTGAATCCTCATACTTTAACGATGACAGCTTCTCCATCCCAGAGGGAGAGATCAACAATTTCCAGTCCCAGGGACATGTACTATTCTGTGGCGACCTAAATGCCAGAACTGGACAAGAACCTGACACCCTCAGCACACGGGGACAAACACCTACCTGGAGGTGACAGCATTCCCTCCGCCATATGCCCCCCTACACACAACTAAGACGACATAACCAACAAAAACAGATCACAACTCCTGCAGCTCTTTCGGATGCTGGGTATGTACATAGTCAATGGTAGGCTTCGAGGGGACTCCTACGGTAGGTACACCTATAGCTCATCTCTTGGCAGTAGTACTGTAGACTACTTTATCACTGACCTCAACCCAGAGTCTCTCAGAGCGTTCACAGTCAGTCCACTGACACCCCTATCAGATCACAGAAAAATCGCACTCTACTTGAACAGAGCTCTGCTCAATCGTGAGGCATCAAAGCCAAAGGAACTGAATCATTTTAAGAAATGCTATAGATGGAAGGAAAGTAGTGTGATTTTTTATTAGGCAACAACAAATTTCAATCCCTTCTAGACAATTCAATCCCTTCTAGGCAAATATTTCACTGTAATAGTGAAGGTGTAAACTTGGCAGTAGAAAACATAAACAGTATATTTGACCTCTCAGCTTCCCTATCAAATCTAAAAATGTCATGCCCACAACCTAAGAAAATTAATAACAATGACGAATGGTTTGAAGAATGCAAAAACCTAAGAAAGAAATGGAGAAACCTATCCAACAGAAAAAAACAGAGACCCAGAAAACCTGAGCCTATGCCTTCACTATGGTGAATCACTAAAACAATACAGAAATACACTACGGAAAAAGGAAGAGCCAGGGGGTGAGACAGGGATGCAGCTTAAGCCCCACCCTCTTCAACATATACAGTTGAAGTCAGAAGTTTACATACACTTAGGTTGGAATCATTAAAACTCATTGTTCAACCACTCCACAAATTTCTTGTTAACAAACTATAGTTTTGGCAAGTCAGTTAGGACATCTACTTTGTGCATGGCACAAGTAATTTTTCCAACAATTGTTTACAGACAGATTATTTGACTTATAATTCACTATATAACAATTCCAGTGGGTCAGAAGTTTACATGCATTAAATTGACTGTGCCTTTAAACAGTTTGGAAAATTCCAGAAAATGTCATGGCTTTAGAAGCATCTGATAGGCTAATTGACATCATTTGAGTCAATTGGAGGTGTACCTGTGGATGTATTTCAAGGCCTACCTTCAAACTCAGTGCCTCTTTACTTGACATCATGGGAAAATCAAAAGAAATCATACCGCTCAGGATGGAGGCGTGTTCTGTGTCCTAGAGATGAACATACTTTGGTGCAAAAAGTGCAAATCAATCCCAGAACAACAGCAAAGGACCTTGTGAAGATGCTGGAGGAAACAGGTATAAAAGTATCTATATCCACAGTAAAACGAGTCCTATATCGACATAACCTGAAAGGCCGCTCAGCAAGGAAGAAGCCACTGCTCCAAAACCGCCATAAAAAAGCCAGACTATGGTTTGCAACTGCACATGGGGACACAGATCGTACTTTTTTGAGAAATGTTCTCTGGTCTGATGAAACAAAAATAGAACTGTTTGGCCATAATGACCATCGTTATGTTTGGAGGAAAAAGGGGGAGACTTGCAAGCTGAAGAACACCATCCCAACCGTGAAGCACGGGGGTGGCAGCATCATGTTGTGGGGGTGTTTTGCTGCAGGAAGGACTGGTGCACTTCACAAAATAGATGGCATCCTGAGGCAGGAAAATTATGTGGATATATTGAAGCAACATCTCAAGACATCAATCAGGAAGTTAAAGCTTGGTCGCAAATGGGTCTTCCAAATGGACAATGACCCCAAGCATACTTCCAAAGTTGTGGCAAAATGGCTTAAGGACAACAAAGTCAAGGTATTGGAGTGGCCATCACAAAGCCCTGACCTCAATCCTATATAAAATGTGTGGGCAGAACTGAATAAGCGTGTGAGAGCAAGAAGGCCTACAAACCTGACTCAATTACACCAGCTTTGTCAGGAGGAATGGGCCAAAATTCACCCAACTTATTGTGGGAAGCTTGTGGAAGGCTACGCAAAATGTTTGACTCAAGTTAAACAGTTTAAAGGCAATGCTACCAAATGCTAATTGAGTGTATGTAAACTTCTGACCCACTGGGAATGTGATGAAAGAAATAAAAGCTGAAATAAATCATTCTCTCTTGTATTATTCTGACATTTCACATTCTTTAAATAAAGTGGTGATCCTAACTGACCTAAGACAGGGAATTTTTACTAGGAATAAATGTCAGGAATTGTGAAAAACTGAGTTTAAATGTATTTGGCTAAGGTGTATGTAAACTTCCGACTTCAACTGAATATCAACGAATTGGCTAGGGCACTAGAACAGTCTGCAGCACCCGGCCTTACTCTACTAAAATCTGAAGTCAAATGTCTACTATTTGCTGATGATCTGGTGCTTCTGTCCCCAACCAAGGAGGGCCTACAGCAGCACCTAGATCTTCTGCACAGATTCTGTCAGACCTGGGCCCTGACAGTAAATCTCTGTAAGACAAAAATAATGGTGTTCCAAAAAAGGTCCAGTTGCCAGGACCACGAATACAAATTCCATCTTGACACCGTTGCCCTAGAGCACACAAACTATACATACCTCGGCCTAAACATCAGCGCCGCAGGTAACTTCCACAAAGCTGTGAACGATCTGAGAGACAAGGCAAGAAGGGCCTTCTATGCCATCAAAAGGAACATAAAATTCGACATACCAATTAGGATCTGACTAAAAATAATTGAATCAGTTATAGAACCCATTGCCCTTTATGGTTGTGAGGTCTGGGGTCCGCTCTCCAAGCAAGAATTCACAAAATGGGACAAACACCAAATTGAGACTCTGCATGCAGAATTCTGCAAAACTATCCTCTGTGTACAACGTAAAACACCAAATAATGCATGAAGAGCAGAATTAGGCCTATACCCGCTAATGATCAAAATCCAGAAAAGGGCCGTTAAATTCTACAACCACCTAAAAGGAAGCGATTCCCAAACCTTCTATAACAAAGCCATCACCTACAGAGAAATGAACCTGGAGAAGAGCCCTCTAAGCACTGGTCCTGGGTGTCACGTTCTGTCCTTAGTTCCTTTTTTATGTCTTCATTTTAGTTTGGTCAGGGTGTGAGTTGGGGTGGGCATTCTATGTTGTTTTTCTATGTTTTGTTCTGTATGTTATATTTCTATGTGTTTGGCCTCATATGGTTCTCAATCAGAGGCAGGTGTCAGTCGTTGTCTCTGATTGGGAGCCATATTTAGGTAGCCTGTTTTTCATTGTGTTTTGTGGGTGATTGTTTTCCGTTTCTGTGTTTGCACCATTCGGGACTGTTTCGGTTTTCATTTTGATTCTCTTGGGGGGTTTTTTGTATTTTGTATTCTTTCTCATTAAAAGGATATTATGGATACATACCACGCTGCGTTCTGGTCCTCCTCTCCTTCCACCAACGAAAACCGTTACACTGGGGCTCTGTTCACAAACAGAGCCCCAGGACAGCAACACAATTAGACCCAACCAAATCATGAGAAAACAAAAAAGTATTACTTGACACATTGAAAAGAATTTACAAAACAACAGAGCAAACTAGAATGCAAATTGGCCCTAAACAGAGAGTACACAGTGGCAGAATACCTGACCACTGTGACTGATATTGAGAAAGGTTGCCAAAGGCAGACCTGGCTCTTAAGAGAAGACCGGCTATGTGCACACTGCACAACAAAATGAGCTGCACTTCCTAATAACCTCCTGCCAAATGTGTGACCATATTAGAGAAACATATTTCCCTCAGATTACACAGACCTACAAAGAATTGGAAAACAAATCCAATTTTGACAAACTCCCATATCTATTGGGTGAAATACCACAGTTTGCAATCACAGCAGCAAGATTTGTGACCTGTTGCCACGAGAGAGAGAGCACTCTCAAGCTCAGAGCAGGCTTGTTTGGAAAGAACCGTAAATATAATGACTTTATTCCATCTACATCACCTTAGTAAGGAAAATATGAATCTGTGCTTTTATCTTGCCTAGGTTTACTGTCTCTCTAAAAACAGGTATTTACAAGCCTGTTTCAAATGACAAGTTAATAAGGGGTAGGTGGAGAATTACCCCCCCCCCCCCCACTAAACAGAAGTAAACAGGTTGTACACTCTGACCCAGTTTGTAGAGACCAGTCAGTCTGGAAGTTGATAGAGGGGAGGATGGAACAATATCTGATTAAGGACAACTCCTACCTTCTACCCAATGCCATGGGAGGGCTATAGGGGAAAGGGACACAGTAGGGGTTGTTTTTGGACCTCTTCCCCAATGAAAGCATGACCTCAAGGCCATGTTATCTCAGCAGAGCTGGCTTTCCTCCAATGGTTGGTTTAGTTAACCCTTGTTTTAAATGTAGTCACAAACAATTCAGAGCAGAGGTCCAAGGCTTCCTTTCTGGGAATTCCATGTTTTCTGTTTTCCAGCCCACGTTCACAAGATGGGAGGAACACACACAGAGAAAAAACAAGACCCTAGTCACCTTTAGAGCCCCAGGTTACTTACTGTACGTTCTAGGATACGTGGCATCCTAAAATGGTCACTTCAACTTCAAATTTGTTGGGTTAAGTGAATCACTTGGCTTTTCTTATTTTCGGCCTAAGTCAATTTGTCTAATCATTGTTTGAAAATGTAAAATTTTTTCGTCAACATTATTTTACACTTTTTCTCCCCAATTGGTAGTTAGTCTTGTCCCATTACTGTTACGGTCTTGTCCCATTGTTGTCCCAACTCACCTATGGACTCGGGAGAGGCGAAGGTTGAGAGCCATGCGTCCTCCGAAACACGACCCTGCCAAGTCGCACTGCTTCTTGATACACTGCTCGCTTAACCCGGAAGCCAGCCGCACCAATACGTCAGAGGAAACACGGTCCAGCTGACGACCGAAGTCAGCTTGCAGGCGCCCAGCCCGCCACAAGGAGTCGCTAGACCGCAATGGGACAAGGAAATCCCGGCAGGCCAAACCCTCCCCTAACCCGGACGACGCTGGGCCAATTGTGCGCCGCCTCATGGGTCTCCCGGTCATGGCTGCCTGTGACACAGCCTGGGATCAAACCCAGGTCTGTAGTGATGCCTCAAGCACTGCGATGCAGCGCCACTCGGGAAGCCCTTTACTCAATATTATAAAGTAATCCATCTGTACAGTGTATATTTATGTGAAAGTCGCATAAATAAAGATGTCTGTTTTTTTAATCTGTTTTATCTGATGTTTTAAATATCATATCATTATGCTAGTGCAAGCAAGCAACCTCTACTGTTGTGCACCATTTATCCCTATACTCCACTAGATGGTGCAATGGTCCAGGGTTTTTATTTGTGTTCCTGTTGGGAAGCTAAATGAGTCACCGAAGATTCTAGAACATTACAACGTCTCGGAAAGCTTACGCAATTCCATCCATAGACCAATGTCTTCTCAGGAGAGATGAAACGGACACGAGAGACCAAGACATTCAAATAAGGACAATGGATATGAAAATATTTACTATTTTTCCCAAACGTTCTCTTCCCACGAAGGTGACAGGGTCCAAATGAGAATCCTTTCCCCTCATAAGAGTATGGGCTAGGTGGCTACATGTAAACATACTCGTGCAGTGAAACATATGTTGTAAAATGACGTGAAGAATCAAATTGATGATGAATGTTTCAGTTTTAAGATCCCATACCACAGATGGTAGAAGGATCAGCTTGTGAGCTCTGGGGTTTTTCATAACAGAAACAGTTAAGAGGGACTTGACTTGAGCATGTTTTGGTCGTTGTTGCGTTGATGAACGGCCTGTCATTTGTCTGGTTGACAGTCAGTTATAGACACACTATGTACAGATATCGCTTCCTGTTTTGTGAGCCACACATCCTTCTTCCACATCCTTCTCTTTTGTTTTCTTTAATTTGTTTTCATAATGACAACCTTTTCACATGCACCCACTGAAGCAGCTGACAAGGGCATGTGTTTCGTTGCTCGATTGAGGGGCCCAGCCAGAAGTGACACTAAAATTTTTACATTTATTAGGCACATTTTTTGTTGTTGACAGATTTCGTTTTTACAGTATTGTATGTTAAGTACACTAGGCTACTATTATTAGGATCGTTTATATACCTACAGAATGCTTAATAATTGGTGTGCTGGATAACATTTAGTAAGAGTGATGTAAAAAGTAATCTTTTAGTTGAATGTCATCATCTACTTTATCTATGTCTGTGTGTTGTGTTGACTTGCAAATTACTCTAGGTACATATGTTTATTTCAAATAAACAGCCTTATTTATTATTTTGGGATTAACAAACCCCAGATAAACCCCAGGGGGTGTTTGCCTAATTACCCACATTTCTCAACATTGTAATGAAACCAATAAATAGGCTTTTACTCTTTGTTTGAGATGGTACGATCCCTATATGTATATGTGTATATATATGTATGTATGTGTGTGTATATATATATATATGAGGGGGAGTATTAGCACACTGGCTCCCCCCTTCCTCTCCCTCACGTGTCTGCAGTGAGCTGCGCGTGCTGCTACTGCTCTCCAGTGGGATTGATCCGGCAGCTGTGGGTTTTAATCGGTGCCTCGTCTCCTTCAAGTCATCATCGTCAAGGTCGAGGGGCTGAGCAATGCTATTCAGTAGTGTCACAGTCAGACACACACGCACAGTCTGTCACACTTACGCAAGCGGTGGAATTCAAGTTATCATTGAAGAATGAGATCACTCAAGAACGTGTTCCTTGCCTGCCTGCCTGCCTGCCTGCCTGACATTGTTAGGTTGAATTGTCTCTTATCCCCATTTCTGACAGAAGATTTGGTATGTTCCCGGTAAAAAATACAAGGCAATATTTATATGAGCCCCTTTTCAAACAGCCCCCTATTTACCACTAATTTGCAGGTATAACCCTTTTATACATACAGTTGGATTCTGAAGTTTACATACACTTAGGTTGGAGTCATTAAAACTTGTTTTTCATCCACTCCACAAATTTCTTGTTAACAAACTATAGTTTTGGCAAGTCGGTTAGGACATCTACTTTGTGCATGACACAAGTCATTTTTTCAACAATTGTTTACAGACAGATTATTTCACTTATACACAAGTTTACACAAGTCAATTGACTGTGCCTTTAAACAGCTTGAAAAATTCCAGAAAATGAAAGCTTCTGATTGACATCATTTGAGTCAATTGGATGTGTACCTGTGGATGTATTTCAAGGCCTACCTTCAAACTCAGTGTTTCTTTGCTTGACATCATAGAAAAATCAAAAGAAATCAGCCAAGACCTCAGAAAAAAATTGTAGACTTCCACAAGGGAGGTCCACGCACCTGTCATAACGCTCAGGAAGGAGACTCATTCTGTCTACCAGAGATAAACTACTTTGGTGTGAAAAGTGCAAATCAATCCCAGAACAACAGCAAAGGACCTTGTGAAGATGCTGGAGGCAACCAGTACAAAAGTATCTATATCCACAGGAAAACTAATCCTATATCGACATAACCTGAAAGGTCACTCAACAAGGAAGAAGCCACTGCTCCAAAACCACTATAAAAAAGCCAGACTACGGTTTGCAACTGCACTTGGGGACAAAGATCGTACTTTGTCCTCTGGTCTGATGAAACAAAAATAGAACTGTTTGGCCATAATGACCATTGTTATGTTTGGGGGAGACCTACAAACCTGACTCTGTTACACCAGCTCTGTCAGGAGGAATTGGCCAAAATTCACCCAGCTTATTGTGGGAAGCTTGTGGCAGGCTACCCGAAACGTTTGACCCAAGTTAAACAATTTCAAGCCAATGCTACCAAATACTAATTGAGTGTATGTAAACTTCTGACCCACTGGGAATGTGATGAAAGAAATGAAAGCTGAAATAAATAATTCGCTCTACTATTATTCTGACATTTCACATTCTTAAAATAAAGTGGTGATCCTAACTGACCTAAAACAGGGAAGTCTCATAGCAAAGGGGGTCTGAATACTTATGTAAATAAGGTATTTGTTTTTGTCTAAAAACCAGATTTTGCTTTGTCATTATCAGTGGTGTAAAGTACTTAAGTAAAAATACTTTAAAGTACTACTTAAGTTGTTTTTTGGTGTATCTGTACTTCACTATTTATATTTTTGACAACTTTTGCTGTATTTTCACTACATTCCTAAATACAATGATGTACTTTTTACTCCGTACATTTTTCCCTGACACCCAAAAGTACTCGTTACATTTTGAATGCTTAGCAGGACCAAAAATTGTCCAGTTTGCACACTTATCAAGAGAACATCCCTGGTCATCCCTACTGCCTCCGATCTGGCAGACTCACTAAACACAAATGCATTGTTTTTAAATGATGTCTGAGTGTTGGAGTGTGACCCTGGCTATCCGTAAGTAAAAATAATATTGTGCCATCTGTTTTGCTTAAAATAAGGATTTTTAAATTATGTGTACTTTTACTTTTGATACTTAAGTATATTTTAGCAACTACATTTACTTTTGATACTTAAGTATATTTAAAACCAGATACTTTAAAACTTTTACTCAAGTAGTATTTTACTGGGTGACTTTTACTTGAGTCATTTTCTATTAAGGTATCTTTACTTTTACTCAAGTATGAAAATTTAGTATTTTTCCACCACCAGTCATTATGGGGTATTGTATGTAGATTGATATTTTTTATTTAGAATAAAGCTGTATCGTAACAAAATGTGGAAAAAGTTAAGGGGTCAGAATTCTTTCCGAATGCACCTGAGATTTATATTCAACCTATATTGAGGCTTGGTTCATTGTCAGACTAATTTCATACTAGGGATTGAATTACATACATACATATTACATACATACGTAGCTTGGTGCTCTAAAAATAGGGCGTAGTTTTTCGAGCATCTATAGGGATGCCCGTGTTAATATTACAGTGGGTGAAGAGGTGTCCATGGTGCCAACCAATATACCCCCAGCAATCTTGTAATTGAAACCCTGTTTGTTACTAAAATAGGTCTTTCATACATCCATCGTCAGCCTCTGAATCTGACTACTTCAAAGGGTCTGCTTGACATAGACTGGGTGATCCCTTTGGGAACCGAATGAACGCTCAGTCTTTAAGTATAATTTTTTTATACAGTGCATTTCATACCATCTTTTTATGCAATAAAATGTTAAACACATCTGCTAGGGACCAGGAGTTTTTCCTGAGCATGTGACCCAACCAGGAAAACTCTAGCCCCTATAGTACAGCCTTTAACTATGGCCTAGAGCTTTTCCTGATCAGGTCACATAGTCAGAAAACCCCCTGGCCCTAACTATGGGAGAAGTGAGTACATTCCGACCAGAGACCTCAGTGGTTCATAACCGGTAGTTTTTCATGTTCTCAGCACAAAGTTAGTGAAGTGAAACATGCAGTTATGCGCAGTCAGCAGAGCGGCGGCAGTGTTGGTCAGGGGCCCATGTTGCGACAGCGATAGCCTACACTCCAACACACTGGGGTAGAAGAAACAACAGCAACTGTCTGTTAGACAAAACATCAACTGAAAGAGAAACGTTTTCAAGGCCAAGCAGATATATAGTCATGAAAAACAGAGGGGGCAACCACCACTCTGACCATGAAAGAGATAAAGAGAGAGGGAACAGTGTTGTAGCCAGCTGTTGGGGTTTAATGGGCCTTTATGTGACAATGGGCTACAGATGGTTGGTTGGTCAGCAGGCACGAGACACAGACAGGCAGGCAGAACACACAGTTGAAGTCGGAAGTTTACATACACTTAGGTTGGAGTCATTAAAACTCGTTTTTCAACCACTCCACAAATTTCTTGTTAACAAACTATAGTTTTGGCAAGTCGGTTAGGACATCTACTTTGTGCATGACACAAGTAATTTTCCCAACAATTGTTTACTGACAGATTATTTCACTTATAATTCACTGTATCACAATTCCAGTGGGTCAGAAGTTTACATACACTAAGTTGACTGTGCCTTTAAACAACTTGGAAAATTCCAGAAAATGATGTCATGGCTTTAGAAGCTTTTGATAGGCTAATTGAAATAATTTGAGTCAATTGGAGGTGTACCTGTGGATGTATTTCAAGGCCTACCTTCAAACTCAGTGCCTCTTTGCTTGACATCATGGGAAAATCAAAAGAAATCAGCCAAGACCTCAGAAAACAAATTGTAGACCCCCACAAGTCTGGTTCATCCTTGGGATACATTTCCAAACGCCTAAAGGTACCACGTTCATCTGTACAAACAATAGTACGCAAGTATAAACACCATGGGACCACACAGCCGTCATACCGCTCAGGAAGGCGACGCGTTCTGTCTCCTAGAGATGAACGTACTTTGGTGCGGAAAGTGCAAATCAATCCCAGAACAACAGCAAAGGACCTTGTGAAGATGCTGGAGGAAACAGGTACAAAAGTTTCTATATCCACAGGAAAACGAGTCCTGTATTGACATAACCTGAAAGGCTGCTCAGCAAGGAAGAAGCCACTGCTCCAAAACCTCCATAAAAAAGCCAGACTACAGTTTGCAACTGCACATGGGGACAAATATCGTACGTTTTGGAAAAATGCCTCTGGTCTGATGAAACAAAAATAGAACTGCTTGGCCATAATGACCATCGTTATGTTTGGAGGAAAAAGCGGGAGACTTGCAAGCCGAAGAACACCATCCAAACCGTGAAGCACGGGGTGGCAGCATCATGTTGTAGGGCTGCTTTGCTGCAGGAGGGACTGGTGCACTTCACAAAATAGATGGCATCATGAGGCAGGAAAATTATGTGGATATATTGAAGCAACATCTCAAGACATCAATCAGGAAGTTAAAGCTTGGTCGCAAATGGGTCTTCCAAATGAACAATGACCCCAAGTATACTTCCAAAGTTGTGGCAAAATGGCTTATTGACAGCAATGTCAAGGTATTGGAGTGGCCATCACAAAGCCCTGACCTCAATTCCATAGATAATTTGTGCGCAGGTCTGAAAAAGCGTAGGCGAGCAAGGAGGCCTACAAACCTGACTCAGTTACACCAGCTCTGTCAGGAGGAATGGGCCAAAATTCACCCAACTTATTGTGGGAAGCTTATGGAAGGCTAACTGAAACATTTGACCCAAGTTAAACAATTTAAAGGCAATGCTACCAAATGCTAATTGAGTGTATGTAAACTTCTGACCCACTGGGAATGTGATGAAAGAAATGAAAGCTGAAATAAATCATTCTCTCTACTATTATTCTGACATTTCACATTCTAGGATTAAATGTCAGGAATTGTGGAAAAACTGAGTTTAAATGTATTTGTCTAAGGTGTATGTAAACTTCCGACTTCAACTGTATGTGGTAGGGTATCACATTTCAATGGGGAGGATAATGACATGTATGTTGCTGTCAATTGTTTTTGGCCTATTTGTGAAAATCCACATTCTCATACAAAATGCTCATACTTTTACCGTTTTGTTTTCCAGAATTAAAGTAACTAATATAGTATCCTTCCATAAGCGTATATTTGATAAGGTATATTAATTTAACTATTTCCTCTAATAGCCCCTTGTAAATCAATGAATTCTACTGAGCGTTTAACCAAGAAGGATAAAAAAAATAAAAAATTTACACAGTAAGTATTAAACAGCTTCAATAAGAGATTTAAATGCAGCTCATAGCTCCTAATCTTTCTTGTTAGAATTGCCAACCACATCAATAGGAGGCTTGTAATGCCCTTTGTAAATAAGTCTTCTAGTGCAATGTAACGTACTACTTGGCGTAAACTATCAACATGTTGGACAACATAATAAATATAGGTTTCCAATTCCCAAACTGCACTAATGACAAACACCCCCATAACAACTTTATCAACTTACAGCTTATCAACTTATCAACCTAGCACAACTTACAGTTAGTGCTAGGTGAGACAAACACATATCAGTCCTAGGAAGTACATTTCCCCCCCAATAAAGCAGCTATCAGTATGAATGTTGATGCAAGAAAGGCAAGGGTGCACGTTTTTTTTTTCCCGGGGTGGGGGGGTGATGTGGGATTAATCAACATAATCCTAACGAGTGTGAAAGTCTAACATTTTAACGCACCACCAACCAAATAACTTAGTGCTGATGGGACATAGTGAAGGTGCTTAGTAAATACTGAGTCATTGGTTCTATAGACGTCAGCTCTCATGACACAGACCACATAGCATGTGATACTTCAGTCTACAGATGATTCATGTTCTTCTGCTGAGGTAGAGGTTTTCCCTAGTAGATCCGGTTTTCCCTAGTGGATCCGGTTTTCCCTAGTGGATCCGGTTTTCCCTAGTGGATCCGGTTTTCCCTAGTGGATCGATTTATTATTTATTTTATTTACATATTTTTTTCTCCCTAGTAGACCTTATTTTTTTCCCTTGAAGACCCTAGTTTTTCCCTAGGAGATCCAGTTACTTTTTCCGTATAGAGTTTTTCTCTAGTACAGGAAGCTTACCTTCTAAAAAAAAATGCTGGGTTGTTTGGTTGACCCAACTGCTGGGTTGCAGGTGTTGGGTCACTTAGTTGGGTTGTTTTCTTCAAAACCTTTGGGGTTATTGATGCTGGGTGATTTGAGATACCACCCAGCAGGTCAGCATAGAAGGCTAGATCCGTGGCTTAGTTGGGGCATGGCTTTCACATCGCGTTTTTGGGCCACCCATGAGAGGAAATGTCATTCCGATGAATCTGTTCTGTTTTATTGTTTTCACATGTTAGGGTCAAACACGGACACTTTTTGGGCTTTAAAGAGGCATACACACGTGTATGAGTTCCACAAGAGCCTATGCGTATCGCAGTGTTGGTATATGTAGATAATACACATCTCAACATTGTCTCTGGCTGGGTCAACTGGCTGGGTCAACTGGCTGGGTCCAAAAAACCCAGCGTGTGTTCTGTCCAATATTTAGCCAGTGCTGCGTTACCAAATAATCCAAATTGGGTTGTTTTTAACCCAGCATGTTTTAGTGTGGCTACATACCAGGGCCATATATCTTCATATAGATCCATATACTGTAGCTATCTATATATATTGCTCTGGCCTCAGTGGTTTGACTAGCTCGGCATCTTCCAGATAATCTAGATGATTCTACACGTACACCACCCTGTCCTGAAATATGCATGGTAATAGCTTAGTCATTAGGGCATCCATTTAATACCCTCAACCCTAAAATGCAATCTTCACTTGAAGGAAATGTTTTTCTTTCTTTTAACAAAAATATGTATTGGGAGGAACGTGGTTTATGTTATAGATCATCTGTATAATAATGTTATATTTTTTACCCCATTTTGATGGTATCCAATTGGTAGGTACAGTCTTGTCCCATCGCTGCAACTCCCGTACAGGTGGTTGGTGCGGCTGGCTTCCGGGTTAAGCAGGTGTTGTGTCAAGAAGCAGTGCGGCTTGGCTATGATGTGTTTCGTAAGGACGCACGGCTCTCGACCTTCGCCTCTCCCGAGTCCGTACGGGAGTTGCACGAAATTGTCGGAGGAAACACCGTACACCTGGCGACCGGCGTGCACTGTGCCCGGCCCGCCACAGGAGTCGCTAGTGCGCGATGGGACAAGAACCTCCCTGCCGGCCAAACCCTCCCCTAACCCAGACGACGCTGGGCCAATTGTGTGCTACCCCATGGGTCGCCCGGCTGCGACAGAGCACGGACTCGAACCAGGATCTCTAGTGGCACAGCTAGCACTGCGATGCAGTGCTTTAGACTACTGCGCCACTCGGGAGGCCAATAATATTATGTTTAAAGGTGCAATATGCAGAAATAATTCACCTAATTTCAGTTTGTGACAAAACAAGCAAGTATAGTGTAGAGATTCATTGTACCGTTTAAACTGCTGTGAAATCTGGCACCCCAATGGTGGAACAAACTCCCTCACGACGCCAGGTCAGCGGAGTCAATCACCACCTTCCGGAGACACCTGAAACCCCACCTCTTTAAGGAATACCTAGGATAGGATAAAGTAATCCTTCTAGCCCCCCCCCCCCCTTAAAAGAGTTAGATGCACTATTGTAAAGTGGTTGTTCCACTGGATATCATAAGGTGAATGCACCAATTTGTAAGTCGCTCTGGATAAGAGCGTCTGCTAAATGACTTAAATGTAAATGTAAATGTAAATCTACTTTCCATAATCAAAAATATTGTATTTTGAGCTGTTAAACAAAACCAAAAGTAAAAGATGCAAAAACATAGAAATAGCGGCCATAGAACAGATCTACCGCTTCTTGTACTTGGTTTCAATGAGAATGACATCTATAACTCACTTTTCTATATCAATTTGGTCCGGTCCTCCAAAAAGTGACATTGCAGCATTAAGTGCAGTAAATCACATATGACCATGTTCTTAAAAATATTACCCTAAAACCAAGTAGCCATCGTGGTTATTCTGCTGTTTCGAGCCATAATTTTCTCCTCCACAGCCCAATGACATCATTCCCCTTTCACCTAGTTTCACCTAGTTCCTGCCGTCTGCGAAGCGAGGTTACTATCGGTCAAAGCTGCTTTTCATGCGGAGTGGAGAGCAGGGCGGATGTTTCTCTTCTGTAGCGTTTCTTTTCGATAAGATGCAATGATTTCGAACATTTTGTGTTTAGCTTCATTATGTTTTCGTCAACATTCTTACATTAATAGATTATATTTCTATGGTTATATTTATCTGATAAACGATGTGTGATGAAAGGGAATTGTTCTGATCATCGATGGCTGGTTTTGAATGAAAAATGTCAGACAGAGAGAAAGGAATGAGTGATGCATATTTTGAGACAAGAATGGACACTTTTACAGGTCCAGGAGGGTAATTAGTTTATTTCATAATTACAGGGCACGGTACACATAAAAATGTACCATTATCAGTTCTATATATAGCCAACTATTTATTACCTTGTAACCCCCCCTTCTTTTCTCGCTCACTCCGAGGTTACTATAGGACAAACCATCCTCCTCCGCGAATCAACTGTGCTGCCTACATTGCATACTGGCAGGCAGGCAGGCAGGCGTGCCTTTGTTTTCAACACAGCTGTGTTTCTGTATTCTTTAACACGTACTTTTCAGATAATGGGGACGTGCAGGCAGTCTCTGTTCCCATTGTATCGTGGTCTTCTTGACGCACCGTCATTGAGGTTAGCTTGCTATAGGTAATGGCTTTTGAGAAGTTGCCTAGGCATTTAGGAAATTGAGGAAGCGCAATCTTGATTTGAGATGGTGTTGCCAAATTATGAAACTCATTGCAGATTGAGGCAATGTCAATTGTGCAAAACACAAGTAGACGACCCAAGTTATTAATTTCAATGGTCAACATTTTCTGTGGCAAATTTCATTTCACACACGATTTCATTTGATGAGTGAATTTTCATCATTCAACATGATGGTCATTATGCTCATGTTCATCGTGTGTTTGATATTTTGAATAATTCATTATCATATTTAGAAAGATCCTTTTGACTGCAGCTTCCTCTGAATCTGGTTCTCTGCTCTAGACCAAGTATCCCCCTCTATTGACCACCACATAACTGCTCGCTCTTAAAAGGGCAACGCCACTGTGTGCTCCCCCAATGAAATATGGACTTTAATTCAATCAACCCCACATTGCGGTAAATGGCATCTCTTCCTCCTACGACTAAATATGTTTTGTGGTTCTGTAATAATAGACTACTGTCGTGATGTAGTGGTAAAAAAAACATTTGCTGGGTAAACTCTGATCACCGGTTGCGAAAAAAACGAGTTAAACTCCAAATACATTCAATGCGTTTTTTCGCAAAAGGAAGGTAAACTGTCGTGCAAAAAAAGTGTGTTAACTCCGTGTACTTGTTAACCCTCCACTACTCCACTGGCTATTATAGCTTATATAAGAGTGTATGTGTGCACGCACACAAGCCATATTTTGTAAACAAATGGCCTACACTTTGCATAAGCATGCCCTTACAAAAATAATTGCAGTCAGAGTGCAGTATAACTGCAGTCAGAGTGCAGTATGCTGCAAATAATGCATCCAAAACAACACCGTTTTTACTGCAGTAATTTTACAGTGTAAGTGCAGTTATAGTGCACTACAACTGCATTTCAACTACAGTTATTCAATTACTGTGGCCAAAATACCGCAGTCAACTGCTGTTTCAATTGAATTCCAGCCTATGCCTAATTTTAAACAATGGAACAAACAATTAAGTCTATGGATCACTTGTATGAGCCAGAACTAAATAGTCAATGCTTTAACCTTGACAATGAAGTTTCACTGTCAGAAAACCCTATAGCATACTTCCTCTGTTTTGCTAATGCTTTGCATTCAAGTTGTTGCAGGTGTAGGTTTCTATAAGTAGCCTACTGCTGTTTAACAGAAAGACTAATCTCTCATGGACAGATGTATTGAGTCGCTGACGTAGTTACACGAGATTGTGGTTCTTGGTTGCAGAAATGTACAGAAAGACAACCAGATCTCACAGCAAGGTTCTGCTTTGAGACAGTTGAATGATCAGGCACTCGCAGATAGGCTTTTTACATCAAAAGAGGGTTAGCTAGCTATCCCAACTCATTCGCTCATTCTCTTCCACCACTAGTCTAGCACCACACTGTGCTAGCCACAACAGCTATTGTGTCCCATGCACTGGAAAATTAAAAGCACTTGACAACTACTCACACTTTTTGCATCCCAAATGGCACCCTATTTATTTTATAGTACACTACTTTTGTGTACCAGGGCCCATAGGAGGGGAAAGGATGCCATTGGGATGCACACACTCTCAACCGGTCAACCAGGACATGCTTTTCTCAACAGACTGTTTTAGGCCCATTCCACAATTTTAAAGTTATGAGGTTAGACAGTTGAACTAAAACCATGAGGCATTTATACGCAGAAAATTCTCCAGTGTTGAATCAACATTGACAGTGTTACATTTAGCAATCGGCCAGTGTGTATATGGGCCCACACTTTAAGTGTTAAATTAACACTGTGCTTAGTGCTGACGCCGTTACACTTTGTCAATGTGAGGGAATTAACACTTTTAGTGTTATGCAATAACACCTCATATAGTATTTTTAACATGAGGAAGGGATCATCAACTAGATTCAGCCGGGGGCCGATTATTATTACACTGGGCGGCAGATAGCCTAGTGGTTAGAGCGTTGGACTAGTTACCGAAGTTTGTCGTTCTGCCCCTGAACAAGGCAGTTAACCCACTGTTCCGAGGCCATCATTGAAAATAAGAATTTACCTTACCTTAAAGGAGACTACATACACCATTTAAACTGGAACAACCATTTCAGTAACGGGTGCAATACATCTAACTGATTTGATTAGTTTAGAAAAATTATGTTGTGCATCTTTGTGTTGCATGTGATTAATCAATCAATAAATGTACATGCAAAAACAATTTTAAAAAACTACCTGCAGTAGAGCATGCTGGGAAATATGATAATGATGGGTGTGGTTTTGATGGAGATCTTTTACTCTCCACAGAGTAAAACTGACACAATCACATTCTCAAACACAACTCTGGTTATTAACACCAACACTGGGGTTATTTTACACTATTTGAGAGTTACATTAACTCTGTATGGGTTAAATTAACACCTGAATCAACACTAGAAATGTTACACTGGAAAATCAACATGAGGTAACACTGGCCGATTTGCTGTGTAAGTGATATTCATCAAGAATCAATGGGTAGCATCAGTCATTTAAATGCATTTTTTGTTTTTTTTTACAAATAACACAGAGTGGGCCTTTAATGTCATCAACTTGAACATCATCAAGTCAATTGAGCTTTGTGAGGATAAATATTGAGCCGTTTTCAATACAGTTGTCTCTCTTAATCAGGATCCTCCTTTATCCTTATTGTTTGAGCTAAATGAATCCTATTTCTTGATGGATTATGTATCTAATCTCTCCTAACTGCTGTCTAATTGAAACGCACCCCCTACTGTGTGATAGTGTCCTACTACCCCTTTAGGAAAAAAGGAAGACTTTTTGTAAACTGTCTTCAAGGTACAGTAGATCAGTGGAGGCTGATGAGGGGAGTACGGCTTATAATAATGGCCGGAACGGAGCGAATGGAATGGCATGTGCTTGATGTATTTGATACCATTCCACTCCAGCCATTACCACAAGCCCGTCCTCCTCAATGAAGGTGCCACCAACCTCCTGTGCAGTAAATGAGTATAGAAACAGTAATCTACACTTAAAAATATATTTAGATATACATAAAGATACAGTAACGATTCACCATCTTACAGTAAAGATTCACCAACATACAGTAAAAATTCACCATCTTACAGTAAAGATTCACCATATTACAGTAAAGGTACAGTAAAGCTACAAAGATAGGCTACTGTAAGGAACAGCCTTTGTGTTCCCCTCAAAAGGACTTAAGTCAACAAATGAAGACCTTAAGGGTTCATGAACTCTATGGTCCATATTGTATATTGGATGTGAATACGAGAGTATAAACTCAGCAAAAAAAGAAAGACCTCTCACTGTCAACTGCGTTTATTTTCAGCAAACTTCTTAACGTGTAAATATTTGTTTGAACGTAACAAGATTCAACAACTGAGCCATAAACTGAACAAGTTCCACAGACAGGTGACTAACAGAAATGGAATAATGTGTCTCTGAACAAAGGGGTGGGGTCAAAATCAAAAGTAACAGTCAGTTGCTGTGGCACCTGCAAGTTCTTGGACATTTCTGGGGGGAATGGCCCAAGCCCTCACCCTCCGATCCAACAGGCCTCAGACGTTCTCAATGGGATTGAGATCCGGGCTCTTCGCTGGCCATGGCAGAACACTGACATTCCTGTCTTGCAGGAAATCACACACAGAATGAGCAGTATGGCTGGTGGCATTGTCATGCTGCAGGGTCATGTCAGGATGAGCCTGCAGGAAGGGTACCACATGAGGAAGGAGGATGTCTTCCTTGTAACGCACAGCTTTGAGATTGCCTGCAATGACAACAAGCTCAGTTCGGTGATGCTGTGACACACCGCCCCAGACCATGACGGACCCTTCACCTCCAAATCAATCCCGTTCCAGAGTACAGGCCTCGGTGTAACGCTCATTCCTTCGACGATAAACGCGAATCGGACCATCACCCCTGGTGAGACAAAACCGCGACACGTCAGTGAAGAGCACTTTTTGCCAGTCCTGTCTGGTCCAGCGACGGTGGGTTTGTGCCCAAAGGCGACGTTGTTGCCGGTGATGTCTGGTGAGGACCTGCCTTACAACAGGCCTACAAGCCCTCAGTCCAACCTCTCAGTCTGAGCACTGATGGAGGGATTGTGCATTCCTGGTGTAACCCGAGCAGTTGTTGTTGCCATCCTGTACCTGTCCCGCAGGTGTGATGTTCGAGGGTGTACCAATCCTGTGCAGGTGTTGTTACACGTGATCTGCCACTGCGAGGACGATCAGCTGTCCGTCCTGTCTCCCTGAAGCGCTGTCTTAGGCATCTCACTGTACGGACATTGCAATTTATTGCCCTGAAAAACATCTGCAGTCCTCATGCCTCCTTGCAGCATGCCTAAGGCACGTTCATGCAGATGAGCAGGGACCATGGACATCTTTCTTTTGGTGTTTTTCAGAGTCAGTAGAAAGGCCTCTTTAGTGTCCTAAGTTTTCATAACTGTGAACTTAATTTCCTACTGTCTGTAAGCTGTTAGTGTCTTAACGACCGTTCCACAGGTGCATGTTCATTAATTGTTTATGGTTCATTGAACAAGCAGTGTTTAAACCCTTTACAATGAAAATCTGTGAAGTTATTTGTATTTTTTACGAATGATCTTTGAAAGACAGGGTCCTGAAAAAGGGCTGTTTCTTTTTTTGCTGAGTTTGTGTATGTAAGACTGTATTACAGTAAGACTAAACCTAAGAGACTAGACAAGCTATATAAAGATTGAACACCAGATGGTCGATCCCTTTGCAGAGAGATGCAACCATGTCCTTGCACCCATCCTCTAAAGACAAAGACACAAACCAATTAGGATTACTCTACTCAACAATCTGTGATACGTCTTCAACATTCAACTTGTGCCTAGCCTCCGAGTGTATTTTCTCCTGTAGCCTAGTTGATTTACATTTGATATTGGCCCTAGTCATCAAATCAAATGTGATTTGTCACATATACGTGATTAGCAGATGTTATTTGCGGTTGTAGCTTGTGCTTGTGCTTCTAGCTCCGACAGTGCAATGATATCGAACAAGTAATATCTATCAAATTACACAACATATACACACAAATCTAAGTTGGAATTGATTAAGACTATATACATATGGATGAGCGATGTCAGAGCGGAACGGACTAAGATACAGTAGAATGGTATAGAATACAGTATATACATATGAGATGAGTAATTCAAGATATGTAAACATTATTAAGTGAATGAGATACTGTAGAATAGTATAGAAAACAGTATATACATATGAGATGAGTAATGCCAGACATGTAAACATTAAGTGACTAAGATACAGTATATACATATGAGATGAGTAATGCAAGATATGTAAAACATTATTAAGTGACGAAGATACCGTAGAATAGTATAGAATACAGTATAGACATATGAGATGGGTAATGCCAGATATGTAAACATTAAAGTGACTAGTGTTACATTCCTTAAAGTGGCCAGTGATTTCTAGTCTATGCCTATAGGCAGCAGCCTCTAATGTGCTAGTGATGGCTGTTTAACAGTCTGATGGCCTTGAAATAGAATCTGTTTTTCAGTCTCTCGGTCCCAGCTTTGATGCACCTGTACTGACCTGGCCTTCTGGATGATAGCGGGGTGAACAGGCAGTGGCTCGGGTGGTTGATGTCCTTGATGATCTTTTTGGCCTTCCTGTGCTGTAGGTGTACTGGAGGGCAGGTAGTTTGCCCCCGGTAATGCGTTGGGCAGACCGCACCACCCTCTGGAGAGCCTTGCTGTTGTGGGCGGTGCAGTTGCCATACCAGGCGGTGATACAGCCCGACAGGATGCTTTCAATTGTGCATCTGTAAAAGTTTGTGAGGGTTTTAGTTGACAAGCCAAATTTCTTTAGCCTCCTGTCTGTGTGGGTGGTCCATTTCAGTTTGTCAGTGATGTGTACGCCAAGGAACTTGAAGCTTTCCACCTTCTCCACTGCAGTCCCATCAATGTAGATATGGGGGTGCACCCTCTGCTGTTTCCTGAAGCCCTGAATGCAGCTCGTTGGACAGTATTCTGTAGTTAGTTAACCACTGAACCTGGTCATCAAGCTTGTGTGTCTAGTTATTGTTTAGTCAAAGTCACTGAGGTGGAATGGTCTTTGGGCCAATAAATATCAATATGCTCTGACAGACTCTAAATGTGCGTTAAATCTGAAGTTCAAACACTTATAGAATTCTATTTCAAAAGGATAAAACAGAATTCTATTTTTGTAAAGTGTGTGAACTGATATGCCTTCAGATCGAACCTACATTTAGAGTCTGTCATAGAATGCTGGCATTTATTGGACTCGGTTATGTCCCCAATGGCCACCGACAAGTCTGAGCACTTGTTTTCAACCAAAAAATGTGGCTATTATACAGATATGACAATTACACAATCATAAAATGATTGTATACATTGCATGGACGGATTCAATACCGAAATAAATATGTATAGGGCGCCGTAGTCCTCTTAAGAGCTGTTTTTTTACTCTGCACGTGCGTCCCGTTTAAGGCGACAGCAACACAACCAGCCTTGGATCCTTTTGACCGCGAGTTACCTTTCCTCTTCTGAAAGCGGCTGCATTGGCTGCCCCTATAAAAGCTTGGAGGAGAAAAAAAGCAGTTCTGTTAGAACCAGATACAGAGCGGCGAAGACAATAACGGTCGTGAAAAGGCGAATACAAAAACGTCCATTTGACCTTTTTCCAATTCAAGGAATTACATTTGATGAACATTGAAGAATTGGAATTTCGCAGCATTAGGGGAAAAGGTCGGTTGTTTTTATTTGTTCGTTTTTGTTGTTTCTTTGTTAAGTTGCTCTGTGGGTGATATGCATTGTGTCATGCAACATCCTAAAGGAACTTTATTATTTGATATGTACAGAACGGATGTATATGGTTGCGCATGTTTGATTCAGTCTGTAAATCTTTTCAAAACAAAAGCGCATCTTTGCCTCCGCGCCTGTATAGTACGCGGCATTGTTCACAACAATCAACACATGATTTACAGTGTTCATCCTTAATCAAATGTATTGAATAACGTGTGCATTTATGAGGTTTTGGTAGGATGGGTAAGATGACAAACTGTGTGGGTAGTGTATTTGATGTCCTTTATCGCAAATTACCGTATTGTGCTTGATGAACACAGTGTATGGGCTACAGCATCTGCTGCTGTTCATTGTATGGAAGAGTCTGCGCTGCGCTGAATGACCGAGAGTAACCCCTTCCTCTTGAAACAATGAAACATCCAGCATGAAGTTCTGAAAGGATTTCGATAATTATATTGCACTGATACGGTTGACATTCGATTACAATGAAAGAATGTAACGTCTTAGATTGTGAAATTATGTTTTTATTGTGAAATTATGTTTGTATTGTTTTAATAAATGTTTGTTTCTGATTCATTGATGCAGGCATGAGGTTGTAGTTATGGAAGGAGATGTTTACCAAGCTGATTTTCAATTGTGTTTTTTTGTCGATCCATCGTTGACCATAGCGGTTGTCATATTGTTATTCATTCGTTGTTGGGTTTTTTTCATAGCCTGTTTCATCAAAGCATTGCTTAATTTTGTTCTTAGCCTTTGTAAGATGTTCATATTCTGAATGATTTTTGCTATGTTTTGAGACCGTAGTTGAAAAAATAACAGGCTAAGCTTCCATTGGATAAAGAAATATGATCATCATATGGATATTGTGCACGAGCGATTTTTTTTTGTAAACAAGTAAAATAAAAAAAATAAAAAAGTAAATCACCACATTAAAACACTAGAGGCGCGCGCAGCAATTCTGCACCAGGCAACCGCATTGATTATTTTGCAGAGAGGCTGTTTACAACTTCTAGGCCAACTGTAGTGTTTTGTTATGGTATGCGTTGAAGCTGATGGAAAAACAACCTACAATGTAACCGATATGTTCATTTGAAAATCTGTTTTTATTATGCCGGGACCTGAGGTAGACTATCATACAAATTTAGCCAAATTACATATTTTGAATGTGTTTCGTTATGAATAGGCTATCCATCCACCCAGGCTACTGGTGAAATGTTACCTGCGTAGCCTGCTTGTCCTTCATTCTTCTCGGTTTGAGAATAGACATTCCAATTGTTTGAGAGCTTGTTTGCATCGCCATCATTTTTTCATTTAACTACGCAAGTCAGTTAAGAACAAATTCTTATTTTCAATGACGGCCTATAACTTTTTTTTTTTACCTTGTCAGCTCGGGGATTCGATTTTGCAACCTTTAGGTTACTATTCCAACGCTCTAGCCACTAGGCTACCAGCCTCCCCAAAATTGTTTGAATGGCAAGTGCATTTATCAGACGAAAAGGACTACATTTCAGTAGACACTCTCATCCTGAGCGACTTACAGTAGTGAGTGCAAACTTTTTCCATTGCATTCTGGTCCCCCATGGGAATCAAACCCACAACCTTGGCGTTGCATGCACCACGCTCTACCGACAGAGCCTCACAGGGACCCATTCATGTCATAAAAACTCTGTTGCATCTGAAAGTATTTAATAATACAGCTGGCTATATAATTAGATAAATAGTAACAGCAATCGCCTCGTGCAATTTTAGTGATTGTTCATTTCTGTATTGCAATTGCTGGATTGAATTGAAATGTCATGTTATGAGGACATCTGGTAGTTTAGATATTAGTCTTTTTTTTGTGCAATTGTGTGGGTGGCACACCTTCATTTGCCAAGTACCCAGTGACTGTTTGTAGATCCAAAAGTCCTTGTGTGTTTTTTTTTGTAACAGACACTGAATCTCTCAATCCTGGAAATGCCACCAGTGCACTAGTAAAACTGTCCGATTGGTTAATACAGTCTAGTATCCATTGGAGATCTGATGGTTATATTTGGTTGGACTTTGACCTATGAGTGGCGAGGTGTCCAGTGGACTCAAACAGCCTGCTTCTCTGGTCTCACTGTGCTGTGTGTCTGCCGTTGGGAGCTCAAAAGCAGTAGGAAAGGTCCCCGAGTCTCACTGTGTTGTCACTGTGCTCTGCAGTTGGGAGCTGGACGGCTGTAGGATAGGTCCCTGAGGCGAGATGGCCATCTCTACTCAACTGGGCTTACTGCTGTGGAAGAACTTCACCTACAGAAGGAGACAGACAGTAAGTAGCTACTATATTTAAAAAAAAGTCTATCAACCCCACGTAGATTCTGTGAGATAAGGGGAGCATGTCAATGAAAGTTGCTGGGGAAAAGTGGAATAATAAGCTTTAGTGGTTACAAGGTTTAGTAGAAATACGATGTGTTACTATTGTCGTTTGTGTGGTCAATTCACACAAAGAATAGCATTTTCTATTTATTGGTAAAAGGAATGAGATTGTGAAACACCACTTGAATGGACTTTATTTATCCTTTGACTCATTGAGGATGTTCAGACCATCGATGACATCAACGTAGCAGGGCGTCAATGTGGAGATGGTGACGCGTAGCATGGAGGAGTTTTTTAAGTGCTCTCTCAAGTACACATTTCCGCAAAAAGGGTTTGGATTCTGGAACATTTTAAATAACACCATCGTCTTATCATGCCATCAAACGGTTAATCCTCAAAATCTCTCAAGAGATTCTTAGAACCAGATACATTTATAGAACAGATCCCCAGCCTCCATTTGACCAATGCTCTGTGAGGATGGTGCTGGGAGGACAGCAGCTGTTGTGGACATATGTCCACCCAACCAACCCTTCTCCCTTCCCACTCCTAGTCTTAGCTAGGATAAAGATTATAATATATTTGCCAACAGCTGATAAACCCCTTAATGGCTGCCTGACACCCCCATAATGGTTTGTGGAATGACCCACTTCCATTGTAGAGCTGGATCAGTCCATTTTAAAGGGGATCCTAGATTTGAATTGTAATTGAGGAAATGTCTCATTTAGAATCAAAATGACCCATCCAACATAGTCAAGAAATTGGTAACCTGGATTGTAGACTAAAGTACACAAAGAAAGCTTAGAGGTGGGTTGTCTACTCTAGGACAGTGGTTCCCAACCTTTTTCGGTTATTGTATCACCAAGTGCATTTTGCTCTACCCTGAGTACCCCTGAACTACCCCCTCATGTGAATTTTACCAGTAAGCCTATGGTCTCATGAGTCTTCTCAAGTACCCCTGGTTGGGGAACCACTGCTCCAGGACACTGAAATTTGAAATGCATTTTTTTTTGTCAAATTTTTGTTACGTCCATGGCCACCCTACTTTGCAAACAATTTCAGGTTCAAAGATTCCTCCTTATCTGTCGTTTTGCCCCAAATAAACAACACATGATTGTATGATTGAAATCTCCAAATGGGTTGTTCTGTAGGGAGACCAGACATCCTGACTATTGCATTGGTTTCACTGTTTGAATGCTGTTTGTCCTGATGAGTTTATCAGTCGCTCATCGACCTTCTGAACTTCCCTTTCAGCTCCAGCTAATTATCGAGATAATATGGCCTCTCTTCATCTTCTTCATCCTCATATCTGTGAGGATGCATTATCCGCCCTACGAGCAACATGAGTGTAAGTAGCCCACACATACACAGAGTGCCTGAAATCACAATGTATTAGCCTGTGAAAGACGATTTTCTGTCTTATGTAAATTTGAAGGACAATAAAGCTTTTAGAAATTGAATTGAGTTGAAATGGACTCAAATCTAGCCTTGTTTATGGTGATTTATTCACTCAGTTATAATGAGGCAATTCAAGAAAAATGTTTGTGTCTCGACTGGGTAGTAGTGACGTACTAGAGGCCTCGTGACATTTGGTCCAAATGCTGTTTCCTGTCATCATTTGTTCCCGTTTCTCATTCTTTGTAGTTAGATGAGTCAGATCACAAGATGGAGGACAACAGGATGCCAGACAGTTGTCCTTTACATCATCGGCCACTAGTGTTTATTGAGTCCAAGACTCTTTGGAAAGCAAAGCAATACAGACAAAAGATACTTCAGGGAAAGAGAGAGCTCATCATTTTTAATGGACATTACTGTTAGTATCAAAGACAGATAGTCATAACAGAACAGTGGAAGGCAGGAGATTCCCACAAGAAATGTGTCCCAATGGATTTAGTTGTTCTAGAACAATGGATAAGGGAAAACAAATAGTGGGCTGTGTGAACATATGTGGAAATGTTCCATAGACCTACTGGAAAGGAAGATTTTTTTTTTATTGTCCAAGAAATGTCAATGCAGAGAAGAGTACATTGATGTCCTTACCTGCCATTACTCATCCCAAGCCAAGGTCTTCCTTCTATACAGTTTTCTTAAAAACATCCCACTCAGTAGGTCAATATTTGATATATTGACCCGCTGGCCTTTAAAATTCCTGTAGTACACAATAACAGCTCTGGGAACAGTTTGTTACTTACACAGATAATATATTCTCAACTTTGAGTTAGAAGCTAAAGTTAGAAGCTAAAATGGAATTGTTTATCTCGGTAAAATCAGAGAGCGAAATGAAATTGAATTGTTGCAAAATTCACCCGAAAACAATAATAAATGAATCTCCATTAAATTAACTTCCTGAATTTAAATGTATACCAGTAAGACTCAAACAACACTGGACTGTGTTGTATGTTTGTTCACATCAATACAGTAGAAGGATAGCTACTATACTTTCTATTGCCCTCCTTACCTCTATCTTGTCAATACAGGTCTCCAGTAAAGAACTTGGTTTCATCCCAATTGGCATCCTATTCCCTTTATGGTGCAGTACTTTTGACTAGGGCCCATAGGGAATAGGGTGCTATTTGGGACATACGGAATAGGGTGCTATTTGGGACATACATACTGTATTTCACCAGGTCAGAAGGCTATACCTTTGCCCTCCTGTATAATACAGATATACACTGAGTGTACAAAACATTAGGAACAGCTGCCTAATATTGAGTTGCACCCCCTTTAAATGAATTGGGCATGGACCCTGCAAGGTGTCGAAAGCGTTCCACAGGGATCCTGGCCCAAGTCGACTCCAATGCTTCCCACAGTTGTGTCAAGTTGCCTGGATATCCTTTTGGTGGTGGACCATTCTTGATACACGTTCTTGTTGAACATGGAAATCCCAGCAGCTTTGCAGTTCTTGACACACTCAAACCAGTGCGCCTGGTACCTACCATACCCCGTTCAAAGGCACTTACATATTTTGTCTTTCCCATTCACCCTCTGAATGGCACACACACAATCCATGTCTTAATTGTCTCAAGGCTTAAAAATCCTTCTATGACCTGTCTCCTCCCCTTCATCTACACTGATTTTTAAATGGATTTAACAAGTGATATCAATAAGGGATCCTAGCTTTCACCTGGACAGTCTATGTCATGGACAAAGCAGGTGTTCAAAATGTTTTGCACACCCAGTGTAGGTTGGATAGCAGGCCAGTAGGCTAGGCTATTAAACTCAGTGTATGATACCTTAACTGTGGAATGTGAAAGAACTATTCAAGTGTTACTCCAAAGGCTTGTCAGATACACACACACACATTGACAAAAAGGAAAATGGGGATACTTCTGTAACATCTTGTTTAGCAGAATGGGCACGTCACCATTTTGTTGACGGTCAAACCTGTCAACTCTAGTCAACTCGGCCGTAGATAGTAATACTTGATTTCACCCATTGAACTCAACAGTTTTGACCTCAGGACTGGGTCACGCTATATAGTCCTACTCTATTTGATTGCTTCACAATCTGCTGGGCTTAATAACTAACTACTGTACAGTAGCAGATAACGGTTTGCTTATAACCTCTTATGGCTCGTCACTGAAAGTGAATGTTGATCCAAAGGTCATATGAGTCATGTGGTTCACTGAGGCAATTATTCACCAAATATCCCCCCCCTCCTATCTCTCTTGGTCTCTGACCCAGATGGCTCCCTGTTTCCCTAAATAGTGCAGTACTTTTGGCCAGAGCACTTGCGGAATAGGGTGCCATTTGGGACGCAACCTTGGCCTCTCTGTTAGACAACACAGTTCCTCAAGAGTACACGAGGAATCCGTGCCCACGCGGTGTCCCCCGTTGTACTGTGCTCTTGCTAAACCAAGATGTCCCCCTGGCTGTTATTTCGATCTTCTGAATTGAGCCAAGCTGAAATGGAGTTTCACTCAGTTCTCCTTGCTCTGCCATTGTGAAATGTTGGGTGACTGACTAAAGTACCACAATTACCCAACATAATCATTTGACTTCAGTGGCCATCTGGGCAGCTACGTAGGGAGATATTGTGACATAGAGCGGTGTCGATCATTGACCTTCCCTATTTGTCCCCCTCCAGGCCATTTCCCTAACAAGGCCATGCCCTCAGCGGGCACCTTGCCCTGGGTACAAGGGATCATCTGTAACGCCAACAACCCCTGCTTCCGCCACCCCACACCAGGAGAGACCCCAGGGCTGGTGGGCAACTTCAACGATTCTATGTGAGTTCATCCCGGGAAAATTGTCCATTTAACATTTGATAGAATGATTTGATGACTAATCAAATCATTCTATCAAATGTTAAATGGACAATTTGTCTATGTCAAACAACCAAGTAAACAATGTAAGCTAAGACATTAAAACATTGAAATAAGGGACCATGCCACAAGGAGCATTGTTCCTCTTTTCAGACCCTCAACCCCAGAGGATCAGCATGTGTGTTTTACCACCGTTGTTCCTCACATCGTCTAATCGTCTCTCTATGAAACACAGAATCTCCCGTCTGTTCATCGATGCCAAGAAGATCCTCCTCTACAGCCAGAATGACAAGAGCTTCGAGGGCTACAAAGTTCTGGTGCGGGCTCTGGGGAAACTACAGAGCAATACGGCAGGTAGGACAGATCACAGTACATAGACCCTGCGCTACAGACTTATAGATGCATCCCACTGGGCAACCAATTGGTTGAATCAACGTTGTTTCCACGTCATTTCAACAAAGAAATGCAATTTGAGGATGTTGAATCCACGTGGGAAACTGATTGGATTTGCAAAAAGTCACCAACGTACGGGAATTTTGTCTTTTTTCACGCAAATTTTAACTTAAATTCAACGACATGGTGACATTTTTTGTTGTTGATTTCATGTTAAATTCACGTTAGTTGACAAGTCAACCAAATGAAAACTAGGTGTTGAAATTCCATCTGTGCCCAGTGGGATGTACATGGATAACCCTTTTATTGATGCACTGTCCATAAATTTACACTGATTTATATATTTGTATGTATTGTTTAAAGTACTGTATGACATCACATTTTATGTATGTTTCTGCATGTGATGTTACTGAATCTGATCCTAAGCCTGTGCCCACCTGCGTACATAGGCCCTGAGCCATAGACGTATAGCACGCATACTGATCTGAGTTTGATTAGCCTAGTTTTTCAGTAGGTAGGTATGATCACCTATCTGTACATGCCTTATCGCTATAGATGTAGGGCACACGCTGTCGACTTGAAGCACTTAGTACTGAACTTGAGACTTGTTTGATGTGGAAGTCCTCGTTTTCCTGGGGCCGTCTGGTGCAGAGAGTTCAGAGCAAATGGCATGCTTAGATTTTAATGGCCTCCATGAAACCCCAAATTCCTAATGCGAAGAAAAGCAGATTACTGGCGACCGTACAGCTCCTAATCAAAGTGGGGCCGTTTGGCTCGTAATGGAGGGCAATGGGTGCAGGTTGGCAGCATAGAAATAGAGTTACTAGAATGGCCGTTCTCATTCCAGTGATTGTTCTACGATTCATGAGTGATCCAATCAAAAACGCGGTGGTCTGAGGGGCTTTGTTAGCCTGGTCCCAGATCTGCTGGGAGTTGGCTAGATGGCAAAAACAAAAATGGGACCAGGCTTTGTCCCTTCTAGTAATTCGATTTCTATGGGTGGCATAGCATTGGTGTAATCAGTCCATGCCAGTCCTGGGGTGGGGAGGTTGCTGCTGGGCCAACCAGGGGGCAGTGCCCCTGTCCTGTTCTAACTCTTTTTAAGTAGCAGGAAGACCTCCCTGGGCCCACCCATCACAACAGGATACAGATTTAAACTAACTGGCCCATCAATGTTCTGACTGCTATCTCTGTGTCTGAACTGGACCAACCCCCGGGCTTGGAATGTGTCTGCATCCTGTTTGAGGATCATTATGTGCTCCGGTCTCGCCTCACGTGACTGTCCATCTCATTTTAGATGGTGAATAAGTAATCGTATTTCCAGCAGGAAAAAACAGAATACCATTGGATATAAACTTCTGCACACTGCTCCACAGATTTAATGGATACTGTAATGTTAGATTTTGGCTCTTGCTGAGTGGCCATTTTCAGAGTGGAAAGTACATGGGGCTGTCATGACTTTGGACCAGGAAGAGGTGGAAAGATCTTTGAGGAAATCAGGTTGATGATAGTATCTTTCCCTTGCATGAGTCCTGAGGTGTCCCAGTCCCCACACCCCTACGTACATATCTGCCGTACATATTACCTACCCACTGGGCAAAACGCGTTGAATTAACATTATACCAATGTCATATTTCAACGTACAACTGACATTGACCATTAATTGACTTTTTTTGGTTGAATTTCCTAACAAGGTAACATCAGCTGCCGGATGAGCCTCATGGCGCCTCATCAAGGCTAACGCTAACACACCACTGTTAAACCATCAAGGCTAACGCTAACACCACTGTTAAACCATCAAGGCTAACGCTAACACCACTGTTAAACCATCAAGCTGACACATTTTAAAGATAGCAGATGAAGTCATTCATTATTACATAAAGGAGCATAAATGATCTGTGTCTGTGGTAACCGTACTATCACTATTCTACATCCAGCAAAGAGTAGTTCAGAGACTAACATAGGCCTACCACTAAAAGATGAATCGCTTCAAAACAGTAGTCTTTCACATTCCCCCTCCAACTTGCATTTATCGTCTATCTACTCCTGCAGCATAACCTCTCAGCTATGCTTCCTTCCAGAGGACCAGAGCCTAGTTAAGATATTACCTGAGATATTCAGGTCATGAAGACTGTGTCAAAAGCTATTGCGTAATAGCTCATTCCAGCATAATTATGTTGTATGCAAATAAAACGAGTCACGTGAACAATCTGGCCAAACGTGGAGAAATGTATCCGTGTTAAAAATACCAGTTTGAATATCAGGACTTAAAAGAAGCCAGTGTTAAAATTGGTTACTTCAGTGTTTAAAAGGAGTCTAGGAGCAGATCACAGCTCTGCATCGACCCGCTCTAAAATCCTTCCGCTATATAAAGCCTTACAGTGAAGTGCCGTTATGTCAAAAGGGAGAAAGTTCATGTTGGTGCTAGAATTAGTGCCTCGTGTCACGAGAGAAGCACTTTAATCTTATTCATGAAATATATCAAATTTTCTCTTCTCTCACTTGGCTGTATGTTTTATATGCTAGACATCGATATGCTGCTGCTTGCATTTGTCTTTTCGGGTTTGTAACCCAGACTAGTTTTAATGTAGTGGGTTGATGTGTCAGCCAGACTGACTGACTGAAAGGTTTCCTAGGTGGGTCGTTTGTTCTTTCGAAGGTCTCTAAACTCCTCTCGGTTCTCTTCCCACTGACGCACGGGTGCACGCACGCACAATTCTCCTTCTCAAAGAGTTCTGGCTTGCCTAGTGTCCCACATTCTTTGTCCTTTTCCCCCCTGTCGGTTGGTCAAGTTCCAAATCAGTCCGACTCTCATTTCCCATTTTTGTTCTGTTGAATAACACCACAGGCAGCTTCCTTCTCTCAGGTTATTAGACTCAGTCAGTCAGGACAATCATCTTCTGTGTCCCTATATAGTGCACTACTTTTGAACAGATCCCTATGGGAAACAGGGTGGGTCGTTCGGGCCTTAGGTGACCACGACCCTCTCAGTCAGTACGTTTGTTCCACTTCTTCTATCAACCTGAAATGATCTGTAGCTAACTGTCATTTGTCACGCTTGGCAAAGGCGGCCATTTTGTTTGTCTGATTGTAGGTTGTTTGTTGAGTCAGAGAAGTTTGGGAACATGTTAAATATATGTCTCCTCATGTCTATAAAGTATTTTTCACCAGAAGGCAGAGCAAGTAGTGACAAGCCTGGATGGCAGTCTGATTCATATTGTTATAGCCTACTTGTTATTGTTTTGGTAGGTCAAAGACACAGCATAGTAACCACCTAAGCCAAGTGCAGATAGACGGTACCTTTTGGGGCTATCCCTCTTTCTTTTATGGCTGTACTCTCACTCAGTGCTGTTGTTTGGGCACATCTCCAGTCTCTTGTTTCCTGAAGTCAGGATGATTAGAGTTCATTACCACTCCCTGGTTATTTGCTCTGGGGTCGTCTCTATGCTCTGGGATCGTCTCTATGCTCTGGGGATGTCTCTGCAACACACACCACGTCCCCCTTGACCTGCTCCCAGGAGCCTCTGGGGCAGATGTGTTTCCTGTCTAGATCGTGTAACCAGTTGAGTTTTACCTGGAACCCAAAAGGGTTCTCCTACAGGGACAGACAGAGTTCTAGGTATAACTTGTTTCTAAGAGTATAGGGTTAGGGTTCTGATCAGGAAAAACTCCTTGGCCCTAGTTATGGGTAACACTCCCTTCTAGTAGTCCCCCCCCCCCACCCCCCAAGGGGTAATGTGGTAATCTTAATGATTAATGAGATTAATGGTAAGATCAATGGTAATCTTTACCATGTATCCGGCAGCTACTCTTGTCACTGTGCTATCTAACGTTTAAGTAACGATATTTCCAATTCAAGCTGGGCAGGAAGGGACGGGACAGAGTGAAAAGGGGAGGAGCCCAGTACTCTAGCCCAGTATTTGGGCCAAAGTGGAACGCCCTAGAGTAACCCCAGCTGCAGAGTGCCAAGCAGCAGAGTGCTGAGCTGACTTCAACTGGTTTTTAAGTGGAGATGACTTCTCTGGAATGTTCTGACCCAGTGAACACAATAGTCCCCTGAGCAGGGTAGACTGTGTGTCCATGATATGTCTCCCCCTCACTGTATCATTCCATTCTGTCCATGCCAGTATATTAGTATAATATGTCTATTATACCATATTATTGAGGACTTTACAGTTTTCACCCAAGTAACCAAGTATTTGGAGTTTCCCCAGATAATAGACTACAATTTCTCTATTCAAGATGATGAGTTTCGACGCTAAATCACAATTCTATCCATTAAAACATATTTCTGTCTTTTTAAATAGATCTGTTTCTAATCATGCAGCACAGTGTTCCTAGGCAGTCTGTTGAATGTGCATTGCATCATCCCATACCAGGTTTCAAGCTGAAGGACTTTCTCCGTGATAAGGAGACCTTATCGTCGTTCCTGCATCGCAACGCCTCCCTATCCCATCATGCCGTCCAGCAGATTGTAGAGGCTGACCTCAACCTAGAGAAGGTAAACATATTGACTGTGTGTGAAGAGGAAAGAGAAGGCCTATCTTTCTGTTTGTCACCACATCGAGTACCTTTTAAAAAGCAGTCATCCATGCCATGACCTTGGTTTGCTGGTATCTGACGCACCGTAACTATATATACCGCGAGACGGCTAAACTCGTAACACCGTGTAATGAAAGGGGGATGGTGTTGGGGAGAGAACCAAGTCTGTGGTGCATGTCATCCTCTTTCTCAGGGAAAATAATTAAGCTCAGTTTCATCACTGTCTGTATTTGGAGGGCAGTAGTCACGTGATTTTGCTCACCCCTCCATCTCTCCTCCATCTTCTGTCTGCCTCACAGTGAGCATGTGCGGAGAGGGGCTCTAACGCATGCGGTGGATCTATTAACCGTATCCCACCCCCACTATAGCTGTTTTATTACCCATCAGCCCTCTCTCTCTGCCCTTTTTCCACAGACAGTCTCCCCATGCATGACTGAAAAGCTGCACAGTGCAAATTTTTCATATGTTTTGTTGTTGACCATGTTGTGCGATACCTATGGCCATGTGACTTGTTTATTGTTTACTCCATGTGTAACTCTGTGTTGTCTGTTCACACTGCTATGCTTTATCTTGGCCAGGTCGCAGTTGCAAATGAGAACTTGTTCTCAACTAGCCTACCTGGTTAAATAAAGGTGAAAATAAAATTAAAAAAAATAAAAAATGTGGAAATGTAGAATAATGAAATTTGATTTTATTTATGGGTCATTCCGCAAGCAAATATCTTCCTGGAATAGAACTTAAAAATATTGGGTTTCCAGAGTGTTTCTGATAGGTTAGAAATAACGTTCCCCAAACATCTTTGTTTGAGTCATAGGAACATTCTAGAACAGTTTGGTAATGCCTCTAGAGGCAGTAAAACTACGAGCAGTGACATGACAACAGCTTTCCTGTGATGATATAGGATTCAAAACATATTTGCAAAATCATTCCTGACTTGGCATTCATTGTGAAAGTTGTTACAGTTAAAACATGAAATCACAATTCTCCCCTACATCCTCGCAACACATTTTTGTTGTTGTTTCTCAACTGCGAGAACTTGATCCCTGAAATATATAATTGCATGTTATCTACCAGGTCCTGATTGGAGGTTTCGGCGTCCATCTTAGAGATATGTGTAACACCACTTCCCTGGAGGAGTTTGTGACCATCTCCGACAAGAATGTGTCACGGCTCACTCAAGACATCATCTGCAAGGCCTCCCCTGATTGGCTGAACAAGGCCCAGGACCACTTCCTGTCCAACCTGGACTTCCTGAAACCCATACGGGTAAGAAACACTTAAAATACTAACACTTTTTAAAACTTAATACTGAACACTTTAACACCGGGGGCTTTAACACTGAACACTTTAACACTGGGGGCTTTAACTGTGTACGCCTAATAACACAATGCTATAGACCTAGCTAATCTTAGTTTGTTCAATGAATGTATTATTAAATGATTGATCAGTCAGACAAACTGAATAGGCTATTCCCTTTGCACTCACTTTCACACACACTTTATGACGGGGTAATGTAGCCTGCTGACACCAAGCCTTCTTTCTTCTGATAAAGAGAACATCATGTTCCCTGACATGATTACCATTTAGTGCCAGGACTTATCAATCCCTATTTCTGTACAAGATTTCTGTTCTTATCGCATAAGAACAGAAATCCTGTTCCTGTCACAAAACATTAGCTTGACAATGAATGCGTCCCTTGTCTCTTTGTCGTAATGGGGGTTGGAGAGGCTGTGAACCCTGTTGTGGCAGGTGTCTGAATATAGACTTTTGGCACACACACACACACACACACACACACACACACACACACACACACACACACACACACACACACACACACACACACACACACACACACAGGGAGAAAATACAGTTAGTTCATTTTCAACAATACAGTGAATAGAATCACTCTACACTTCAGATGACCGTCACACTTGGATGCAGATGAAAGAGTGATCCATTTTAGCTGACCCAGTTTTGTTAGCTTAGTCAGAACTCTCAGTCCGGTGTTGGGACAAGCTTTTGGAAGGTGCCCAAGTGTACAGAACAGTCTGCCAATGCAAACGCTGTCGCAATGGTCAACTAACATGGGAGGAAATGTCATAAATAGTTGTTGAAATATCGTACCGCTGAATCAGCTGTAATTTCAAACGGGTGTAAAAGCAATACTATTTGTTCTGAAAAAGACCAATAGGTTTCCCTCCGTAACAAAACAGATCAGGGATATTAGACTATGTTTTGAATAAATAACCCCTGTTCTGAATACAGTATAAAGTAACCGACTGCTCTTGCGTGCTGATATAGGCCCTGATCCAATATCCACATCATACCACTATACATAAAATTAAGCCTTGCATTAGGCTTGCATTCTAAGTGGTACACTAATATGGACAATGGAACACAGCAATATTGAACCTATAAGGAAAGCTGACCCCAGATTTGTACTTAGTGGCTAAGGTGCGCTGAAATGGTACACTTTTCCCTATGTAATGCACTGTATAAGGAATCAGGTTCCATTTCAGAACCACCTTAGCAACTAAGTACAAGTCTTGGGTCAGCTGTGAGTGTGCAGCAGTTCACATTTCAGCGGCCCTCTTGTGACAGTCAATAACAGATGAGGTTGAACAGGAACTCCTCTCTGAAGTGTCCCTGGAGAGTGTTTGTTCTCATGTCTTTTATCCCCCCTGCCCCCTCCCCTTTCTCCCTCATCCTCCTCCCCCACAACAGAAGGACGTGAAGTCCGACCCTGAGGTCGTCCAGAAGGTATCCGCGGCAACCGACGGTCTGCTAGAGAGCTTGGGAGCGCTGGCTGTAGAGGTAGGTGCTGTCTGTCAGGCACACACACGCACGCACACACACACACACACACACACACACACACACACACACACACACACACACACACACACACACACACACACACACACACACACACACAAACTTACATGTATGTTTCGACGTACATTTCACAAAATGACCGCCTCAAATGGCTATAACCTTGTCATTTTGTACACAAGGGTAGTCTTTCACAACAAATAGACTGTTTAGTGTCAGCAGTCCAGTTGGTACCAGTCCAGGTCAGGACATGGCCGGGCGCATGCACGCTGACACGGTCGCCAGTTGTACGGCGTTTCCTCCGACACATTGGTGCGGCTGGCTTCCGGGTTAAGCGAGCAGTGTGTCAAGAGGCAGTGCGGCTTGGCAGGGTCGTGTTTCGGAGGACGCATGGCTCTTGAATCTCGCCTCTCCCGAATCCGTACGGGAGTTGCAGCGGTGGTACAAGACTGTAACTACCAATTGGATATCACGAAATTGGGGAGAAAAGGGGGTAAAATTTTACCCCCAAAGAATCAAAGGGGAAAAAATCAAATGAATGTCCACAAAAGTACATGGCTGGGAAACGCTAAGAGACTTAGCGGGATGTGCTAGGGGAACAAACAACAATAGATCACCTAGTCATGAGACTCTCTGCCCCCCTGCCCCCTCTTCTCAATCTCTCTCCCTTCCACCTCCCCTCTCTCCAGCCACAGTACTGCTGAGTTGGCGGAACATAAGGAAGCCGTCAGCTGTGGGAAAGAGAGGTCGTTCCCACTGATGTGTTTAGCATACGCTCTCTGGCAGAACTGTATGTCGCTGTATATCCATCTGGCATACTGTATGTCAGAGGAAATCCATGGACAGAGACAAAGAAATGTCCCTTAAACTAATGATTGAATGATCCCCTCCCTACTCAACAAGTCAAACAAGCAGCAATGTTACAAGACAAGAGAAGCTACCGGTATGAATGTCTCAAAAACTGAAAAATACACCTTTTCCCACCCTTATTTTACCTCAACCACAGCTTTTTGCCATTAGCTGCTTATGTTCCCTGGTGTGAGAGGGAAGACGCGTAGTTAGCCTTGTAGCGGGCTAGCGGTGAGCTGCCTCGGCTCTGAGACATAACCTCTAGTAACCTCTCTTCAGGCTGGAGGTGCGGGGGGGGGTTGCAACAGAACGCTGCCTTCCTCAAATGACTCGGCCTGTTTGCATGCTATATGTCTGGCCCGCGGGCGTGAGGCAGAGAGACAGGCACAGACAGAAAGAGAAAGAGCGAGGCCTTTCCTCTGCCAAGGTTCTCACTGTATACGGAGAGCTCTACTTGAGGTGGAGAGGAGAGAAATCCTCCCTCCCTCCCATCTCCTCCCACTGGCTGCACTGTTCTTTCTTTCTTTGTGTGTTTTTGGACGGCGCTCAGGAAGCATGTGACTTGCTGAGGCGGCTCCCGGATCTCAGAGTTCGCTGAAATGTCTTTGTTATGAGAAACTTGACTGTCAATGATCACGACATTCTAAGTGATTACACCGTTCTAAACAATTACAAACATTCTAAGTGATTACACCGTTCTAAACGATTACACCATTCTACGTGATTACACCGTTCTAAACGATTACAAACATTCTAAGTGATTACACCGTTCTAAACGATTATACCATTCTACGTGATTACACCGTTCTAAACGATTACACCATTCTACGTGATTACACCGTTCTAAACGATTACAAACATTCTAAGTGATTACACCGTTCTAAACGATTACACCATTCTACGTGATTACACCGTTCTAAACGATTACAAACATTCTAAGTGATTACACCGTTCTAAACGATTATACCATTCTACGTGATTACACCGTTCTAAACAATTACAAACATTCTAAGTGATTACACCGTTCTTAACGATTACGCCATTCTAAGTGATTACACCGTTCTAAACGATTACACCATTCTACGTGATTACACCGTTCTAAACGATTACACCATTCTAAGTGATTACACCGTTCTTAACGATTACGCCATTCTAAGTGATTACACCGTTCTAAACGATTACACCATTCTACGTGATTACACCGTTCTAAACAATTACACCATCCTAAGTGATTACACCATTCTAAACGATTACACCGTTTTAAACTATTACAAACATTCCAAGTGATTACACCGCTCTAAACGATTACAAACATTCTAAATGATAAGAATGTGTCGTCATCTTTGTCAAAAAGGACATCTCTAGAAAACTAGGGTTGTTAATTAAAGGATCAGTGTCAATGAAGATATGTTAAGTGTCGGAGGGTCTGAAGTCGTCTCCTTGTGGCAGGAAACTTCTAGAACTGTGCAACAATATCCAGTCTGTTTCATTTCATCACGTATCACATGATATTATCGAACAGGGTTGGATAATAAAACCAATATATATTTATAGTTCCAGAAAGATGCCGAGTTATAATTACTGACCTACCTATTCTCAGTCTCAAATGACAAAAGACCTTGTCACATGCATAGGTGCGTTAGTTTTAGCTCCGTCCAACGTCCTCAACGTGTTTTTCTAAGATAACCAGCCGCTTGTGCGGTGAGTCCACTGTGGCTCCTTTTATTCGAAAAAATGACAGAGTAACCTTTCTCTCCATTGTG